>NC_090923.1:914412353-914715383 GCF_040938575.1 Ambystoma mexicanum | reverse complement strand
CCGGTAACAGAGCCCTGCTGCAGGTCTCTATCCTTAGTCGAAGACGAAGCAAAAACCGGTCAAATTCGAACTATTTTGCAAACATTTTACAAAAAACACAAAATTAGCTTGGAGAGCAACTTGAGGACTCCCAACACTGAAGCGTGCGGTAAAAATCTGAAGATGGCCACAATTGAAGGAGCTTCCGGAGGGGATTGTCATTGGATGGGGGCAGTGTGACCCGGGGGGATGGTGGTTGGTTTGGGGGCGAGATGTGAAGGGAAGGTGAAGCTGTTTTTCTTTTGCCAGGGATTCCCAGTCATACGGGGAGTGTTCATGAGTATGTGAATCCATGCCAGACCTCTGCTGGAGAACAATAGTTACAGGTAAGTAACTTAAAACAGACATGCAGCAAAACCTCTGTAAAAAAAAAAACGAACAAAAAAATGTGCATGGTAACACATAAACCATGTTTTTACAGTGCCTGAAGCATAACCTTTGTGAGCTAAGGGGGGCAAAGGGGGTGTTCTTGCATATAAACTACATGAATTCTACCTGAAGACTGCAACAAGATGCTTTGCTTGTGTGGGGGAGCGGTTTCCCGCTCAAACATGTTGTGTTGTGCAGCGCTGGATAGAGTTTTCTATTGCAGGTTTATAATATTGGCAAATGCCTGCTTTGTGAAGGGAACTTGGTCTTGCTACAGCCCTGGATTTGAGTTCTTCACAGTGCTTCCTGGACCTGTGTGAATGCAGATGCAGTGCACACAAACTCAGTCTTGGGGTCATCTGAGAGCAACCTACAACTCCCAACAGTTCATCACTACCGCTGCTGCTCCTAGTAACGTCAACATTCGTCCTTTTAGTCCTCACTCTACAAAACTATAACCTCCACACTTGTACTCATCGAACTGGATTACTGCTGAAGCCTATTCCCGGGCCTACCTGTCTTCGCTCTAGACCAGGCTTGTCCAACTGTGGGCCTCAAGGCCAGAATCCCGACTGGTTTAGGCAAAGTCTACAACTTTGCTACCTGTACTCTACAACCTACCAAGATCCTCTCCCTCTTGTACCTACCGACAACATCCTGGTTGGCTCTCCATGCACAACCTGCTTTTTCTTCAAACTCTTCTCGTAGTCTACAAATCCATCAGTGGTCTTTCTGCTTAGTACCGTTTTGGTTGCACCTCCCCCTCCAGTTTACTCGCCATCTCATTCGCTGTGCCTCCTCTCTTTTCGTGCTTTCTCCCTACTTGCCCCGCTTCACTGGAATCCACTGCCCATAACCATCAAAGCCAGCCCAACTGTGGATCTCTTCAAAGCTTGACTTAAAACTTCACCTACTTGCTAAAGAGGTAGCTTCCCCTGCCCCCTCCCCATCCTATCTGCCTGAACCTACCAGTACCTTCAGTGATGCTTATTAATGTTATTTTGCTTATTTAATGAGTTCTCTTTAGTTTGAAAAGTACTCTCCCACCTTTGGTTAATTCCTTTGTAAGTCACCCATTTTATTTTATTTTTTTTTAAACTATTTTGATTAATTTTCACAACAAACTATAAAGATTCAACAAACCAGCAATACACATTATAAGGATACAACATCTGATAATTAGCATTTAGGCTCTGCTGTTTAATTTTAACCCTCCCCCCAACTCGAGCCTACTCCACCTCGCGTTCTGCTGTTCCTTCATTTCGAGGCATTCCTGCAACCTCCTCCTCAGCAGATTCATTCTCGCTGAGGCCATTCTGGGTGGGCTCATATAATGTGGCTACCAGATGTTTCCAAGCCATCAGGGATCCTGCTTCCTCCCCCCCCCCCCGGTTGCTCGCATCTTGCCATACTGCTGTTTCAGCTTCAGTCCATTTCTGTAGGTCCCTACACCACGCCTCTACTCTGGGTCTGTGGCTTGCCTTCCATCCCATGGCAATTCTCCGTTTGGCAAGTATGTATGCCAGTTCCTTCAGCTTGTTTACATGTTTCAATTGACGCGGCCTAGGGAATCCCCCTACCATACATGCCCATACTGATTCCACATTTATCTTTATCCCTTTCTCCTTTAACCGATAGGCTATCTCTCCCCAGAATTTCCACATTTCTGGACATGAGCAAAACATATGCGTCATTCCAGCATTTACTTCTCCACATCCAGGGCCTTTTTGTCGTTCAGCTTTCTCAAATTTAGCTATCCGTTGGTGAGTCAAGTATTTCCTGTGGGTTATGTATAGCTGTATCTGCTGCAGTCTCGCATTTCTGGACACCTTTTTATGGTCCCCTTGGGCCCTTTCCCATAGACCGTCACTCATAGGTTCCCCAACATCTTCTTCCCAGTCTGATCTTAATTGGGTCACTTCTTTCCCGATCCATTAAGAGCTCAGATTCTGGAAATCTCATGCCCTCCATCTGCCATGTCATACAATATTTCTATGGCTTCATCGGGTTGTTCTTCTCGGATTATTTCTGACCATGTCTTTTTGATCCGCTGTACCATTCTAGTATAAGTGATGTATTGCCCCACTTGTAGACCAGTTTCCTCCACCAGCAGCCAAATTCTTTTATCTTCCCCTCTTGCTATATGTCTCCCACTGTTACGGCCCCTACTGATTCCCATCGCCCACAAATAATTCTCCTCAGTTGTTCGTCCCCTTCAGTAAATGCCACTAACTGCACTTGCGGGGAGCATGGGGTTGGGTTTTCCATAACCTGATATGCCTTTCGCCATATCTTCCATCCCAACTCCAGCATCCCCGGGCACCCTTTCAACTCCGACTTGGGGAGCCACATCAACTCTTTGAGGAAGTACGGGCTGCACTCTAGACTCAATAGACTAGATAATAGATAACCATTTAGCCACATGTTTCAATTGACTTGCTAGGTAATAGGCCTCACAATTCGGCAGTTTTATACCCCCTCTGTCGTACATGTTCTGCAATTTCCACAGAGCAATTCTATTCCTAGTACCGTGCCAGAGGTACCCCCTACATATGCTCTGAAGTTTGGCAAAAAATCGTTTTGGTATCATATATGGTATGTTCCCGAAATAGTTTAATAATCTAGGCAATATGACCATTTTCAATAGTGCTCCTCTTCCCATTATAGCCAGGGGTATTTTAGTCCAAAATGTCATACCATTTTCCATGCTGGCTACCGCTTTCTCAGTGTTATGCCTGCGTTCCTTTTCCACCGTGTGATAAATGTCTATCCCCAAATATCTGAATGTGTTGGTCTCCCATGTTATTTGCAGGACTAGCAATTGTTTCTTTGGGCCCCCTACGTACATCCCCAAAGGGAATATACACAATTTCTTGGGGTTAACAGCGATGCCCGATGGTGACGTGAATCGTTCCATAATTTCCAGCATGTATTGGAGGTTTTCCTCAGGGTATCGCAGGTACAGCAGCATGTCGTCTGCATATAACAAGATTAAGTGCGGTTCCCCATTTGTATGGATCACGATTATTCCGTATAGCTGTCTTAAATATATTGCCAGGGTTCCAACGCTAGTATATACAGCATTGGCGACCATGGGCATCCCTGCCTGGTGGCCCTGCCGAGTTGCCACTTCTCCAAGATACACGCCCATGTCTTATCTCTGGCCAGCGGCGTGCTATACAGCAATTTCACCCATCTGAGGTATCCTGGTCCCACCCCATATTTACTCAGGGATGCCATCAGCCAGGGCCACTTGACAGAGTCAAAGGCTTTGATTTCATCAAGTGATACAATAGCGATCTTGCTGGGATCTCCTCTCGTGTGTTCCATAACCCGATGGAGCCGTCTTAAGTTGTCTGATATGCTCCTGCACGGGACATACCCTGTTTGATCGGGATGTATTAAGTTGCCAATGACTCGCTTCATTCTGTTGGCCAACACTACAGTATTATGCTGTCTTGGGTCAGCATCGACAGTGGTCTATATGATCCACACTCCATGCCTGGTTTAATAGGTTTAGGCAGTGGGATAATAATCGCTTCCCTCAAGGATTGTGGTAGCGTTCCTATTTCGAACGCTTCGTTCAACATTGCTAGCAGCGGGGGGGAGCACCTCATTCTTATACTTTATAGAACTCGGTTTGGAGCCCATCAGCTCCTGGAGTCTTGCCAGTGGGCAGTAGCACCACCACCTCTTCGAATTCCTCTATTGTTATTGGGGCTTCTAGGCCTTCTCTTTTCTCAGCACTTATTTTAGGCAAGCCAATGTCTTCCAGTGTTTCCGCTATCTCTGTGCTATCTCCCCCCACCCGTCCTTGTACAATCTCTTGTAAAATTCCAGAAACTCTCCATTTACTCCTTCCTGGGTATCCACTATGTGCCCACTCTCTCACACTACTGCTCTGATCACTGGTTTGGGGGACTCATTTTTGTACAACCAAGCCAGCATTCTCCGTGGTTTGTCCCCGCCTGCATGCTGCCTCTCCGTATATTTCTTGTAGCTTAAATTATACAATCTATCCCAGTGTCCCACACATTCCTGTTGCAGTTGACTTATGGTTCCAGCTGCCTCCTCAGAGTCCCCCCCTTCGCCCATCACTTTCTCCAGTTTTGTCGCTGCTTTTTGCAATTCCTTCAATATCCCTCCTTGCAGCCCTTTGGATTTAGCTATTGCTGCTCCCTTTTTATCACCACCTTGAATGCTTCCCATAAAGTGCCTGCCGAATCTATACTTTCAGTATTGTTCTCAAAGTCATCTATAATTTCTTCTCTCAGGTCTTCTCTGAATTCCATATCTTGTAATGCCTCTGCTCTAAGCCTCCATGTTGGAATCCTAGAAGTCACCTGTTTTCTTTTGTATGTTCTGTTTCGGGTTGTTGTGTCCCTGGCATATGTCCTAATTTGTCCCTCATAAACTGGCTCACTACTTGTTCTTCTCTTTCTGCTATTGCAGAGGCACCCTTCATAGCAATGCTTCTGCCAACTGTAAATGTGTTATTCAAGTCCTTTCTGATCGAAATTAACATCCCTGTTCTTCAAATAAATACAAAGTACTGCATAGAACCACCTGATGCAGCTCTCCTTGAGGAGAGACCTTCAGCTTTGCACCTAGAACAGCTTGTATTCAAGGGAGGTCCTGCCTGAGTTCTGCTTTAAGTCTATGATGTCAATATATGTCTTGAATAAGCGGTCGGTCGGGTTCCATAATGCTCTAATAGGTCTTTGATCTACAATCTCAAAGGCGGCTGTATTACTAGGCCTTAACGCACTGAACTACCGATCCTTAAGAAAACTGATAATGTGGCATTTTGGAAACTGCCAGTGTGCATTACTGGACATTCTGGAAACTGGTACAAGCTGTTACATAATTTGGCAAGCCATGATTTTTCACCAAACGTTCTTGCGGTAGTAGTTTATCAGTAAACCCACTTGGCGTCCATGCTAGTGTTAATTGTGTCCACTTTATCCACCACATGCCTGGTTTCCATTATTTCCGCCTAATCTGTGGTTGGCCGACCTTTATCTTCTGTTGCTGTAAAGGCGGGAGAACAATGTTACCTATGGTAGTTTAGGGTCTTGAGAGCAGGGCCGTCACCACCCTGCAAGCCCAGGAAGGGGCACGCGACAGCACTCCTGTCTGGGAGCTTGTTAGACGCACATTGTGTTTCCAGGGCAGCAATCACGTTTGCTCTTGTCTTAGTGATGGAGCAGTAACCAGATTTGCACTAGTTGTGCCAGTATAATTTTGTCTTTCGGACCTGTGCAATGTAACGATTTTGTTTTACAGAAACAATCGGTACAATGTAGTTCATTACGGCTAATCGGCGTCTTGCGCTTGCATACTCTCCCGACAACCTCACACCACCCATCCACAGGCTAGCTCGATATGGGTCGCTAGCAGGGGGCTTGGTCACTCCTACCTACCATCGTATTGGCTAAAATGCACCCGCACATTCTAAGCTACTCTGACAAATCTCTTATACCTTAAACTTTGGTCCCATGAGGGCGTTCACCTACAGCACTTTGAGGCCATACCAATGGGGAAAGGTGATATACAAATGACAAATTGGATTGCATTACACCTGCATTGCTAAGTGTGGCTCCAGCAGCGTTTGCCATTGTTTTGCCGAAGTAAATTACTACGTGGTAATTTACTTTGACAAAACGGCTTCGTTTGGGGGAATAGGGGCTGCAAGGGGGGATTGTATATGTGGGGGTGAGGGTGCTGGGGAACGGGAACTGGAACTGGGGAGGAAAGGGGAGGGGTGCTTGTTTAAGGAAAGAATAACCACGTCATCTATTTGTGCAAGATGTAATCCCCCCCCCACCCCCCAAGCTGAATGGTCCATTAATATTTATGCTTCAGCTCCTGTGGCTACATCACACCAGCGTTAGCACTGGAAGTAACACCAAGTGAAATGTGATCACTGCGCCAGACCAAACTCTTCTGCAAATGTCATTGCACCTGTGTTAAAATCAGCATAAATCTGCTGTGCTGGCCTGTACGGCAAGAAATACAGGTCTGCAATACATGGTTTCCACCCATTTTGCACATGCCCTGTGCTGTTGTGTAGAGATCTCAATGAACCAGAACTAGAAGCAGCTCATTGTTAACAAGCATCAGTGAGCAGGAGCTACATTTTTACACAAGATGAGCTGACGTGGGTAGTCAAATGTAGCTCCTGGTAGCAGTTTTTGTCAAGCTCACTAGACCTCTTCTGGGGCTACAACCAATAGCCTAATGGCTTCTCTGCAATTTTGATCTGAGCGCCTCCTATTGGGTCTTCCCATTTCCAGTGAGATTGGTGGTTTGGTGAGGCGGCGTACTTTCTCTTGTTGCCTACAAACGTAGTGGTTAGGTGCTTTGCATTCCAAAAGTGTTTGGTTTCTATTTGGAAAGGGGGGTGGGGACGGAGGGGGTCACACGTATGGATAGGGCTCTATTTGAAGGCACGGTCTGGGTTTTTGAATTTCTACTGTGATCTAAAATGAGGCTGTGAATTATGGAACATGGCCTGCACCTACCAACTATTACAACTGAAAGCATGAACTAAAGGAAGTGTTCTTCGGTCCTCCGAATGCTTTTCACAATCTGGATAAGCACCCATGGCATGGAGACTCAATAGCTTTAACTGACATTGCGTTACTGCTATCCTAGTGTGTTGGTGGCCTTGTGTGATGGGTTGACTGAGCTTTGTCTCCCGCAAGCCCACATTCATGCGTAGCGGCACATTAGGTACTGGGTTTTCCAGCTAGAGAAAGGGTGGGGCTTGCTCATTTTGTTGCACTGTGTGACACAAGGTAGACTGATATTCAAGAGTCAACGCAATGCACTCTGTGGCCACTGCAGCCCAGTTTATTGTTGGGTAGCACAATGACTTTGTAGTGGTGTTTTTGGAGCTTGTGGGGTGGCGTTACCTTCAATGGATCCTGTACTATTTTCTTGGATGTGGTACTGTTTTCTTGAACTAATAATTTTGGCACTGTCCTTCTGTAAGGGAGCCGCAATGCTGGGCACCCTTCTGCAGGCATATTAAAGTGATGCTGTGGGGTGTTTGTGATAACCTAGTGGAGAAAGGGAAGTGTGTAATGGAAAAGTTGAAACTTGATGGAATGTTTGGGTGTGGAGTGGAGGGGTGTTAGAAAGGATGTCCTGCGGTGGTCCTTTGTTCTGCTACCTTCACCGCTGCTGCATCTGCACCCTTTCTGTATCTTACAGTGGCTGCCCAGTCCTGTTGCACGCCTCTCCACCCTGTTTCCATCTTCAAACTGTTGCCCATTCCAGCATGGGGTCTGGCATGGATTCACATTCTCATGAATATTCCCCGTCAGGCTGGGAATCAACGGTAAAAGAAAAAACTGTTTCAGTTTTGTTTCTAAACTGTCTTTCTCCTATAAACCAATCACTGAGCTCTGGGTCATACTGCCCCCAGCCAATGACTGCCCTCTACCTAAGCCCCTCTTCTGGCAGCCATCTTCAGATTTTTACCACACGTTCAAGTGTTGGGAGCCCTCACATTTTTTTTCTTCGCTTTTGTGATAGGAAAATTCTATTTTTCCGTCAATCGAGCCTGTGTGCGCCATCACTTATTCTTCCGATTAACGAGGACCTGTTTTTCGGCATCTTTCCTTACCCCTCAAGGGCAGAAATCGTTGAGGGTTCTTCTTGGAAGCTTCCAGAAGTTCTTCAGGCCTACACCGCGCCGGATCATGTCAGAGGAGAAGGATGGAGCTTCCCTCTTCAAGCTGTGGAGAGCATATCGGCCACCCTAGGCAAAGTGCAACAACTGTTGGCACTCAGAGTCGCCACAGTGAGGAGGATCAAGTCTCCACTCGTCATGATGTCGTCAAGCATATTTGATCCGGCGCTGCAGGTTGCGGATGCGCCCTCTACAGGAGTTCCTAGACACCCGTTGGGTCCAGGTGTCCGGAGGCTTCCAGGACAGGATCAATTTGCTTTTGATAACACCAGCTGCGGTTTGCAGAACGTTTATTCGGATGACAAGCATTCCCAGTACCTGTATTGACTTTTGATTTTGAAATCAGGTGAGTGGTCGTGCCTTGTAGACACTTGCAGGCCTCTGCTTTTGACTAGAATTGTGAGGCCCCTAGGCCTGTTTACGCACCCTCTGTCCTCCCTCGCCAGCCCGCTTCCCCTTTTCCGTATTCCCTTCCACCTCACACCTACCATCCCAGATTGGTCCTTTGTAGATTTCCAGCTAGACCTACTGGCCCGCTTTGCATGCGTACACCTTACTTTTGATTTTGAAAGCAGGTGAGTGGTCGTGCCTTGTAGACCCTTGCAGACCTATGCTTTTGTGCTTTTGACTAGACTTGTGAGGCCCCCCAAGCCCGTTTATGCACCCTCTGTCCTCCCTCCCCAGCCCGCTATCTCTTACGTATTTCTATTCGCTTCCATCGTCCCACCTCTCTGCCCACCCACCGTCCCTGATTGGCCCCCTTCTTGGTCATAACTGAACTTCCCAGGTTAGCCCACTGCCCATGCAGCCCCTGCGGCTAAGGGCCCCAAGGCAAAGGGCGGATCCCACAGAGGCGGCTCCCTCTCGTGTCTGCAGGTGTCAGCAGAGGAAGCCAGTTGCCAGCTGTCAACCAGCTGCTACAACAAAGGTAGGTGTGGCCGGTGTGAGTGGGAGTAGAGCAACCACTCTACCCCAGAAGCCCTGCCACTATACAAACAATCCTAGCACTGTGAATATTTGCCTGCCCCTCTCCTTAGTGAACTTTTGAATCACATCTAAAACTGCCAACTAAGATAGTACTGTGACCAGCTTGTCTGTGCCACTCCCCTAGAATGTGTCCCTGTTGCATTAACCCACACCTAGAAAGTGCCCTACTAGATAGTATTGCAACTAATTCTGCCCGTCACACACACTTAGGAAATTGCATGCAGATATAAGACCGATTTATTGGTACCCGACATTTAGGAAAAACAATCTGTATGAAAATCACAAGTAAGTACAAAAAATGTGACGCCTCGTGCAGATCGAATTAAACCCCTAGGGGATTCAGAAAAAATATCCAGTCGCATGTAAGTACCCCAGAGTCACTTTAAGGAGAGCTCCAATGTTGATTCACAGTTCCATAGAAAGTAATGGGAAAAGTTAAAGGCCAATCCACACTACAGAAGGCAAGTGTGATCTACCGCACAAAGTGCAGATGCTACGAAAATCAACCCCACGGAAGGCCGCAAGAGACCTCCTGGAAGAATACCAGGGGTTGGAAGTTGAACCCCAGAAGAAATGTTGTAGAACAGGAGGTCCCACCAGTGAAAGCCCTAGGGGAACTGCGGTTAGGACTCACCTCACAGAAAGCTGTGGGCAGGAGGGGTATGTCGGGAGGTTCGTGAATAATCACCATTCCCCAAAGAAGGTAGCCACACGTGTGGCTTCGGCGGAAACTGCTCCAGTGACCCAAAACAACCTGTTAAGTGAATGGTTCTTTTCAACAGGAGCCATTCTCAGGATCTGGTACCCAGGGCCTTGCAACCTGAATCAGCAATGATCCCAGTGACACAGGAGCAGAACGAAGGCTTTTCCTAGGACATCTATCTTCCACCCAGGAGTGAAAGATTCAATGAAGAAGACTTCCGGAAGACTGAAGAACCCAAACAGAAGACTCCCAGCTGTTTGTGGCACAAAGGATGAAGACTGCTCCACAGAAAACGATTCTAGGATGGGAGAAAGGCTGGAGGCCCCTTTGGAAGTCCCAAGGCAATGATTTGGTGGGGCGATGAAGTGGTTGTGAGCTCCTGCAGGTCTCCTTCGGACACCTGCAGGCGCCCACAGCCATGTGGCAGATCCTGCTTGTAAACAGCGGGATGCAGCTGATAAAGACAATAAGTTTGCTGTAAAAAGCCTAGAAATGGTCCCAGAGTGGAGGGGCTCTTCACAGAAGATGTGGGGAGTCATGTGGAGTCTTCAAGAAATCCAGACTGGACTTCTAGCAGTACAAGACCCAAACCGGCTTATGCCCATGCCACTGAACTTAGCAAGTATTGTCAAGTGAGGGCTGTAGAAATGGCCAAAACGGTAGGAATTGTGGGAAAACTGCTTTAATGGGTCAGCAGACTCGCCACTTCCAAGTTTCAGGAACCAGAAAGCAAGAGACATTTAGGGGCATGGCAGAACCCTTAATACTCCTGTGAAAGGGTACTGGTGAAAGGCCAACCAGCCTTTTTTCACAAAAAGGGGCTGGCAGCAGAGTATTAGATGACCAACCATATTGGTCAGTCACCGGGACTGCCATTTAGCCAAAACCACTTCCACAGGAAGTGAGAGGGCTAGCTGTTGGACCTACACTGGCCTAAACCAGTTCAGACCAATAGGGGGGTGCCGTGAGGTGTTCACAAAGAGCCCACATGGTATGAACAGCCACTGTGAGCCTACCTCATGCTCACCTTGACAAAGGGAAGCTCTAGAAATAAAAATGGCTGGGAGCAGGATTAAAACAAATAAAAACATTGGGGGGCTTTAAAAATGGTACATTGGGTTACGAACGCTGTAAAATGGCTTGCATTCTTGGTGAAGCAAACACTAAAGTGTAGCTGCCACCAACCTACTCCCTAAAAAGTGTGTAGGGTGATTAAAAAAAATCACTGAAGGGCAAAAATGGAGGTCCATAGAGGCACCCGTGGTACTGGGAACCTTTGGGATGACCCAATACCATAATGCCATAAGATATTGTAAGGGGTATAAATAGCAAGGTGAATCTAAGGAGAAGTCCCTCTGGCCACCAAAAAGATCAGGGAACCAAATGAAAGACAGGGGAAAAGCAAAAGGTTGAGAAGACTCCAAAAGTGTCCATAAAAATCCCCAAAATAGGAATTATGGCTTAACCGTCGGGTTCTTCAGTCTTTATGATGCCTTCAATCACCACTGCTGCTTCTGCCTGGTGAGTTGTCCTCCCGAGTACACGGAGATTCCTTTTTTCACCCACTTGGATTGTTGCTAGTGGAGCATACATGCCCCTGGATACTCGATCCCTTTCCCAGGCCTGTAAAAATAAAATCCTACATTTCCAAGGTTCTCTGGCCATTCCTGAGCCAAATCCAGAGTGACTGGAAAAGAGAGTATTTGTGTCCGATACCTGGGGTCCCGATAAGGTTCATGGAATCGTTGTCAGAAGACCCATCGATCTGGGAGTAGAGGGGTTTTGCAGCCCCTGCTGGAAGTTATTACCATTAGCTTGCATTGGTGTCCTTCCTGCTCTGCATCCATCCCACTCCAAAGGCTGGGTTCTTGAACCTGTGGTTGGAGCACTTCTTGGGGGCTCCCCTTTGGGTGTTCCCTAGCTTTAGTTGCTTCTTTGGCCACACCCATGCAGTAGATCGGATACTTGCCTTACTGTTAGGAAAGAAGATCCTTTAGCTGTTTTCTCTCCATAGACATCTATGGAACCCCCCAACGTTTTGCTGCTGTTTGAAACTGGTCATGAATTTTGGAGGCAAATGAAGCGTTTTACTTCACTTGCCTTGTTAAGCTCATCTGTTTTGCGGGCACTGATCAGTCTCTATGGTCATCAGTGCAGGAGAACTGTGTCTCCATTGCGAAAGTCTTTATTTTACACTGTACTATGGTACCTTGTGGTTACTTGCATGATATGTCTAATGGATCATTTTCTACCTCCAGCTTCAGCCACTGCTTCCGCCTCTGCTTCTGCTGCTTCTTTCACCTGCGGGTGATTTCCAAATGTAAATGTCCCACTTAGGTTGCAAAAGCTAGACCGCACAGGCTTTTTGGCAGTACTACTGATAGTCATTAACTCTTTACTCGTCTTCCTCATCCCAGTACCATAGGCATGTATAGGTCTTTAAGTCCAAAATGATTTTATACTTTCCAAGGCTATTTTGTTTTAACTTTGTTGAACTGAAGGTTATTGGAAACAGAAGCTGTTATGTGAATGTTATGTGCAATGATATTAGGGTTAGAACTTTTACCCAAAACAGAACCATTAAAATCCGGGGACATCACATGTGACCCATTGATTCCTAAGGTGGAAAACCTATTCTGTTTAGATGGTTTCTCATATACTGTTCTTTGGGTTTTAAGGTGGGAGGGTGTTACACAGCGACAGCATGCCATCAGGTATTTGGGGATTATAGGATCTTCATCCTCACAAAAAGAGGAACACTGCATCTCTCGTAAGGGAGTTGTCACTTCTCCCCGATAGCCATCTTCTCCCGTGTGACCCTCCCTCATAATGCCACCCCCAGGGTCAGGATCAGGTAGCGGCTGCCTTCCCCTGGCCACATGGGAGGAGACTCTAGGCTGAGAATCAGTGATGACTCTGTAGGATTCATCACAGCTACCTCGCTTCATTGGGTGCCGTAACAGATTTGGGACTTTACAGCCCCTCAACTTGTTAAAAAAAATAAAAAAATAAAAAGAAAATCGGCTTCCCCCTGCAGTTGCAGTTCTCCAGCACAAAGAGGGGCCTTGCAGGAACAGCGTCTTTGTTTGTACAATTTTCTTCAAGTGGCCATCACTGCTCTCCATATGCATCATGTCCCGCGGTCCTCTGAGAAGTCAACACTGTGGTGGTTCTTTCTGCATCGTGCCTTTGTCATCCAGCTGTCCATCCTCAGGAAACCATCTTACTAGAGACCGGAACCACTAACTAGCTGGACTCAAAAACCAGACGTCGAAAGGGGCTACTGCACCCACGACCCCTGGACTTCCTTCACTAAGATATAGAGCATAAGGGGCCCAGCAATTTCAGGAGCTGTGAAAGTGGTCCCTGAGTGAATCAGAGTACATGGAAACATGCTTCAGTACCTTCCCCACCTGCACCCACAGGCCCCCATAGAGTCTAATGGGTGTAACAGTGTTTCCCTACCTCCCCCTTGCCTGACCGTGATCGGTGGTGTTCTGGTCAAGTCTCCTCCTCCGAGCACCTCCCAAGGATTGGAAGATGGTCTGCTAAGAACTTTCCTACAATTGTTCTAGTATTTCCACACACTTTCTAACTGCCTTTTGGCTTTGGGCTTTGTCAACTCTTGTTCAGACTCCTAAAGGGACTCCTAGCCTCCTGAAAATAAGTGCATTGAGACCTCTTACTAAGTGTACTGCACCCCCTCTTTTCTAGCTAGGGAAGGACTTGGTAAGGCATAGTGCCTTTTTTATAAGGTTGTGAATTGTGTTTTTTTCCTTTCTTTTGTACACATTAGTTCAATAATCTGCTTACTTACTGTGTTCTTTATTCACTAACTTTGCTACTACAGTTGCCGCTATTGTTTTAACTGTGTTTTAAAGTAAAGGGATGGTGCTCTTAGTAGAGCACATGAAAAGTTAATGGTTATATAATAGTAGTGAAGGTGTGTTGTGATACTTGTCTGTAGTATTTTAATTGCTAAGAGTTTGTCTAAGGCCGAATAAATAATTTTCTTTTTATACAATTAGTCAATCTAAAATTATTAAAGGTGTTGTGTGTATGCTTAACTGAGCCCTTCACCACTCGCACTCGTCTAAGCCTTGTTGTCCAGTCACACTACCCAGCTCAAGTTTGGCTAGACATTAGTGTCTTTCCCGGTTTACCAGAATATGGTGGCCTCTCAGAATCAGTCTGCAGGGCTGATTCTGAAAATCCATCTCAACACTTAACCGTATAACCGCAACTTGCCTATGCACTTTGTCCAATTGTTTCCTATCGAGAAAATGTTTGCAGACTTAACTCCTGCAAACTAACTAAAAACTGGTACCTAGCTGTAGACATTTCTGAGAATCCCACTTGCATCCTTGTAGAGCTCCACCACCGACTAGAATTCTGGAGGCCTCCATTGATTTATTAGTGACTTTAATGTGATAAATTGCTGCAGTTCACTCCTTCCCATATATCCTAATGTTGTTACAGTACCTCAACTTGATTACCTTGTTTCTACTTATTTTCTAGGGGTCCACTAGGACCCTTACTCTAGTTTAGTGCATCTAATTGCATCTGACTTTTGGTGGCCCTCTATGCCTGCTTTCTAACTTTTTTAACTCTTTAACTCCCGCTATGTAATGCATTGTGTACGTCTAACATTTTCCCTTTCAGGCGTGCGAGTACAATAATGTAATAGACGTTGTGGGGAACTGTTGCTCAAGCCCCGTACTCACATGGCGATTTCAAGATGTGTATGTATTTACCAGTCAATTTAAGAATTCTTTTCTCTCAACCCTTTAGCACTACAATGTACTGAGTGTAGAACCAGATTCAGGTCATACATTAGCTTAGGCGAGGGAAGGTTCCACACGAAGCACCCTTTACTGTTTTAAAGATTACATTGTTTTTGCTATGCGCTGTGTTCAACTCTATAGTACCTATTTAAACTTGTAGTTACTTTGTGTATAATTGTATAGAACAGAGTAAATGTTCCAGTACACATGCAAGGTATAATCTCTTGGTTTATCAGTTAGGATAACCTACCAGCTTATGCCTTTCCCTTTTTATTTATTTGTTTATATTGCGCAGAAAGTCCTCGGGCATCAGGGCGCACACAGAGACAAAGGACTTACATATACAACGGGACAACCTTGTTTACCTAGCAATAGTACAGGATTACTGAGTCAGAATAAGTGTGTTTTTAAGGTTTTTCTGAATTTTGTGTAGTTCAATTCGTGTCTTAGCTGCCTCGGTAGGCTATTGCATTTTTGGGCAGATTTCACCGGGAAAGCCTGACCCAGGCCATTTGACCGTTTGTAGGCAGGACATGTGATCTGTCCCAGTGCCTCTGATCTTAGGGATCGCCTAGGTACATGCTGTGTGATCAATTCTTTTAGGTCAGCCAGGGCCTGCCCAAATAGGCATCTGTGAACTACAGTCATGGTCTTGAATTGTATCCTGTACTCTACAGTTAGCCAGTGGAGAGCCATTCTGTCAGCTGTAATGTGCTCTCTACTTGTTTTTCTTTTTACAATCCTGACAGTGTTGTTTTGTATAATCTGGCATTTGGATAAGCACCCCTTGCTAGCGCCTAGCAGTAGCGCATTACCATAGTCGATCCGGGAAAGTATAGTGGCCCTTGCTAAAGTAGCACTATTTTCCTCACTCAAATAGGGTCGGATGGATTTAAGAAGGCGTAGGTAGATCCATAACCTGCGCTTCTGCGCCCATAAATTCTTCTAAGAATAGCCCCAGAGTTTTTACTTTCCCAGCCACTGGGATAGGGGAGTTTTTGATAATGAATGACTTATACTCTTGGCTTAGGTTGGCGCGGGTTTGGTGAGAGCCAAAAATCATCCGCTCTGTTTTACTTCCATTTAAACACATCCAATTCCTTTCCAGCCAGGCTTCGATGATATTGCATAAGGATGCCACCTTGGTACTATCACTGGTGCTGCAACCACTCAACTCTACCACAAGCTGGGTGTCATCTGCATAGTTTGTGAAATAAGCTCTGATGCTATCGAGCACTATGCAGAGACACCTCAGGTAGAGATTGAAAACAAGTGGAGATAGACTCGCGCCCTATTGAACGCCGCAATTAATGGGCGTTTCGCTTGAGAATTTCCCCCCCCCAATGAATTTTAGACTTCCTGCCTGATAGAAATGAAACTACCCATCTGGTGGCCTCTGTAGGGCAGTTGGCCACATTTTCCAGAGCCCATTGTAGCTGTTGGTGATGTAATAGGTCAAATGCTGCGCTTAGATATAATAGCACTAGCAGACCCGTTTTACCTTTATCCATTATGCTCAGCATATGGGTTTGTAAGTCCAGCATAGCTGCATCAGTGCTATGAGCTGGTCTGAATGCTGATTGGGGTCTATGCATGATATCCCTTGCCTCAACAAAGGCTGGGAGTTGTGCTGTGGTCACCTTGTCCATAACATTCAGTAAGAAATTACAGTTTGTTATAGGGCAGAGGTTAACTGGGTTTTTCTGGACCAGGCCTGGTTTTTTCACCAGTGGTGTAATGGTGACTGTTTTGATACACTCTGGTATCATTCCGTCTCTAAAAGATGCCTTCAGCATCCAAGTGAGCAAAGGTGCGAAGATCTCCTTGTTGTCTAATATCATTTTCAGGGGAAGTATATTTTCCGCACATGAGGTAGGTTTCATGGATGCCAGTAGCTTTTCCATATCCTCTGGTGATAGGGCAAAGTTCGAAGCTTTACTGGTTGTTCGATGACTTAACCTGAGTTGGTGGGCCTACTTGGACTTATGCTGTGGTTTGTGATATTGTTATTATCTCTCTTGCTTTCTTTACTTTGTTGATGAAGGCCTCCTGCAGCTTTTCACAATCTTCCTGTGATGGTAGGAAGGGTGGGGTCAGGGCTTGGGTTTCTCCATAGATTTTCAATTTTGAACAGCTTACTTGTCAAATTGGATGCCGACATAATTTGATCATTGAAGAAGTTTTTTTTCCCTTCAATAATACATTTTTTGTAAAGTCTCCCTGTGCCCTTCCAGTTATCCTTGTTTCGGTGTGAGTTTTTTTGTAGCCATATGCCCTCTCTTCTTTTCTCTTTTCAGCTGGATTAACTCGGGGTTACACCATTTGTGATGGCTTTTGTTAGCCCTAACAAGTTTCTCCTTGATGGGTGCCCACTGGTCTATTAATTTCTGTATGTGCAAGTTATATTTTTGGATAATTTCATTGCATGTATCCCACTCCATGCTCTCCATCATGCTCTTATTGAGGCACTGTTCTAATTGTACTGTTATTTTCTTGAAATTTCTATTCTGTGGGCCTCATCACAAGTTGAGCGATAGCCCTTAAATGCGTCAGTAACGCTATTACCGCCGCATTTAAGAGTCTGCCCAAACATGAGTCTGGCAGCATTTACCCCCTGCTACAAGCTGGAGGTAAATGCGCAGGAAAATTGACCCAATGGGGAATACCCATTACCGCCCAACCATTGAACCGGCACCAATAGCGCCGGACCAGTTAGCGGTAGCGCTATTAACCCGGGCGGTATCCCAGCAGTAATCCCGCTGGGATACTGCCCAACTCGTGATGAGGCCTGTTAGGAAGAAGTATCAGAAATGTGCCACTTCCTCTCTACCTGTTACGCTCACCTGGTATCCACAGGTACGCCACCCAGTCGGGTTACTCGCTGGTATGCTTCTAAGCTTTGCCCAGATGTGGTCTGCGGGGAAGGTTCTGCCTGAAAATACAGGAGGACTGTGTTCAAGACTGACCGACTGGGGTAAGTATCCTCCCTCCACCCCCATATGATTTCAGTCCCTCTGGCGCCCTCTCCTCACCTTGTGGTGGAATTAGGCATGCTCTCCGTCCTGCCTTCTTTGCAGGGGCGCGTTGTCTTTCATGGGCGAGTGCGGTCCAGTTACTTCACTGACGCCAGCCCGTTTGATATTGTTCAGGTAGGTCTTATTGTTCTTTAGTTTTGTTGCTATCCTGCATGCCTTTCTTTGTTTAAAATGTCTCTTTTTTCTCCCTTAGGTATGTGGAGCTTCAGCGTGGCGAACTGGCTTGGTTGAGCCCCGCTGGTGAATGATGGCGCATTAAGAGCGTTATGATGCGCCTAAGTAAGCGCTACGCGCAGCGCTGCAAAGTCTTGCCTTTGCTAACCTGTGTTTTGCTTCCTTGTAGGTCGCGGGGTTCTTCAGCGCGAGTGGAATGTCCGGAGTGGTGCCAACCGAGAGACGACCAGCCAGGTAAGCCTTTTGAGCAGTTCGTAATTTGTAAATGTCTCTACTGCTTTCTTTAATGTTGCCTCTATCTTCCTCTTTCAGGTCGTTCTGTCCGGGAGGCGTGCAGATTCGAGGAAGCTGTTCTCAGTAGTTGCGAGTGTTTAAAGATGAAGACTGCAAGTAAGATGCAGCTGCTAATGATGTTCCTTTTGTCTCCTTGCATGTTCTGCTTCTCCGAGGTTCGAGGGAATAGCTGGACACGGTGATCGTCACGCTGCAAGCTGCAAAGTAACGCCAAGCTTGTTGTCTTGCTCGGGTGTGGTTTAAATAGCCCCAACAAAATAGTCCAGGTAAAGTCGTCCCTAGGCTACCACACCCAAAACACTAGACCGCATAGCTTGGTTCTTAGGAACCAAGCTATGTGGATGCCTCCATGTTAGCTGACATTGTTTTTTATGGTGTATGAGCCTGGCGCCATAGGTGCCAGGACTGGCCCCATGAGGGCTTTTGAAGATGATGCCAGGCGCTAGAGGCCCGAGTCCTGACTCCACCTGGTCAATGGGTTTGCCAGAGGGGGTTTTGGGCGAGGGTCGTGACACTACCTAAGAGACCCCCATCAACTTTGCTTGATTTTTTGAGGGCTTACATTTTTAACCTGGAGAGAGTGAGACCCTTTTTCCCCACTCTCTCCTGTAATTTAATGTGATTTTGAATTCTGTGTTTCTTTTGGTTGTGGAATCTGGCAAACTCCATAGGCATCATCTTTTACATTGTGTCACACAGCACCTTCAGTGCAGTGGCCCAGGGAAGTCCATCAGATTTCCCAAATGTTTAAATACCTTCTCTTGGATAAACTACTGTTTCCAAGAAAAATGAAGTGAAGTTGACTTTACTAACACTCGTAACTTTCTAGACCCAGCACACACTATCTTACAATAGGGTGCTGGAGGGGTTACTTAGTATCTCGTTTGTCTAGTTTCTCATGTAACATTTTTGTGTTACCCTTTCCTCGATGAATGGCTGGTGGCAGTGGTTTACTTTTAACCACTGTGGTGTACATTTACTCCGGGCTGCCTTCGCAGCTGCAGTAAAGCACCCAAGGGTGCCATTTTTGTCAAAATGGCCCCGATCGTCTTTTTTCGCCATTTCTTTGTGGAAAGGTTCTTCTTGAGATTTCCTCAGCATGCCAAAACAGGTTTGGTCTCTTTGTTAGTTTTGTCTTTGGCGGGATTCACAAGTGAAGCCCGCCGCTGGCTCCAGGGTGTCTGGTGGGGGCAGGAAGCGAGAGAGGTGCCTGAAACTCCCTGTGCTTAAACTCCTACGAGACAGGAATGCACTCTTAAGTGATTGGCCGGCTGGCTGTCTGCCAAGGACAGCCACCCTACTGGGTGACTGACAGCTAGGCTGCAATGAATGGAAGAAACCTGCATAAAAGGCAAGGCTTTTTGGCTTGGAAGGCAGAGTCGACCACTGGACAAAGGAATCCGAAGAAGAACTTGAAGGAGACGCCTGCTGCAACTCCTGGACCGTTGGTTTGCCCGGTGAAGCCCTGCTGCTGTGCTGAAACTCCAATTTTGTTTCGACTAGAGAAGCCCTGCTAGGACGACTTCTCCCCTTGAGTTGGTGGGACCAATCAACTTCAAAGTAAGCCACCTGGACATCCTCTCGGAGCTAGTTGAAATTCCACTGCAGTTGCTGCTGGAACCTAATAGCCAAGGAGAGAAACACCAGATAGTGTGTGTTGCTTTTAAGCTGGCCAAGAGCTCCAGGAGGATCCTTCCGCCTCCCAGGAAGCAGGACTGACCAAGCCTGAGCCACCTCAACAGAGTGCTGGACCCCAGATTCAAGGAAAGCCCATCTCGATAGCCAGGAACCGCAGTGTTATTTGCGGTAGACGCGAGGAGCTGAAACACCAAAGTGCCACTTGTATGAAGATTGCCGGTTGCGGTCGGTGACCGTCCCATTGCAGTGCAGGAGTCCCCAGAAGTACTACCCCTTGTCCCCACACGACTGAGGCCCAGGAACACCAGGATCTGCAGAGGTGCACAGGAACAGAAGCCATCTGCTGCACTTTTCTTTAACTTAAAGGTACTGTACAGTCTAAGAGAACTTACCTCTTGTTGTGTAATCTCACTTGTCCTCGTTGGAGACTTGTCTTGGTTACTCTGTAGAGTTGCTGGCAGCTTCTTTACTTAACAAGCCTAATCAGCTTGTGGCCCTACTTTGATTTCTTCTTTTCTACAAAGACTTCTAAAACATTGTGCCACACTTACTTACCTGCAAGAAGTGCTTCAGTTCACCGTGACCTTTGCTCATTTAACATAGGCTGGCCTGGCTCCCTGAATGGCTCTACTCTCCTCTGCTTAGGTGTTGAGTCTTAATTCCAGTAAGGGGTTAACTGACTTTGCATTGGGGGGTTATTTTGAAAGTACTTGCCTGCTTAAGAATAATTGTGTGAATACTTATCTTATTCTGAAACCTCGTTTCTTTGACACTCCTCTGTAGAGTTTCCTACATGCAACAGTGATATATTAATGTCCCCAGCACCCTAACTATTGAAGTCACCTGAGGGTGTAGGTAGTGTGTGGGCCATCCCAAAAGGGTACTTAATGATATAGAAATATTAAGAGTGTGTATTTTGGAGTGTATTTGTGTGTTACTATTATATTGGCCCCTTCTGAAGAAGACGTCCTCTGACTGTTAAATAAATGAATCATTTTTTAATCAAGAAACCTTGTGTGTAAGAGTTTATTTGAATACTTGCCACTGTGAACCTCTAACTCCCCTACAGCTCACATTGGCCCCTTTTGAGATAAGCCTGGCTGCTCAACACGCTACCAACCTGTGTAGTACAGACTTATACCAAAGGTTGGGTTCCTATTGCCGGGAGGTCAGGGTTGTTGTAGTGCACCCAAAGGGTACTGCATACAATCTAGCCTAATACTGGTGGCAGGCGGTGAGAATATATTGTAGAGTTGTTACACTAAGAATTTACTTTGCTTTTGTTCAACTAAAAACCTTGACAAGGCTAAGCTCTACTAGAAAAGCAATTGTAACATGCCAAATATGGATAACTTCAGTAAGGAAGCACTGATCATTTTGACAGTAGAGCACCTGAAAGAAATGTATAAAGTCAGGAATCGCCCTGTTAAAGGAAAGAAAAATGAATTAATTGCAAGATTGTTGAATCATCGAAGTCTGGGTAGTAGGCCTGTCACACCTACTAACACAGGAAATGTGGAAAATGATATTGGGGATGATAATGCAGAGTCTAACTCTGATGTCTTAGAAGAGTCAGAAGAGGGAGAGGAGTCCCAGGAAGGGAGCCCCTCTTTGCCTCAACAGGCCCTTTTACCTCAACCTTTAGCCACTGGGACCCCACAAGGTACATCACTGAGTTCAGAATGTGTGTCCCTTGAGAAAATGAGACAAGTTAGAATTCAAAAGATAACAAATTCAAGCTGAAACCAAACATCAGGTCATCAAACTCAGGAAAATGGAAATGCAACATGCTCTTGAAATGAAGAAATTGTCTCTTGAAAATGTTTCTATCCCAGAGTCCTGTAGGTCTTCCAGTCCAAAGATACCTTGCATGCCTAAAAAAGCAGTGAGTATGTATGATGTGAAACTTGATATTTTGGATTGGGTGGGTGCTCTTGAATATAACTATCGTATTCAGGGTTTCACAGGGAATCAGTTGATTCCTTAGCTTTTGTCTAGGCTCCCTCAGGTTGCAACTGATTCTGTAATGGAGGTGGTGGAACTTGAAAGATTGGAGTATGAAAATGTGAAGCTAGTTTTGAAAGCTAGATTTGGGAAAACTCCTTCCCGGTACCTTAAGAGGTTTAGGACCCTCAAAAAGACTGATGGTACCCGTTGGGCTACCCGGGTGTGTGACTGTTTGAAAAACGTAGATGGTTGGGTTAAAGGTTACAGAATAAACTCCTTTGAAGGAATGAGAAATCTATTTTTGTTGGAGTCTATTTTTGATGCCTGATCTGAGCTGAGACAGCACTTGGCTGACTCAAAAGAGATTCATCCCAAGAAGCTAGCAACAACTGCTGACTTGTGGGTTGCTAACAGGGCCACTCGCAAGGATTCTGGGGCCACTCACAAAAAGGATGAGGGGCAACAGCCCAAGAAAGATGACAAAGAGAATTCTAAAACCTCCCATCCAAAAGAGGGCCACAAACATAAGAAGAGGAAGCCATTTGGGAAACCAGGTCAATCTACAGAAACCTCTAACTAATGTCGAAAAATAAATGTAGAACAAATAAATGTCGCATTCCCTTTTTTTTTATTATATATTTATTTTGGGGTCCGGGAATAAAAAAAAAATAGGTAAAACAAAAAAAAAAACGTCAAAATAAAACTCGACATTTGTTTTTTCTACATTTATTTTTCGACATTTTGGCTTTCTACATTTTGTTTGCCTACATTATCACTATAAACCATACTCATGTATTATGGAGTGTCCTATTCCTGATTTTGAATGAACTATCCATCGTATGCATTGTCCATGGAATTGTATAAAACAGATCAGATGGCGTAATTGATACTATTGCATTCACATAAACCATTCTATTAATTCCTTTGGAATTTGAGAACTGTTGACGTAGTAGAGAAATTATGAATGTGCTGAGAATCAAGTAACTATTTATACACTTCATTTGCATTCTCTACAGGATTCTGTGTAACGTAGATATAAGAATTTCAGTACTCG
The DNA here is from genome assembly GCF_040938575.1 of Ambystoma mexicanum. Classification (NCBI taxonomy): domain Eukaryota; kingdom Metazoa; phylum Chordata; class Amphibia; order Caudata; family Ambystomatidae; genus Ambystoma; species Ambystoma mexicanum. The sequence continues at coordinate 914,692,660 of NC_090923.1, read as the reverse complement.
GTTATCACTGTCCCGCACCTCATGGTTATTCTATTTACTTGTTGACAGTTCAACATTACATTTTAAGATGTAGATATTAGAGTAACAGTACTTGAATATCAGCGTCTCGCATCACATTGTTATTCTATTGACTTATTGACAGCCTAACACTACACTTCAAGATGTCCGCCCGGTAAGAGTCACATATACTGGTGGTCCTCCCTTTATGTCTATTCAGTCGATCGCGCGCATGTCCCTGTATGTGTAATTGTGGAGCTCTTTAACCACGGTTACTAAGGACGCTTTTGAGCTTGGTTCGCTCGCTACATGCCGGCTGACCTCGCGTCTCCGTTCCTTTTTCTCCAATGGTGAAATTTGTTGGTAAGCATGATTGTTAGGTAACTAAGTGATAGTTTGTGAATATAGGAATATTATCTCTTGGTAGGGCCCTGATTGTGCATTCCTTTTTTGTAGTTTTGACCTTTTTTAATGGAAATACGAACGTTAGAATCCTCTGTTAGTTACACTGTGGAGCTGCAGAAACGGCCGGACTGTGCCTATTCCGAAATCCCTCTTTCTCAACCTTATGAATCAGGGTTGACATCACCATGGATACCGATCCTAATCTGTAGCTTGTAAGTGCACATTTATATTATTTGCATTTTCACTTCCAGCATTCTGATGACGATTTGTCTCTACGTTATATAATTGTTTTCGTCTATATTTTTTTCACTTAAACAGCCGTAGTGCGGCACTTGCGATTTGGGGAATAGTAGAGACTCAGATTCTAACAAATTGGTTGAATTGGCTCCTGCAAGATTGATACTACGCACTCCCTCTACATTTATGTAACCGTCGGAATTTCATTTAAGGTATGACATGTTGCCATAGTGTTACACGTGTCCCATTAAACTGTTAACACTACTCTGCATATAATTAGAGTAGTATTGTGTTACCCAGTTTTTGGCTGTATTAATGCCTCTCTATGTAAACATGAAGTGTGATTTATATAATCTCTGTTATCTCTTATTCACTAGAGTGCTCTCTTAATACAACATCTTTTAATTAACGGGAAACTGTTACATCTCTGTGAGTTTATTGACTCGTGTAACCAAATGCCTTTCTCAAATAGGTCTAGATGCCCGATACCTTCCTATTTGAACTACTGGCGGCCTCCTCTGCTGCCTTTTATTAAATACACGATACTCTCACTCTACTAGGTGAGTCTATTTTCTTTTACATTTGATGTAAGTCGAATTCAGATCAGTTTAGTTACCCGGTAACCCTGCAACAGTAATTATGTGTACTGAAATACTTCAGTCGATTTATCATAATGCCAATTGGTGTATTCTTTTACAAATACCCATGGACATAGACAACCTTGGACCTTTGTAAACTTTGATGCCATAAACTTCAAGGATTGTTCGATGTAGGTTTACCCGACATAAGCAAATATGGATATTGGCCTATATGTTGTATAGATTAGTACAATGGATATAATATTGAGATCATGTTGGAATCTTAGATACGAGAAACTAAAATTTCGTGAATTATAAGAGATTTTATAAAATGGTGCCTTAAAATTGCTTTATCCATTGTTTAACTACGTCTATTAATGTTTGGTTTTTCAATTTATTTTCCCTTTTACTGATAATGTACTCCTTGAACATGAACCACCAATCATCATCAGTCCAAGCAAGGCTTATGAAGAAGAAGGTATGCCCTCGAAACACGTAAAGCCATAATATTGTGTATCTTGGATTCAAGAACAATATGTTTACTTGATGTGATTAAAAACATTTTGTGTATTTTATGAAATCCACATTCTCTGAAATCTTTTTTCTGTTGCGATTTTGAAACAAACTTGAATTGAATCATTTAACCTTTCATTGGTTGATTTCTATTAAGAATCGTCTGACACCATTTTTGGTGGATTGTTGATAGTGTGCGAGGGACGGGAGGATCCCTATTGTTGGATATTTTTTTTGTTCTATGTTTATAACGGGTCTTTATGCCAAGGCCTTATTTCCTCCCTTGCACCTCAAATATCTAAAAATAGTTAGTCTGGTATGTTAATTCTGTTTTAATTCAACTACTTTATTTAGGTGTGCTCCTATACCCCAGCTTGCTTTTCTGGTCAGCAGAAACCCTCATTTGTCAAAACATTTGGTAAATGTTATGCTTGTAGGTCAACTGCCCATGTGAAAGGGGATCCCAGATATAAGGGTAAACCTTCAGGGGTCCACACTGTCTCCTTAGCCTTCATACCTGAGGGAGAAGTTCATATGGAAAGTGGAAACTTTCATCTATTGGCTGAAGACCCCATTGGAGTCTCAGCCAGTGTTTCTTTAGTGTCCCTCGGTCTGTGGGAACAGCAGAATTTAGATGTGTATAACTCTATACCAGATAACACCAAAGAATATTACAAGGAAAGTGTACTTGTGAATGGTCAGGAGACCCCTGCCATTAGACACACTCGGGCCAGCATTACAGTGGTGGATTATACCTTTTTCAAACCTGAGGATGTTGCAAAGGCACCCAAAGGCCCCACTAAGCTTGCTGGAGACCCTGTCCAGATGGTTCCAATACTACCAGCTCTCATCCAGTGCAACAATATGACTGTAAGAATACCTGTCAGTGTACAGAGTGAGGTGCCTGGGAGAGTCCTGCTGGGGAAAGACAGAGACTCTTGGAGTTGTATGAAGCACCCCAAGGCCTCCCAGTAAAAGGAAACAGGACCAGACAAAGAAGGCCAGAGAGCTCACTTCATGTGACTCTCAGTGGGTTGGTACAGAGGAACCTATAACACCCAGTCCAAAGGAAGAGCAAACTTCTACTTCCAGGAAAAAGGAGACAAAGGGGAAACCCAAGATCTCGGGAAACAAGAAAAGTAGCACTCCCGTGGACAAAAACAGGACATCACAGAGAGGACAGTCCCAGGTCACACCAGTGACCCATCCAACAGCAGAGGCTGAGTGTGAGGTTCAACCAAAAGATGGTGAATGAGCTACTGATGACACAGGGCTGGAAGAAGACCTCCTCCCTGTTGGAGATCTGGATACTAAAGACAATCTTGAGCTGCAGACTTTGCTTGCAGAAGGTGGCCCCTGTAGGGCAGACTTCAGCAGAGGTCAAAGAGAGTGTCCCACTCTTGAAGGTCTTCGCCAACAGGCAGCTTCCCAGCTGGAAGGGCAAGAGCCAGGGAAGCACAGGTTGTACTGGGAGGGTGGCCGCCTCTACAGTGAACCTATTCAGTCTAGCCCAGGGGACCACAGAAGACTTGTAGTGCCTCAGGAGGTAAGACTACAGTTTCTACAGTCAGCCCATGAGATTCCATTAGCTGGTCACTTAAGTTTTAAGAAGACCAAGGAAAGAATGTCTCTATTTCTATTGGCATAAGATGGGGTCTGATGTAGATAAGTTCTGTAGAAGCTGTCACACTTGTCAGACTTCTGGCAAGAGTGGAGGCAAGAATGTGGCACCTTTGGTGCCTCTCCCAGTGGTGGGAGTCCCTTTTGAGAGGGTAGGAAATCGACATCGTTGGTCCCTTAGACCTTCCCACACCTTCAGGCAACCGATTTATAATGGTTGTGGTAAACCATGCTACCAGGTATCCTGAAGCCATACCCATGAGGACTATTACTGCTCAGGCAGTGGCTAAGGCCCTCCTTGTTTTTCTTTTTTTTTTACCAGGGAAGGTTTTCCTAAGGAGGTTTGTCTCAGACAGGGGGACCAATTTTATGTCCCACTACATGCAAGCCATGTGGAAAAACTGTGGAGTGACCTACAAGTTCTCAACAGCCTCCCATCCCCAAACCAATGGGTTGGTGGAGAGGTAACTATGAAGAGCATGATAGGTGCTTTAGAAGAACCCCTTAGAAGAAAGTGGGACCTTCTACTGCCAGGCCTTCTCTGTGCTAGAGAAGTCGCTCAAGAAGGGGTTGGCTTCAGCCCCTTTGAGCTCCTCTGTGGTCATCTGGTTAGAGGTCCATTGGTCCTAATCAACGAGGGGTTGGAGAGTGCTCCTTCCCACAAGCCAGTGAGAGTCGCTGGCTATGTGTTAGGTCTTCGAAAGAGAATGACACACATGATGACAGAAGCTTCTGATAACCTGAAAACAGTCAGGCTCTGGTTAAACATTGGCATGACCAGAAGGCCATCATGGTTGAGTTTACTCAAGACCAGCTAGTTATGGTACCTACAAGGTAGAGGGCCTTACAATACAAATGGATAGGACCCTTCAAGATTTCGGAAAACTTGGAGGTCAATTATTTGGCGGACATAGGCAATCCTAAGGAGGCCCCCAGTGTATTTCACTAATACTTTTCAGTTGGGATTCTTGGATGAGTAGTGCAAAATTCACTTTAAAGTGGTCCAACCATATGCACGGAACGGTCTCTTCCATTCGAGTTTCAAGGTTGCATGTTATCACCCAATCTTAGTGATTCCCACTGGGTGTAGTTGGTTCTGTGTGGACTACCCTGAAGTTAATGTTGTTCAAAGCTTTTTCGAGGTTGATTGCCTCTTTATCTTTGGTGTTTCCCCTCCATCTATTGAGGTCTCCCAGCACCAGGGTTGCGGTATTGGGGCCCTTATGGTTATTTAACTGCTGCATGATTTCTTTGTTGAAATCCGTCATAGACCACCACCATCACATTAATGCAGCTGTTATTTGTTGGGGTGTGTTTTAAATGAAGTACTTCACATCCCTGACATGTTGTTGTAGAAGGAAACATAGTAAGGGACTCAATCCATATAACAGCCACACCTCTCCCAGGCGCTGTCTCCCTGATTTTGTGGAAAATTGTGTAGTCCTCCGGTACTGCTTTATCAGTTGTTGGGCCACTGGGGTTTTGGAGTCATGTTTCTGTTAAACATAGCAAGTCTAGGTCATCCTCTAAAATGAGGAGCATATTTTTAGCTCTTTGATGTTATTTTCATTGGTAATTGGGCTTTCCCTGGGTGAACAGTTAATCTGCTTCCTTTTCTTGGGTTTTCTTCAAAATTCTCGTTTATTTTAAAGATATTGACCGGGACCTGGTCTTCAATGCTGGGACGTGCAGATGATCCTGAGCTAATAATCTCTTTTTATCCATGGCGCTCTGTACAAAGTGTTGCACAGCAGCCATACGATGCTGACATTGAATGTCGTGTAACATTTTCCTGCCATTCATGTATCCCCTTCTTACCTCCAAAGGTGCAGTCCTCTGCCCGGGAGGTGAGAAATTTCCCGCAGTTAGCCTCCACGCCGATGGCGCCAAAGACCGGCTTGGCACAGAAGCACCTGACGTTTCTCTAAGAGCCGGGCCAGGTTTCCTGGGAACTGTAGTCTCTAGGAGAGTGCTTACTCTGCTAAAGGCGCCTGGGATCTAATGCGGTCAGTAACGGGGGAATACACTTGCTCTCACAATATCAAAGACAAAATGCAATTAAGAAAGAATATGTTGCACTGCGATGAGTTTGTTACACAATAAATGCTAAACAATTAGTAAAGCCAAGGCTGCTCTGCCATTGTGTTAGAAAATATTTTCTTTTTGCACCTTTCCCTCCATAGATTCCGATACGACCCGCAGTCTTTTTGCTTATTTGTTAACCCAGTCCTGATATTTGGAGGTCAGTAAAGACTTCTGCTTTGCCTGTTTTGCTGTTTCTTATGGGGAAACTGACTAGTCCCTAAAACTGTCAGTACTCTCCCACTTTTGGAATTCTTGCATTTTTACAATTACACACAACACCTTATATTGTAGGGCGTTTAGGATACTTTGAACCCTTCAAACCTTTTACCTAATGGCTTTATGCTCACTTTGACAATGTGTCCAAGACAAGCTGGTGGCAACTGTGTGATTTTTCTTGTGCACTTTTGCGTTTACTGTGAATGGAAGTGGCTAGCACCCTAAAACTGCTGTACCATGAGACTTTACTTGTTCTTTAGCAATCTTGTCCTTTGGCCTTCTTCCTGCCTTCTCAGATCAGGAAATGCCATATATGGTAACCCCTTTCCTGGTAAAAGCTTCTGCTTTTGTGGGCAAGTGGGCTATATGTGTGTGAGCCAGAGGAGTGGGATTTGACTGACTGGTCCCAGTCCAACTCATATGGCACCCGAAAGCATGTTGCTGGATGGATGCAACAACCAGTGGTGGTCCAGGATTGGACAACCATGGGCTGTTTGTCACAGATTCTTACCATTGGTGGGCTTGGGCTTGCTCACAGCCTAAATCTTGGCTAAAAGGAGGGTTCCTGCAGCTATTCGACAGATCATCATTGGAACCAAGATGTCTACGAGAAAAAACAACCCACTGATGACCAGAGGACTCCTGCAGTTGACCAGCATCAACTCCAGTGATTGGCACAGTGAGGCCTCGCTCCTCTTTCAGAAGACCTCCCCCCACCCCTGTTAGTGCTTTGACCCTTGAACTACAGATTCAACAGCTGCTTGAGGATCCACATCTTGGAAGCCTTTAGAAGAGTCCCTGGACCACCCGGTGCACTGACCGGCTCACGTGTAGGATACTTCGCTGCAGCCATCGTCATTCCAAGGAGAGCCATGGGACTTACAATATCCTAAGCTTATGCCAAAATCCACCTGTTTTCGCAATTACAGCCATCTCGCTGAATGGGGAGCTGTGCTAGGGCTGCTTCTGTGTTCAGCGCTGGATAATCCCTAGTCGTCGCCTGGTCGTACAATCTCTGCACTCCTCAGAGGCTTCCTGTCCTCCGCTGGAACAATATCTTTGCACTCCCGTGAGGTTTCCTGAAGGGTCTGCACTGCCGAAATCTTCACATTTTCTTCATTTGGGGGTCTTCTTGAAGCTGACTGGAACAGTCTAGTGAGATTCATGACCAGCTTCTCACCCGAAAGGTAACCTCTGCACCCGCAACCCCTGGGCTTTCCACGCCCAAACCATGGACAGAAGATTGTGTACACTGCAAATTCCAGAAGACCTGCAGTGTCACCTGGAAGAATCAGAGTGACGGGAGAGTAAGTGAACATAGCTGTTTCCGCCCCCCTCTGTCTCTTGCGTGTAGAGCCATTGTACCTAAATTTCCTCTGGCCTGGCCTCTGGTCATTTAATCGGGGCTAAGGATCCTTTCCTAGGGCTTACCTTGGAATGGGAGAGAGTGGGGGTACTTACCTACTTTGGATTAAATACTTAATCTACTTTAAAGAACTTTCTAAGCACCACTACAGCCCACTGCATCATTCTGAAATACCTTCCCTGAAGAGACCATTGTTGGAACTTGTGACTTTTGGGCACAGGGCCCAACACGTTAGGGTTGGACTTCATAAACTGGAGGGAACTGGTTTTGTGCTTAATCTAACTATTTTTCCTGCATCTGGTGACTCGCATGTTGAACACTGGTACATAATTCATATGAAATTCTATGTGTAAGGGTGAATGTATCTACATACGTTATATATGGTTTTTGATTACATTACTTACCTGTGATTTTACAAGCTTAGCGTGTTCATAAAAGGCCTCAAAGAATTGTATTTTTATATGCTGATTAACTTGAATTATTGATGGTCTTTTGGACTTACTGTAGCCCTACACCACACTCACTTTTCCTGAGACCAAGCTTTGACTGCTCATTCACACTACCTCGATTGGGTTTTGGCTAACCTCTATCTTTTACTTTTTACCATAAATAGTGTGGCCTCCTAAAATCCTCCCCCCAGAGGCTGATTTCAGAAATTCATCTTCTCCCCCAACAGAGGCTGATTTTAGAAATCCATTTTAACACATTGCTAATGCAGATTGATTTTAGTCTATTGCATGGTTGGTACCCCCTTTGCCCATAGGATTTATGTTCTCACACCCCTCACCATAAGGCTGATGAAAATTCTTATCATCAGATAATTTGATAGTTTTTTATTAATAGTAGCCTGTGGGTGAGAAAAGATACATTTGCCTACACGAACATGGCTCGAAAAACATTCCTAAAGGAAAACCGTTAGCCAATCTACTTCTTTTACCATGAATCTCAGATTACCTTTAGACAACATCCTGGTCTTCACACTGACCTAGCTACTGGAGTCAATGACATTGTTGTTTAATTTCTGAGGCATACAAGGGAGAAGAAGATCTACTTACCAGAGCTTGAAAGATCTCCAATAGCATCAGGCAAACCTTGCTTCCTCTTCAGAGCCACTCCATAGGCATCTACAGGAGTGGAAAGAAAGTAAGGGATACAAACTGTTCACTAGGCTTTTGATTAAGAAGCTTCATCCGCCTCACACTAAGGAAAAACATTAACAGTTAAGGCTTCAATATTGCATCGTTTTTATATATGTACTGTGTGACTTAGTTAAAATCAAACTTTACACACATTTAATCACTTCATCACATATTGACACACAGCTAAATCAAATAAATATCATACAAAGATAAAAGCAGCTTCAAAAATATTTAAAACCTGAATTAACAATCTGTCATTAGGATCATTCAGCACAATACACCCTTTTTTTAACTTTTCACTCCATTATCACATAATGCTGATGAATAATATGATGGAATGTCTTCACATAGCAACTCGTTATTCCAATAGTTTGCACAAATGCCCTCCTTTCATGAGTTCACAATTGTACATTTGTGACCTGAGGCAACCTTTAGCTGGGTTCTTGCTAAATTCTCACAATGGGTGAACTCCTTGGATTGGCTCATCAACTCCATGTAAAGTTGGATGTCAACATAAATGGATGTGTGAGAGGCGTTGAACCTCGGGCTGTCAAAGGAGGTAACCGAATAACTCTGGATGGATGAATTTATCCACCACTGTGATCCCAACATTGTTCAATTAAGTCCATGTTCTTCCTCTAACAAGAATTGGGTTTTTACTAAGGTCAAGCTTCACATGATCTTCCAGTAAGTAGCTAAGGTACACCTGTTATGAATGAGGATATGTGGCATGTTTTTGTGATTTTTAAGCCAACGAGCAAAGAACCCCCAAGGACATAACAGATGATATAGAGGTATAAATTCTGATACGGGGGTTGCAATATTGCTCTTCAAAAGGCAAGGGAAACCCTGAACTTCACCCCTATTTTCAGAACAGAGTTCCTTACCGTGGTCTTTTGGAAGGTAAGTGAAGCTGAAGGGGTCACTGCGAACTTTGTCAGTTATGCGCTCCAAGTAAACATCCACAATGACTGGCGAACTGATGTCAAGGTCTTGGTAACTTGGTGTCTTGAAAACAATAGCGATCTGTCGGTGCACGTCAGCCTGGGAGAAGTCTGCTTTCGCTTCCCAGGACTCTTTGTGAAAAACAACAGCGATGTCCTCTGAAAAGAAGACAGAAAATGTATGTCATCAGTTATATTGATCTCACCCCACTACACCCACATCAAGTGAGCAGAGTAATCCTTTACTGATCTAGTAATTTATGTTCTCCAAATTCATGAATAAAACAAACTTTAGTAAAGGAACATTAAGTTTACAATAACGGAATTTTGCAATCAAGCAAAAAAAAACAGACGATGTTTACAATACAAAAAAACAAAACCCCATAATTTTGCCAGTTATATATAGTTCCTAAAGCAACCATAATTCTGCCACTGCCAGGATCATGGCCACTCATTCTGACAGGCTAAATTAGGTCTTAAAAATCATCTCTACCAGTGATCTGTTTTGGGTTTGCCCTCAAATCAAATATAGAGTTACCCTAGCGAGTTAGGGGTACTACTGTTTTTCCTTAGCTCCTATTGTTCCTCCTGTATATTCTTACTATGATAAGAGACTGAGACTTGAGGTTGAGAAGTGGGGAAAGGGACCCTGCGGCTAGGAGAGACCATCCGCCATGCGATATCCATCTCAGAGGTTGTATAGTCGGGACTCTTTAAGCCCTCTCATCCATTACCAGGATCTTTGTAAGAGCTCATGGCTCCAGAGAAGGAACAACATCTTCTGGGGAACGCCGGGTGCACAGAAACGCAAACATCAAACCAGACACAGTAACCAGGAGGAATGCCATGCAGACCACGCACTCCTGCTTACCCCATGCACACCGACCTAGTAGAGATGGCTCACGCCTTGAACCCCACATTCAGCACAAGAAGGAAACACGCCAAGGAAGGAGAGAACAATGAAGGAATGCAGTAGCTGCCATGACACGACCATACTATTTCAAGATGGTGTGCAAGCATGAAGATAGTGAGAGTGTAAAGGAGAGCAGGAAGTTGGAAGAAGCCAGGGAGAGGGAGGGAAAGAAGGGCGTCTTCAGAGTGAATGATTTGAATAAGAGAGAAGGAAGGAGCAGTTAGAAGGAAGGAAAGAGCGAAGGAACAGTTGAAAGAAGGAAGGGGCAGTCGGATGGAAAAAGCTAAGACAAGTTTGTCGGGAGAGACCTGGAGAAAGGCAACAAAGAGGAAGGGGAGACGTTAAAGGAGGGCATGAGAGCGTGTGCCATGAGGAGGAGGGAAGAAAGATGGACAATAGGATCCAGATTCATAACCCAACCCTGAACAAGAAACGCGTTTAATAAAGAAAAAAGACAAAAAGAAAAAGTCGAGAGAAGCCAAGGTACCAGGGTGGAAATAGCTAAACGCCTGTTAGAGCTGGGCCAGAGGCCGAAAGGCTCAAAAACTACAGACCTATAAAAAAGCAAACAGAACATACAAGAGACAGTCTATCCGAAAGCCCTATCCAATCTGGTGAGAGCAACAATACCAGGAAACACACTAAATAACACTTGCCCTTAAATGAAAAGGCGTAGACAATGACGCATGGTAGCAGGGAGCCATTAGCTATATCTGGTGGGATTGTCAAGCCCACCAAGAATACTAAAAACTGCTTGCATAGTGTTGGATTTCTCAAATCTGGCCTGGTGGACAGATTTCAGGAGGCCTCCCTAGTTATAGTGGACACAGGAACTCTGGGAGTTTAGCCAAACCCAATCAAGGTAGGCGTGGAGAGTGGTCAAGGCTAAGTCTCAGGAGAGGGCAGTGGGGTCAGGGGTCCACAATGAGTCCACACAGTGAAACACACAAAGATTCTACTTCGACAGTTAAGTACAAAAATACTATATTTATTATAGGCTCAAAACACACTAAGAAAATGAATCAAGCAGGTAATATTACAAAACAGTAAATATAAAACATATATACAGTCACCTTTGATTATAAAAATGCATACAATTCACCTATGCACCTGAAAGGACAGTAAGTAGTTAAGCAATTGGATAACCAGTCCACAGGAAAAGGAATCCTCACTTGATCAGTCCAACCCTAAGTTGAATGGCACCTTGTGCCCATAAGTTCACAAGGTTCCTTTAAGGGAGGGGATACAGTTAGAACATTTTCCTTTGTTCATCCCCAATGTTTCAGAAGACTTACAGTTATGTAAAGTACTTTAACTATCTTTTAGAATAGCTTTTTGAATAAGCGTTTAAAAAGCCATCAAATGGAATGTAAATCAAAGTCCTTCGCAAACTTTATAATGGAGGAGATAGGGGCACCAGCAAGTATTGCAACTACTCACCACCCTTACTCCGATTTTCCCAAAGTACTTGGCAGGTCAAATGGAGATTGCTGGTGGTAGGCTTTCCCATGGTTGGAGCCAGCAGAAGATGCCCAGGAGCTGCGAGTGCAAGGAACTTTCTGGTCGGGTCCAGGAGCCGAGTGCAACCCATTCCAGCAAAGAAATGCAGCAGGCACTGATGCAGGACTCTTCAGAACACACTACTAGATGGGGGATTGCCAGTTCCACCGACAGTCACCACGCACTGGCGACAGCAGGCATCTCTCCAGTTGTGAACAAAGGAAGCCCTCCAGAACAGGATCCCTGGATGCTGGGACGCTGAAACCTGGCAGGAAGGCGACTTGTAGTACTAGCTGGCGACTAGGGATGTTCCGGGCAAAAACACAGAACGGCGACGCTTCTGGCACGGCAGCCCAAAACAGTGCTGGTCACCCGGTGGTCGAGGGATACTTCCGAGGGCTCCAGGCCGCAGGATCGTGAGAAGGCGACGAGACTTGTTGGTACCACCAGTCCAAAGGTTAGAAGCACCAGCAAGAGTCTTCTGAGAGCAGGTAGTCCAGCAGGGCTTCATCTGGACAGCAGGAAGAATGGTCACCAGGCCTCGTCAGGATTCGTCCTCACGTCTTCCATCGTCTGCGCAGCTACAGAGAATACTTGGCTCCTGTTCTGAGCTGCTGGAATGGCTGCAAGACACCTTTATTTCTAAATGCAGGTGAGTGATCAAACTCAGCCCTCCAATAGCAAGGATCTGCCCACTCCTGCACACCAGCAGTGGTCCAATCAGGGACCACTGCAGGGCTGACTCATGCATGCGCACCAGTATGTCAATTGAGACCAGACTGTCCCAGCCTACTTCCAGGGCCCATACACTCATTGCATGCACTAGCCAGCGAAAACATCTGTTTCCCCAGGCAAATGCATGACCATAAAAGGCAATTCCTGACTTGAGCAGGCGGCAAGAAGGCCAAATAACAAAATGGCCAAAGAACAAGCAAAACATTTCGTTGGCACAGGCATCTTAGGACACTAGCCACTGCTAGTAGCCAAATGCATTACACGCAAATGTGCCCACTAAAAAGATAGCAGAAATTGTAAAAATGCAACTGCTGCCACCCGCTTGTCTTTAGACACATTTAAAAGTAACCAAAAATGCCTTTGATAAAAGTCTAGGCTGAAACAAATGCATCCCCATTGTAATGGATTGAAAGATAATGTGTGCTATATGAAAAAGTTATCCAAACAGGTAACATGTCAAAAGACAAAAGGGAAACAGTTTCCCAGTACAGACAATCTAAGAGACTGGTCAGTTTCCCCATAAAAAATGAGCAAAAAGGCCAGTGAAGTGAAGTTGAAGGCTTCACTTCTCTCTCTCTGTAAAAAGTCAGCAAGGTGTAAAACAAAAGCAAAAAGTGCGTGGGTCCATAGAATATAGAGGGAAAGCTGCCTGAAAGAGAACTATTTCCTAACACTTGCCAACACCCCAGCACCCCCAGACTAGGGACACAGGGATCTAATCCACCCCTGCATGTGTTTCCTGTTCCAGTTGGTTATACATTCTGGACAGACTATCAGCATTGCAATGCTGTGCACCTGGCCAATGCTCAATGGTGAAGACAAAGCCTTGAAGACTTATGGACCACATGACCAATTTAGGATTCCCTCCCTTCACTTTAAGGGCCTATGGCCAGTCTGCACAGTGAAGTGAGTCCCACAGAGGTAGGGCCTCACCTTCCTAAGGCTCCAAACTATGGAAAAGTATTCCTTTTCCACAGTAGACAACCTGGGGTCTCTGTCCTTAAGCTGGCGACTGATTAAAAATATAGGATGTTCCATGCCTTTGTCATCTAATTGTAATAGTGCTGCACCTAACCCAGTGTCATAGGCATATGTCTGTACTATGAAATGTCTCGGATAATCTGGTGCCCTGAGAGCAGGGGCCTGACAAAGGAAATCCTACAGGCCTTGGAAGGCTGTCTCGCACTCCTCAGACCAAGACCCCTTCTTTGGTTTCTTTGGAGTAGGGGGCGCAGTCAGAGGGGCAGCTAGCTTACCATAGTCTGCCATAAATGTCCTGTAATACTCAGTGAGACCCAGGAATGTTTGGGTGGTGGGGTTGCCCAGTCTTGTAAAGCCTGTACTTTAATGGAAAGAAGCTGAATATTGACCCAACCAACCACATGCCCAAGGTAGACCACTGAACGCTGACCAATCTGGCACTTGGTAGCCTTTATGATCAGGTGGGCCTTCCAAACAGCCTGTAACACAAACTCCAGGTTTCCAACACCTTCTTCCCAAGTTGGGGCAGAAGACTGCTATATTATCCAGATATGCAATGCAGAATGTATTCAACCCATTCAGAACATGGTTGACCAACCTTTGCAATCTGGCAGGTGAATTCTTCAACCCCAAATGCATTACCCTGAACTTCTAAAATCCTCCAGTGTTGAATGTGGGGGTGTAATTAAAAGCCGCAAACCAACAGAACTGAAGGGCCATGTGAAAAAGTCCTACCTGTCATTACCAAAGGAATAGCAGCATTTGAATTCACAAAGGCAGAAGAAATTCAAAGGTCCCTTTCACATGAAAAACAGGGTTTTTAAATGCGGACACCAAAACGGCGTTGCATGTGTGTTTGCAAGTTAAAGCAAGACATGAGAAGAATGTTACCCAGCCAACATAGAGATGTCAGGGAAAAGACATGGTCTATGTGTTGACAAAAAGTAATGCATATTATGCTTGACATGTGAAATACCGGAAAAACATTTGAAAAGAAAAGCCCACTTTGTTGCCATGAAAAGTTCCTGTAGGGCCGAGGCAGACTATGTAGGTGTCTTTCTGCAGTGGAAATCCAGAGAAAGCTAAAACACTGAAACTGCCAACCATCAAAAGGCGGCGCACTGTGACAATTCAGACCCACTTTTCAGAAGAAAAGCAAACAGCAAATAATTATGAAGTGTATTTTATTAAGACTGAAATAAACAGCCCTGCACTTTCAGAGCCAAAGCAAAGTGAACTCTGATCAGTAAAACACACTGGTCCTCATAACTAGTTTGCCGGTCTGTATAAAACGGTACCGGTAATATTACCGGTACCGTTGTATCCGGACCGGCAAACTCAGAGTTGTGCTCGCGGGTGCCTTTCATTCCGCCAGGTCTGACCTGGCGGAATGAAAGGCACCCGCGAGCACAGGCACCGTTATGGACAGTGCCGGCGCTACAGGCATCCCCATTCCCATTCAGTCCTATGGGGCTCAAATGGGAATGGGGATCACCCGATTCCGGCACTCGTGAAAGGGAAATTACCGGGTGCGGCGGTGCTGGCATACCCCGATAATTGCCCATTCCCAGGTGCCAGACTTTCTTGCAAGTTTGGAGGTAGCCTTGCCGGTTTTACCGGCAAGGCTTCTTCCAACTTTGTAATGAGGCCCACTGTGTCAAAGAATAAAGGCTGATGTTAGAAAATGCATTATGTGTGTTCCTGTCAGCCAAGGACAATGGAATACACTTCCCACCCACCTGAGCAACGAAACCTCCTTCCCAAAGTTCAAGAAACAACTTAAAACCTGGTTGTTTAACAAATACTAACAGTGTAAGCACAATCCTCAAGCTGACTGTCGCCAACTCTGCATGCACTTTGTGTTTCTTTGGGGGAACCTATTTGTCCTATTTACACCTATGTAACAGACTCATTACTGCTTGATGTACCTGCTCAAGATGCCCAAGACGGTTTTGTACGATCGTACCAAAAAAAAAGGTCCGACCGTACAAAACGCTGCCAGAAAAATGCTACCACCAAAGGTTCGAACACCAAAAGTTCGAACCTTTGGTGGTAGCATTGCAGGCAAGTAAGGAAAAAAAAAGTAAGTGTCCCCCGCAACACCCAGCTCACTATTCTGTGTGGCATAGTGAGCGGGGTGTTGCGGGGGAAACCCCTGCAGCCCCCATAGTATGCAAGTGTGTTCGCATGAGAAAGGTGCAAACTTTTGGTAGTTCACACCTTTCTCATGCGAACATTCCGGCCGCGGCAAAATCAGCCGCGTTCGGATCACTTAGAATCGCCTAAGATGCCCAAGATGTCTTGTAACCGCTTAAGATGCCTATTATGTATGTAACCCACGATGTGATACCCAAAGGTTTGGGCGTGTAACCAAATGCAATTAATAAAATAAATAAACTAAATAGGCAACATCCACAAATGGCTTCCCCCACTGCCAGCCTTGTTTGTGCATCGTAACGGTTTTAAAACTGTAGTACAATGTGGCCCAAAGGGTGTCGAAAATCAGGTTTCCCTAGACGAGCTGTCTCTGAAAGCAGTTCTGAGAAGGCAAATGTTTCAGCCAGTGTTGGGGGAGTTTTACCAAAGTCCACTACAAACAATATAGATTGGTTGCCTGAATAAGTTGGAGGGTCTAGGGGACTCACAATGTCAATACCCACCCTCTCAAAAGGGACTCCCAAAAAGATCCTCTCCTTGGTCCTCTAAAAACATGGGAGGATAGCTCCGGGGCAACATGCTCGCCTTGCAAGCAAGACTACACCAAGCAACACAGGTTCATTCACCGGGTCATCGCTTAGAAACCTCTGGGTATTAAGCACGTTATAAATAACCTATCATATCTTATCACAATGCAACCAGGAGTTTGATGTAATCCAACCTACACAAATCCCACCAGCTGTAACACCAGAGCTACTGGAGATTTCCTAAATTCCAACTTGGAGGTAAGACTTTAGTAAGCTATCCCAGTGGTTTGTAGATCCCAAACTCTTAGTATCAGTGTGTACTACTCAGAGATCTTGGTAGAGTGGCAAAGCATTCTGGCTTATCTTAAGAGGAAGATGCACGCTTTAGGTAAGTACACTTAACCCAGCCAGTAATGCACATCAAATAAACACTTACACATACATTTATATTAACCCTTTAAGTGCCAAGGGCGAGGTATCTCGTCCTTGGAAGTGCATACGCATTGCCAAGGACGAGATAGCTCGTCCTTTTCGGCACCTTGTTTTGAGCGATCCCTGCTAAGCAGGGATCGCTCAAAACTGTAAGCCAACCCCCGGGCTTTGTGAGGGGGAGGTCCCCCCTCACTGCCAGGGGGCTGGATTACCTTCAGTTTCACGTCGGCGTGCGTAAAGCACGTCGGCGTGAAACAAAGTAAATTCCCTGCAGCAGCCTTTTTCGGCTGCTACGGGGAAGAGCGAAGGTAAGAGCCCTTCTTGCTCCGCCTCGATCTCCGGCTGTATTTCAAGCTCCCCAGATAGGGGGTGGGGGGGCCCACCTTATGCATCCCTCCCTGTGGTCAGATGCCCCTTCCTAGGAGCAGATATCTGCCCCCAGAGAGGGTTGCATGAGGTGGGGCCCTCCATTTGGGGTGGGGAGAGGGGGGTGAGGGCCACCCCCCGTTGCAGTACATCAGTCGCTGCCAATTTAGGGTGCCCCTCAGCCCCCCCTAAAAAGCAGCCTACGATTTTGTATTTTTTTTGTTTGCCCAACTTCGCTTGGCGCAGATGGCCACATTAGTGTCCCAATCTGCCCCCAGGGTGCCCAAACCCTTCTGCCCCATCTATTGGGGTCCTGCCCCACCTTTTCTGGGGGCCCTCCCCGCCCACCCCAAATGGCTGGGGGGGGGGGGAGAGACACCTCATGCAGCCCTCCCATGATGTGCCCCCCCCCTCCGTTCGGTGTGGGTGAGAGGGCCACCACAAATGGTGGGACAGGCCCCCCAATAGATGGGGCAGTAGGGTTTGGGCACCCTGGGGGCAGATTGGCACACTAATGTGGCCATCTGCGCCAAGCGAACTTGGGGTAACAAAAAAAAATACTAAATCGTAGGCTGCATTTTAGGGGGGCTGAGGGGCACGCTAAATTGGCAGCGAATGATGTACTGCAACGGGGGGTGGCCCTCACCCCCCCAACCCCAAATGGAGGGCCCCACCTCATGCATCCCTCCCTGGCGTCAGAGGGGGGGCGGCACCTCATGCATCCCTCCCTGGGGAGATATCTGCCCCCAGGGAGGGTTGCATAAGGTGGGGCCCTCCATTTGGAGTGGGGGGGGTGAGTGCCACCCCCCCCCGTTGCAGTACAACATTCGCTGCCAATTTAGGGTGGCCCTCAGCCCCCCCCCTAAAAAGCAGCCTACGATTTTGTATTTTCTTTGTTTACCCAACTTCGCTTGGCGCAGATGGGCACATTAGTGTGCCAATCTGCCCCCAGGGTGCCAAAACCCTACTGCCCCATGCATCGGGGGGCCTGTCCCACCATTTTTGGGGACCCTCTCCCCCCTCACCGCTCCTACAAACGGCTGCGTGAGGTAGACCACCCTCCATTTGGGGTGGGGGGGAGAGGGCCCCCAAAAATGGTGGGACAGGCCCCCCTCAGTGGGTGGGGCAGTAAGGTTTGGGCACCCCGGGACCCCTCTGCACCAAGGCAAGTTTCATAAACAAAAGAAAAAAATGGAAAATGGTGGAACACTTTTTAGGGGGGCTGTGGGGCACCCCAAAGGGTCTGGGAAGTTTATAATGGGATGGGGCATTGACCCCCTTAACCCCCCAGCCGCAATGGAGTGG
Organism: Ambystoma mexicanum; assembly: GCF_040938575.1. Taxonomy (NCBI): domain Eukaryota; kingdom Metazoa; phylum Chordata; class Amphibia; order Caudata; family Ambystomatidae; genus Ambystoma; species Ambystoma mexicanum. Next base: position 914,674,644 of record NC_090923.1, on the reverse strand, counting down.
GTGCCATGTCACGCAGCCCTCCCTGGGACCAGATATCTGCTCCTAGGAACGGACGCCTGAGCCCAGGGAGGAGTGCAGGACAGCCCCCCCCCATTTTCTGCCCATGGGGAGGGCTACATGAGATGGGCCGCCCCTCCAATTTGGCCATGTGTGGGTTCCCACGGGTGTGCTCTTTTGGAAAATGCGTGGGGTTCCCCGTTTTCCTTGCTGGCTTCGACACCCTAGGCCCAAATCTGTAGGTTGCCCACATGAACAAAATGCGCAGTGGCGAAAGGCTTGGGGTTACCAGTGGGTTACCCTTTTCCTTTTGCGCCCTCGGTAGGTGCACCCACACATGTGAGGTACAGTTTTCATCGGGACACGTGTGGGGACGCGGGAAAGTAGGCCACATGTTGTTGGCGGTGTGTTTCGGTGGGTGGCCAGAGCGAAATGTCTGAGAATTGTCTGCATTTCCAGCCAATTTCAGAGACCTTTCCTTGTGTCGACTCACCGAAACACGTTGCCAACAGATATCATACCTTCTCACGTTCCCACAGGTGTCCCGATGAAAAAGGTACCTCACATGTGTGGGTGCACCTACCGGGGGCGCAAAAGAAAAAGGGTAACCCGCTGGTAACCCCAAGCCTTTCGCCACAGCACAATTTGTTCATGTGGGCAAACTACAGATTTGGGCCTAGGGTGTCGAAGCCAGCAAGGAAAACAGGGAACCCCATGCATTTCCCAAAAGAGGACACCCGTGCAAATTCACAGAGGTCTGACTTGCGCGAAGCGGCCCAGAATGTATTACCCAGAACCCCAGACAAAGTGAACTTTTTTCCCCACCAAATATCACACTTTGTCGGGGATTGTGGCTAATAAAAACTGGGGCAATTTGCACAAGGCAGACCTCTGTGGATTCCCACGGGTGTCCTCTTTTCGGAAATGCATGGGGTTCCCCGTTTTCCTTGGTGGCTTGGACACCCGAGGCCCATATCTGTATGTTGTGCTGGTCGGCAGAGCGTCTGAAATTCCGGTCTGAAAACAGACTTGGGGTTACTTGTGTTTTAGGCTTTACCCCTCGGCGGCCAGATAGGTGCACCCACACATGTGAGGTACCGTTTTCATCGGGACACCTGTGGGAACGCGGGACAGTAGGCCATGTGTTGGGGGCGTGTTTCGATGGCTGAGCCGAGCGAAATGTGCGGAAAATGTGTTTTTTTCCCCACATTTCGGATTTTGCGGTGGTGTCTGGGTAATAAATTCTGGGGCGATTTGGGCAAATCATACCTCTGCGGATTCCCACGGGTGTCCTCTTTTTGGAAATGCATGGGGTTCCCCGTTTTCCTTGGTGGCTTGGACACCCGAGGCCCATATCTGTATGTTGTGCCGGTCGGCAGAGCGTCTGACATTCTGGTCTGAAAACAGACTTGGGGTTACTTGTGTTTTAGGCTTTCCCCTTGGCGGCCAGGTAGGTGCACCCACACATGTGAGGTACCGTTTTCATCGGGACTCCTGTGGGAACGCAGGACGGTAGGCCATGTGTTGTATTTGTGTGGTTTTCATAACATTTCGACCCATTTGCTGGTGCCCTTTGTCACACAACCCTTTCATTTCCCAAATGTGCCCTACATTTAGTCGCTGCTTTAGGCACCATACACTTTTGTAACCTGCACAAGTCACCTACCCTTGAAAAGGTCTGCCTGTGCTCTTTCAAAAAATGTATGCTTGCCATTCCTCACCACATTGGTTTTCCCGATTTACACATGCTAAGTGCGTCTGTTGAGGCCGTGAGCGTAAAACTCCTGTGTACCATGGCTCAGGGTTTGGCTTGTGGTATTGCTCGTTTTGTAAAACACTACAAAAAATGTGTGCTTTCCTAACTGCAAGAGTCGGGGGAATGTAGCGGAGTATTGCTTTTCTCAAAATTCATAGAAGCCATTGCCGTACCAAGACAACCATGTCCAACACATACCTTTTTTTCGGTCATTTTCCCGCTTTTCCCCCAATCTACGGCATTTTCCCTTAACTAGTGTTTGCCTGACCTACGCAAATCACCCCTTCCTAAACTTGGAATTTTGTCTACTTTTCAGAAATATATGCCTTTCGGTCCTCCAATTTGGCTTTTCTACCCTTTTCCCCCATTCCGTCCATGCATGTCAAATTGGCAAAAATGGCCAAAATCGCCTACCTCTCACAAAACGGTTGATCACCACATCAAAATAATTTTTTTCCGTTCCCACTCAACCTGTTCTTAAAAGCCAGGAAATTGGGGAACTCAGCACAGCAAACCATTTGTTCCTAGCTCTTACAAGGAAAAAACGACAGGCTTCTTTGTACATCTTTTTATTGGCATTTTTTGAAAAAACCCAACATTTTCACCCTTTTTGCTTATTTTCTCTCACCCCCCCTACAGCAACCTAGGATTCCTGGGTGGCGTTACAACCGACCACCTACATGTGGGAAAAAAGGACCCAAATTTGGCCGACATATCTCATGTAACAAAACAGTTACAAGCCATTGAATGGCCACATACCGAAATCACCAAAAAAGGCCCTGGCACTGGGGAGAAATACCCATGGCACTTAAAGGGTTAAAATATAGATTATATTTGCACAAGAGTCTGTCAAATACTTAGCACAATAAACCAACACAGATAGGTATACGTTACAATACTTTCAAAAGGCCAATTCTTAGTTGGTAGTTGCTGAGCGCGCACAATTGTTACAGGAGTGACAGGTCAACCGTACTATTGGTAATAACGCACACTCACAAAGTTTATTTATATAGCGCTCCAAATCTGGAGGTACCTGGGCGCGTTACAGGTTCCTAAGAATGCATGTTACAGGTAATTTAAAGACAGATACATAAAGGAATAATTGCAAGACATTATTTACACAGTGAGTTTCGCATTATTATAAAACAAATATACAAAGCAAATTTACAGAATATGAAGGCATGATCGTCTTTTGCAATGTAACAGCCTGAAGACAGTTATAAATCCCGAGCAAGGAGGCAACTTTTTGTTTTTCTTCTAAAACTGAAGAAGGAAGGGTCAGCTCTTAAGGTTATAGGCAAGGAGTTCCATAACTGAGCTGTCATGGCAGGCAAGCTACTTCCCCCAACTGTCTTGAGCTTGTATCTGGGGACTTTTAGACAACACAAGTGCATGGTCCTGGTGGGGCAAGTTGAAGTATTTTTAGTAAAATTATCAATGCAGTATTTAGGGGCTGCATTATTTAGGCATTTGGAGGCAAGGTTTACGGCTTTGAGCTGTATCCTATCTTTGACAGAGCCACTTACTGTTCCGTATGGCTTCCGAAATGTGTTGCCTTCTTAGAATGCTTAGAGCAGTTCTTAGAGCATTGTTCTGTAAAATTTGAAGTTTATTAACATTCTGTCTACTTGAGCCCAAAAAGAGTGCCTTACAGTAGTCTAGTTTCGAGAGGATTAACGCTCTAGCTAGGGTGATGCAGCTGGCTGTCGATGGGAATGGTTTACAGGCATGGATTAACTTACAAGTGTATGCTGTCGCCGAGGCTGTGGCACTGACTTGCTTGTGCAAATTCAAGGCTGAGTCTATGTAGAAGCCCAACATTGTTACCTTCTTAGCCACTGTAATATCTATACCATCAATGATAAATGATTTAAACTGTTTACTTAATTTGTTAAGTCTGGCTGGTTCTCCCATGAGCAGGAGCTCCATCTTTTCATCATTCAGACAGAGGCTGTGAGAGGCCATCCACGTCTGAATGATGAAGTACATTTTATTCACCAAGGCTAAGTCAGTGTCATAATCGCCAGATATAGGAATGAGGATATGGGTGTCATTTGCATAGTTAGTATAGGTGACACCCCATCAAGGTCATCGAATAGAGGCTCAATGAAAATATTGTACATGGTGGGTCATACGCAGGAGCCTTGCGGTACTCCACACTTTATGGGTACTGGTTCCGCTGAAGCAGATGGAGAGAAGTCTCAGAGCGATTATCTAGAAAGGATTGAATCCAGGCCATCACTTCCGGTGAAAAATGGACGGCTGTAGATAAATGCTTACAGAGCACTTTATGATCCACCAAGTCAAAGGCAGCAGAGAGGTCTAGTAGCAGGAGGAGGGCTAGTTTCCCTTTGTCCTTTAGCTCGTCTATTTGGTTATTCAGATCGATCAAGGCAGTTTCCGTGCCATGTTTCAGTCTAAAGCCAGACTGCCGGAGTCACAGGAGATTGTTAATCTCTCGGTAGGTCTGAATCTGGAGGTAGGCTGGCTTGTCAATGATTTTTAAGAGCAAGCTGGCCGTAGTTATGGATCTGTAATTAGTCTGGATGTTCAGGTCAAGTGTGGGTTTCTTTAAAAGCAGGAGGACCCAGGCGTCCTTAAGGTTGGTGGGGACAGTACAAGTTTTGAATGACGAATTGATAAGTGCAGTGATGAACGGGGCTCGGTCCTTGGCTGCTTCTTTGATTATTGACGCCGGGCAGGAGTCTCCCTGGCATTTAGAAGGTTTAAGGGAGGCTATAATGTCCTCCACATCCTGGGTGGAAACGTGGGCAAATTTGAATCGTTGGGTGGTTTGGAGGCATCAGACTGGGATCTCTGTGGGTTATAGGGGTTCAGAAGGTTCTGTTTCTTCGCTTCCGTTTCATCTTGTAGAATAGATATTGTGTTGGATAATGCCTGAATGTTTGTGCACCACGTCTTATCCTTGATGCACATGTCAGTTGGTGGAATAGGGGATTCCAGTTCTCTTAGGATCACAAAGAGTTCTCTTGTGCTTGAGCTAGCTTTGTTAATCCTATCATGGTATGTATCTCGTTTAGTTTGAAGGATCTCCAATTTATATTTAGCCGCCATCTTTATTAAGTTATCTTTGTTTAAAACTTTTGGATCCTTTTTCCAAAGGGATTCAGCTTTCCTTTTTTCGGCCTGTCAGGCTTTGAGGTTAGGGGTAAACCACGAATTGAGGGGCGCTCTGGGTTTGCCTTTGTGCATTTTTAGGGGTGCAATACTTTCTATGGCTTGAGTGATTGTGGAATTGTATAAGTATACTAGTGCTGCTGGGTCAGCGCTGACAGGTACAAAATTTGTGATGGGATGGAGAAGTGGAAGTAGGTTATCACAGTTATGTTACGTTTATTTCTGGTAAGAAGGGAATGTGCCAACAGGTTAGTCCTGGTGGGTAGCAGGCAGTCTTGGAAAGTGAAGGTTAGTAAGTGATGATCTATCTATGTATAAGGTACAATGGACATTATTGAAGTATCGCAATTGTGGTCAGCCACCCAATCTAAAGTTCTACCTTTAGAGTGTGTAGGCATATTGACCCTTTGAGTAAAGCCCAGTTCCGCTATTGCATTGGCGAGGGCCAGATCATGCTGATCATTCGGGTCGTTGAGACTCAGATAAAGGTTTCTGAGTAGTATCATTTGAGAAGTGGGTTTGGCGTTGGTCGAGAGAAGTGCTGTAATGTTTTCCTCGAATGAACCAATGGGGCCCAGTGGTCTATATAACAAGTGCATAGTTATGGTCCTTGAGTGTGAGAGTGGCAATTTTACTGACAGGAGTTCGCCTGACATGAAGGGTGGATGTGTAGAGACGCTTAGTCCCTGTTTGGATTTGGCGATGAAGGCAATGCCACCACCTCTGGAGGTATCTCCATCTAGCCTCAAAATAGTGTAGTTGTCTGGAATAGCAAGTGAGAGGGAAGGTCCTGCAGCTGCGTGGAGCCACGTCTCTGTTATTGCTAGAAAGTCTAATTGTTTAGAGGTTATCAAGTCAACGATATCTGAAGCGTTGACTACCATGGATCTCACTTTGATAAGAGCACCTTTGATATGTTCATATTTGTTGTCTGGAAGGTTGGGGGCAAGGGTTGAGATTTTCTGTGCAGTCAAATTAAAGTTAGGTCGGTTGGTGTTTAGTTTAAGCCACTTCTTACTCAGGTTTTTTCGATTAGGTTTGTCATTACGGTTAGTAGAAGATGTGTAAAATGTGTTCAGTCTGGATCCAAGCCTATGATTTCTGACATTAGTGGAGCAGGGTTGGTTAGGCGTAAGCTTTGTAGAAAATCGTTGAATCCATTGATTAGGAGTTAAGGTGCAAGAGGGCCCCCCCCCCTGGTGGAGATCTTAACAGGATTTGGAGTGTTAGCTCCAGAATTTAGTTGTGGCAGGAATTTAGACAGGCTTATCGATTTAGACTGAGGGAGCGTTACCAGATTGTCAGTAGGTGGAAGGAATTTAGTTGGTTTGACCCAATTTGAGTGGTGCGTACCTATTGTCATGTAGGAGGGGGCATAGTAATAGCCTTGATAAGGTCTTTCGTCATGTAGGTTTGGAGATTAAACTAAAGGTTAGGAATAGTAAGTAGCTGCATCAAGGGCAGGTGTGCCGCTGTCAAAACAGAATACCAATATCCCTACAAAAATAGAAGTGACAGCATACATGGTTGGGATTGCCAAGAAGGTGCATAGGTACAATCAGACAGTAGGTAGAGGTATTAGTTCATTTGTGGATTGTTGTGTCACGAAATGTACGTTTTAGAGCCAAATACTGACAAGCACCAAGATTTGCTCTATGTAATAACATGTACATATGATTCTACAACATCCCATGTTGATTCAATATCTAACAAGTTTGCATATTTAAACAGCAAAACCCGAAAAAATGTCCATAGAAAATGTTTACAAAAGTATATCAAAATGTATTTTTAATTGATACAAAATTAGAAAAAGTGAATCAATCACAAATTATTACACACTACACAGTTTACAAAACACAGCAGAGCAGCAGCATTATTTTGCCTAAAACAAGCTAATAAAAAAAATTACACACAGACTTTCCATTCATAGTGCGACATTCAAACACACCTCAACAATCAGCGACATTCATACAAATTGTTAAAAAACGAGAAAAAAGGATTATAAACATATGGGGCGCGGAGCTCATTATTTCTCCCCAAAGGGCATTCATTATTTTAGAGTTTATACAGAGAACAATATAAATCATTGAAACAGAATCTATTGTAAAGGTGGATCACAGCAAGGAAATGCACGGATCACATCCCTTTAGGCTTTTTCTCAACCGGTTTCGATGTGGAAGGAACAAGTTACTTACCTGTAACTGTTGTTCTCCAGCATGGGTCTGGCATGGATTCACATGCTCATGAATATTCCCCGTCGTCAGGCTGGGAATCCTCGTTAAAGAAAAAATCAGTATCAGTTTCGTTTCTGATCTGTCTTTCTTAGTAGTAACCAATCACTGATCTCTGGGTCATACTGCACCCAGCCAATGACTGCCCTCTCCCTAAGCCCCTCCCCTGGCAGCCATCTTCAGATTTGGTAGCACGTAAAGTGGCAGTATGACCAAGTGAAGAGCCGCAGAGGGGTAGGAGGGAGGGTTCGCATGTGAATCCATGCCAGACCCATGCTGGAGAAGAACAAGTTACTTCTTACCTTGTAACGTTCTTTCGATGGGATGTTCCTCCGACGTATTCCTTATCTTAGATATCTCCTTCCAGCTCTGCTGGCCTCGGAAAATTTTTCTCTAGAGGGCGCTGCGCGTCGACGTCCGCCGAGTCGATGTCCCTCGACAGCAGCCGTATCGACGTCATCCTGCCTATAAAAGCCGCGCGCAGCGTCCGTTGCTCAGTTCCGTTTTGTAGCCCACAGTATTTCTGTCTGGACTAGACTAATCACCCTGAAGGAGCGTAAGCTACAAAAACAAGGGAAGTAGAACTGCGGGGATGGATGGGAGGGTCGATAAGGAATACGTCGGAGGAACATCCCATCGAAAGAACGTTACAAGGTAAGAAGTAACTTGTTCTTCGAAGGGATTGTGTCCTCCGACGTATTCCTTATCTTAGATAGGCTTCCATAGCAGTATTCTATTATTGGAAGTGGGAGTACTGACTTCAGGCTGCCTTCTATTGATGAATAGAGTGCAATACAGCCCTTCCAAACCTAGTCTCTTGACTGGAGGAGGAATCCAAGTTGTAAAATCGTGTAAAGGTATGGACGGACGACCATGTGGCGGCCGCACAAATGTCTTTAACCGGCACTCCTCTTTTGAGGGCCGGTGAAGCTGCAATACCTCTGGTCGAATGAGCCCTAAGGTTTTGAGGGGGCTCTTTTCCTGCCAGTTTATAACATTCCAAAATGGCTAGAATGATCCATCTGGAAATGGTCTGCTTAGTTATTGGTAACCCCAGCTTGTGACCTGTGTAGCCTACAAACAGCTGGTCTGCTTGTCTTATCCTGGCCAGTCTACTGATGTAAAAACTTAAAGCCCTTCTAGGGCCCAGTCTGTGTAACCTCTCTTCCTCTTTCCCCGGATGAGGAGGATAGAAAGATGGCAGGGTAATCTTCTGAGTGATATGGAATTCAGAAACCACCTTTGGGAGGAAATTAGGCTTCACTTGCAGGACAACTTTATCTTTGTGTAAGATTGTATGAGGGGGTTTACAAGAAAGCTTGTAACTCGCTCACCCTTCTAGCAGATGTAAGTGCTATTAATAAAACAGTTTTAAGGGTAAGAAATCTTAACGAACAAGAATGGAGTGGTTCGAAAGGTGTGCCCATCAGGAAAGTTAGGACTAAGTTTAAATCCCATAGGGGAACCTGGAATGGTCTTGGGGGATAAACGTTGGTTAACCCCTTTAGAAACTGTATTACCAAGGGTAACTTGAAATAGGATGGTTCTTCCGCAGTGCGCTTAAAGATGGATAGCGCTGCGAGATAGCCCTTAATGGTGCCAACTTGAAGGCCTGAATTCGCCAAATAGAGTAAGAAGGACAAAACCATTGGTGTACCACATGAAAAGGGGTCGATATTCTTTTCTCTGCACCAGCTGCAAAATCTGTTCCAACGGCAGCGGTATAAAGACTTTGTTGCTTGCCTCCTTGCCGAAAGCAACACCTCCATATCATCATCAGGGAGTTCCCAATCCTTGTACCTCAGCCTTTCAGAAGCCAAGCGTGAAGGTTGAGGGTTTTGATGTCTGGATGGAGAACCTGACCTCCCTTATGTGAGAGTAGGTTCTCTCTGAGTGGAAGTCGAATTGGAGGGCAGATGGACAAGTCTAGAAGGTCCGGGTATCACGTTCTCCTGGCCCAATCCGGGGCAATTAGGATCATGGTTTTCCGGAATCTTCTCAACCTCCTGATCATTTGAGGAATGACAGGGACCGGTGGGAACACGTACAGAAGCGGAAACTCCCAGTCCACTATGAACGGGTCTCCCAGAACTCCTCTCGGGGGAAATTCCCTTGAGCAGAACAGATCGCACTTCCTGTTGACACTGGTGGCGAACAGATCCACCTGAGGGATTCCCCAAAGGGCGAAGATCTCTTGAAGGACTTACTGAGCTAGTTCCCACTCGTGGGAGACTGTGCTCTGCCTGCTCAGAGCGTCCGCTGTCAAGTTCTTCTCTCCGGCTAGGTGAACTGCCGATAGAGAGATTCCTTCTTGGATTGCCCAAAACCAGAGCTGCATCGCCTCTCTGCACAGGGGTAGTGATCCTACGCCTCCTCTTTTGTTGAGTTAATGCATGGCCACTGTGTTGTCTGTCATTATCAGGACATGTTTCCCTTGTACAGCAAGTCTGATGGCCCTCAGCTCTAACAGGTTGATATGTAGTCTGGACTCCGATGGAGACCAACGACCGCTGATGGTCAAGTCGTTGGCGTGGGCTCCCCACCCAGTGAGTGAGGCATCCGTGACTACTGTTATCTCCGGCCAGGGTTGCCAAAACTGTTCTCCTTTCAGAATGTTCTCCTGACAGGCCCCACCACTGAAGGTCTCGAGCCACCCTGTCGGGAACCTGAAGATGATCTGTCATTCTTCCTGAGAATTGTGACCACTGAGTCCTCAGTGCCCACTGGAGGGATCTCATTCTCAGGCGAGCCTCTGGCACTAGTAAAATGCAGGATGCCATGAGGCCTAGCAACCTCAAAAAGTCGAAGGCTGGGAGACGTTGGGCATCTTGGAACTTGGTAACCATCTGTAGAATATCTTGAGCCCTCACCTCTGGTGGCGAGGCTTTTCCCAGCGAAGTGTCCAGGATCGCTCTGATGAACTGGAGTCTCTGCGATGGTATAATTTGTGACTTCTTTAAATTGAGGGAGAAGCCCAGTCTGTGAAGGGAGTGGCAAACGTGATTTAGCTGGATCTGAGCTTGTTCCGAAGATACAGCCCTGATCAACCAATCGTCCAGGTAGGGGTAGACGTGAATCCCTTCCCTCCTTAGACTTGCAGCCACTACCGACATTAACTTGGTGAAGACCCTCGGGGCGGAGGTCAGCCCAAATGGCAGCACTCGAAATTGATAATGAGAGTTGCCAATTGCGAACCTCAGGTATTTCCTGTGTTTGAGATGGATAGGCACATGGAAATAAGCGTCCTGAAGGTCCAGAGATACCAACCAGTCCTGGAACTGAAGGGCCTGAAGGATCTGAGAAAGAGTTACCATCTTGAATTTGTCTTTCCTGAGGAATTTGTTCAATTCTCGCAAATCCAAGATGGGTCTCAGTCCTCTGTCTTTCTTTGGAATGAGAAAGTAAGGGGAGTACCAGCCCTTGTTCCTCTCCGCTACAGGTACCGGTTCTATGGCACCTTTCTCTAGCAGGTCCAAAATTTCCTGCAAGAGGAGCGCATCTGGAGCTTTCTGACAGCTGATCCCCGGTGGATGACTCTGAGGTATGCGTAGGAGAGGCAGGCAGTAACCTTGGGCAACTGTTTCCAATGCCCAAGCATCTGACGTGATAGCCTGCCATTCCGCCAGATGTTGAGTTAACCTGCCTCCTACAGGTGTCCTGTGAGGGAAGTCCTCAGAGTGGTTTTGGGGCGGCTGATGCAGATGCCGATGGTAAAGAGGCACCTGTCTGCTGTTGCTGGGGCTTTTGAATATCTACCCCGTCCACCTCGGGTAGTTCTTCTTTGTCCCCTTTGAGCCGGTCATCCTCTACCTCTTCCGAATGCGGAGTAGAAGCGAAAGGACTTGCCCCTCGCAGAGGTTCCTGTGGGACGAAAAGGTGTCTGACGGATTGCAGCGCCTAGGGATTTTGCTGCTGCTTTTGATGTTTGCAGTTTCTCTAAACTGTCATCCGCCTTTTTCCCGAACAAAGAAGAGCCATCGAATGGCATGTTCAAGAGCCTGGCTTGCACATCTGGGGCAAAACCAGACTTTCTCAACCAAGCAAATCTCCTGGTTGTTGTACTTGCCGCCATTGCTCTGCTGATACTGTCAGCCGAATCAATGCCCGTCTGGAGGGATTCGCACATAGCGTCTTTACCGTCCTGTATGATATTTAGGAACGCCTCCCTTTCTTCTCCCTCTGGGATGCAGTCAGCCGCTGTAGAAGCACACTCCCAAAGTGTATGGCTGAATCTAGCAAGGGTGCAAGTAGCATTAACAGATTTTAACGCCATGCTACATGCCGAAAAAACTTTCTTTGCCATAGCATCATATTTCTTATCGTCCCTGTCCTGTGGGACGGTAGGGTAAGCAGTCTTGACATCAGTAGAAGATGGTGCCTGTACCGCCAGACTTTCTGGGGATGGGTGTTTTGACAAAAACTCCGGGTCTGCAGAAGATACCCTGTATTTTGTAGACAGTTTTTTATTTACTGCCGGGACGACATCTGGGGTTTCCCAGTTCGTCATAATCTTCCTCTGAAGAGCTTTATGAAAGGGCACTACAGGATCCTCCTGTGGACCTTTGTCAAGAATATCTGTGAGGTCATCTTGTTGGAAAGCCTGTGAAGGTGTAGACCACCCCATAAATTCTGTGATCCTGGCCATTAAGGCTCTATAGGGGGTTTCAGCATGCTCCCCCGGGTCTGGCCTAGCAAACTCCACCTCAGGGGAAGTGTCTAACTCAATTGCCTCATGTAAGGAATCATGAAGATCCTTTAACCTGCGTTCTTCTGAGGATAACTCCTCTCTAACTGGGGTTGCAGGTCCCTGCAACTCAAATGTGTCTTCCTGTTCAGATATTTCACCCTCTTCCATAATTGAGGACATAGTTCTCAATTGTTCTGAACTCTAATAGGGTGTAAACCCCATCTCCAAGGCAGAGGGTGCCAAACTTATCATAATCGGCCTCGAAAACGTCGATGTCGTCGAAGGCTTCGGGCGTGGCGTCGAAAACAAAGGCGGAGGCCTCGAGGACTTCGACAGAATTGGGATTCTGCTCGAGGAAGTCGACAATCTCGACGCCATCGTCATCGAGGACCTGGGGATAGCCACTGGGTGCGTCGTAACCGTGACTTTCCTTGGCGTCGACGCCGATGTCGAAGATGGCGTCGAGTCGACAGACCCGTGTGTCGAAGGTCCCTTCGACAACAGCGTCGAAGACACCGACCTCGGCGTCGACGGAACCTTCTACGATGGCGTCGGCGGAACCTTCGAAGAAGGTTTTGAGGTCATAGCTTTACTCGAGGGTTCGAGACGCGCTCGAGAAGCTTCCTTCGCCGGGTACTGCGACTCGCAGCGTTTTTGAACTTCAGGTCTTTCGACCAGAGCATCGCTCTCGGCAGTCTTCGAGGGGGTCGAGGCCGCTTTCTTGAAGACAATCATATTTTTGCAGAATTCCTCCGATTCAGCCCGGGAACTATGTTTCGTGGGGCAAGGGATTCTCTTTGGAGAAACAGAGGAAGAGGAGGACGGAGAAGGGGATCTTCGACGTCTCCTCTTCGAGTGCTTCGATCTCGAGGAGTGATGGGACCCACTCCGAGACCTGGAGCGCGAATGGTGACGAGGAGACGAATGTCTCGACTTCGTCGAAGAAGAGGAAGCTTTTAAAGTCTTACCTTTCTCCAGCTTCGCCCTACGCTCCTTCAGGGCCTTAGCTGTCATGGACATACAGTCCTCGCACTCCGAACAATGGTGTTCAGCTCCCAAACACCACAGACAAACTCTGTGAGGGTCAGTCAGCGACATCTTTTTCCCACAATCTCGGCATTTTTTGAAGCCGGACCGAGGAGTTGTCGGTTCTGACGAGGAAGCCATCGAGTACGGATCGAATATCTCGAGGTAAATAGGATTAAATTGACAAAACTGAGCAACGGTATTCCGAGGCACTGAGTAAGCGCGGAAAAACGGAACTGAGCAACGGACGCTGCGCGCGGCCTTTATAGGCAGGATGACGTCGACGTCGATACGGCGGCTGTCGAGGGACATCGAATCGGCGGACGTCGACGCGCAGCGCCCTCTAGAGAAAAAATTTCTGAGGCCAGCAGAGCTGGAAGGAGATATCTAAGATAAGGAATACGTCGGAGGACACAATCCCTTCGAACAACAGTTACAGGTAAGTAACTTGTTCCTTCTGCAGCATGGGGTCTGGCATGGATTCACATGCTCATGAATATAAGAATACATAGCAGTACACACATGCACAACCACGGGAGGTGGCAAAGGCTCAACATTAAGCATTACATAAACTCAACATTAAGCACTCTTACCTCCTCACGAGGCCCACCTTCAGGCGACAGGTTGCGCAGCACTGCTTGGTCGACTCTGGACTCCTCCCTGGAATCCCGGTCGACACAGTAGAATCTCGTGAAGGTGTGCGTCGACCTCCACGTAGCAGCCCTGCAGATGTCCAGCAGGGGCACACCAGACAAGAACACTGGTAGCAGCGATCGCTCCGGTCGAATGGGCTCTCGGACAGCCGGGCAACGGTCGGTTTGCCAAGCGGTGACAGTGCATGATGCAGCCGGAGAGCCATCTGGAAATGGAAGCCTTCGAGAGAGCCTTCCCTTGGTTCACAGGTCCAAAGTTCAGAAATCGCTGTGACGTCTTCCGAAAACTCTTTGTGTGGTCCACGTAGAACTTCAGCGCTCTAGCCACATCCAGCGAGTGCAAAGTCCTCTCGGCCGGCGACGAAGACGACGGGAAGAAAACTGGTAACACCAAGGGCTCGTTGAGGTGGAAGTCCGACGGCACCTTGGGCATAAGGGAGGGGTGCGTCCTTAGCACCACCCTCGTGTCGTGAAAAGTCAAGTATGGAGGCTTGCAGGATAGGGCCTGGATCTCTCCCACTCGTCATGCGGAGGTGATGGCCACAAGAAATGCGGTCTTCCACGACAGGAACTTCAACGGCGCCCAATCCAGAGGCTCGAATGGCACCCCCATGAACCTGGACAGCACCACGTTGAGTTCCCACACCGGGGCAGGAGCCTTCACCGGCGGGAACGATCGGAACAGTCCCTTCATAAATTTCTTCACCAGGCGATGAGACCACAAGGACGCCCGTCCCGTAGTTCTGGTGTATCGGGAGATCGCAGCCAGATGTATCTTGATGGAAGCATGAGCTAGTCCAGCCTTGGCCAGCGACCGTAGCTACGGCAGTACTTGAGGGGCCGTAATCCGCAGAGGGCTAATCTTCTGTGCATGGCACCAGACAGAGAACCTCTTCCACTTATGTCTGTAGCACTTGAGAGTTGAGGATGCTCTGGCCTTTGCAAGAACCTCTCTGCAGTCAGCCGGGATATCGACCCTCCAAACTCTAGTGCTGCAGGAGCCAGGCCTGCAAGTTCAGCGACTCCGGGTCGTGATGAAGGATGGCGCCTCCTTCTCTGGAAAGAAGATCTGTGTCCGTCGGCAGCTTGACCGGTAGGGACGCCGACAAGTCCAGAAGGTCAGCGAACCAGATCTGCCTCGGCCACGCCAGTGCGACGAGGATCATCCTGCACCGGGACCTCTTGAGCTGGTTGATGAGTCGGAGCAGCAACGGCAACGGAGGGAACGCATATAGGAACAGGCCGTCCCAGGGGAACGAGAAAGCATCGCCCATGCTCCTCGGTTGTGGAAACCTGCTGGCGAACCTCTGGCACTGGAGTTCGCCGCCGTCGCGAACAGGTCGATCTGGGGTTTGCCCCATTGCTGAAAGAGTCGGTCCACTTGATCCTGCCGTAGTTCTCACTCGTGGCACGAGCACAGCTCTCTGCTGAGTGAGTCGGCGATGGTGTTTTTTATCCCTGCCAGATGAAACGGCACCAGAAACATCCCTTGAGCAACGGCCCAATGCCACAGATCCTGGGCTTCCTTTGATAGGGCCGGGGATCTGGTTCCGCCCTGCTTCCGGATGTAGAACATTGTGGTGGTGTTGTCGGTGAAGATCCTCACCACCTTGCCCTTGAGGGACGGGAGAAAGGACCTGAGGGCCCAGAACACTGCCCGGAGCTCCAGGATGTTGATGTGGAGCGGCTTCTCCTCCGGGAGCCAACGGCCTCTCGCGTGAAGATCTCCGGTGTGCGCTCCCCACCCCTCCAGGGAGGCATCCGTCGTCAACGTCGCCTGGTGGGCCGGAGTTTGAAAGTCTGTCCCTGCCGCTAGATGAGCGCGGGTGCCCCACCACCGGATCGCTCGTCGGAAGGTCTCGTTGAGAGGGATCCTGTCCTCGAAGCTGCCTGTCGCTTGAATCCAGCGGGCGTCTAGGAACTCCTGTGGAGGGCGCATCCGAAGCCTGCACAGGCGCACGAGATAAATGCAAGAGGACATCATCCTGAGGAGGGACTTGATGGACCTCACCCTGGCCACGTCCGTGGCCAGCAGACCCTGCACCTTGCCTAGGATGGCCTTTGTCCTTTCCTCCGACGGCGAGTCCAGGCGCGCCACTGTGTCGAGCTTGGCTCCCAGAAACAGTGCGACGAGAGGGAACCAGGTGGGTCTTGGGGAAGTTGATGGTGAACCCCAGGTCCGTGAGCAGCTGGACGGTCTTCGCTGTGTGTTTTACCGCAAGCTCCCTTGTCCTTGTGCGAATGAGCCAATCGTCCAGGTAGGGGTAGACGTGGATCCCCTGCAGGCGCAGCCGCGCAGCCACTGGAGAGGCGCACTTGGTGAAATCCCTGGGTGCCGACTTCAATCCGAACGGGAGGACCTTGAACTGGTAGTGCCGCCCTTGAACCACGAACCTGAGGAACTTCTGGTGTCCTTTTAGAACGACAGGAAATCGCCCTCCTCCAGCTGTCCCAGCACGTGCTGGAGGGTGACCATCCGGAACTTCTGTGCCTTGATGTACTTGTTCAGTCGTTGCAGGTCTAGGATGGGCAGCCACCCTCCCGTCTTCTTTTTCACGAGGAAGTACCTTGTGTATACTCCGGTGCCCCGGAGCCTCTTTGGGACGAGCTCGATGGCACCAATCTTGAGCATCGCCCTTACCTCGAGCAGTAGTTGAGGGACGTGGTTTTCTTTCCTGGCCACGGGAGGAATGCGGGGACACTTTTTTTAGAAATTTGAGGGTGTGCCCCTGGGCCAGGGCGTCCAGCACCGAACGATCGGTGGAGATGGACTCCCACACGCTGACGAACTTCGCCAGCCGGCCTCCCACCGGGGTGCTTCGGTTGGGGCCCGACGCCACGGTCGGTTCAATCTTGCTTGGAGGACGCCTTGCTGCCTTGGCCTCCCTGGCGACGACGGCGGGATCCACCCGACTTGTCTCGTCCTCTATAGGCTTCCTGCCACGAGGAGCGGGCCGCTTGGCGGTACATAGAGGAGCCACCGCCAAATCCCTTGGAGGCACCCTGCTTGCCTCCAGAGCTCCGAAAGGATGGCCTTTGTTGCTGGAGAACTCCTAGGGCCTTAGCTGTCTCCGTGTCCGCTTTGATGGCTTGGAGGGACTCATCCACTGTTTTCTCAAACAGGTTGTTCCCGTCGAACGGCATGTCCGAAACCTTGGGTTGTACGTCCTGGCTGAAATCCGTCACCTTGAGCCACCGTCGTTGTCTGAGGCAAACGCTGTTGCCAAGCTTGCGGAAACCGGTGTCGGCAATGTCCGTTGCCACCGTTACGGCGTGGTTGGACGCCACCTCACCTTCCTGCAAGATCTCCAGGGCCTCAGCCCTCTTGTCGTCCAGTAGGAAGTCCAACAGGGGAGCGATCTTGTACCATAACTCCCTGTCGTAGCGGGCCACGATCGCAAGTGCGTTGGCCGCCTTAATCGTTGTTGCCGACGACGAGATAACTCGTCCCATTGCATCCAGCTTCTTTCCTTTGTCGTCTGGTGGGGAAGTTGACGTTGAGGCCCCGATGCCCCCCGCTTTCTTTTTGGCCGCCGCTGAGACGACCGAGTCAGGGGTCGGTTGTGCCCTAAGGCACAAAGGTGCCACGTCGGGGACCCAGTACTACTTCTCGTACCGATCCCTCTTGGCAGGCGTCGTAGACAGGTTCTTGAGAAGGGCGAGACCCTCGTCCCAGATGTCATCCAGCAGAAGCACGGCGAGGACTGTATTCCTCTTGGCCTCGCGCCGTTGGTAAAGGAAACCTTCCTTCTTCTCTTCGGGGCAGAGCTGAATAAGCTCAGATGCCCTGCCGATCATTAGGTGGAAAGACCCAATCTCGTCAGGGGCGCTGTCGTCATCCGCACCCATTGTGGCCGTGTCCGTTCCTGTGTCATCCCCACGTACGGGGGACGTGGGCAAAGGCTGAGCAGACCGCGAGGGCTGAAAAGCCGGGGCTGGATGGGTCCGTCTTCTCTTGTTTGGGGGACTTCCCGACGGCTCTGGCTCCTCCGTCGGTGGTAGGGGCAATCTCGTCCTTATTTCCGAACATAAGGATTGTATTGCCAACAAAATGGCCGCCGAGTTGTCCTGCGGCTCCGGAAGCGACGGGCGACTAGGAACATCGCCGGCGCCACTGGCGCGCTCATCGTCCTCTTCATTGGGATACCTCCCGTGGGACCGGGCCTCTTCGACGCCCTCGCCGAGGCCCTCGAAGACTTCAACCAGTTCCTCCTCAGAGGCTGTGTCCATGTCCACAATGGCCACTGGCTCCCCCCCTCTTTTTCCACCAGGGTCTTCACGGGAGTCTTCTTGATTGGCCTGAAAGAGGCTTCCCTCTGCGGTGGCAGGGAACCTCTGGGCCCCGATGTCGCCTCCACTGGTGTAGCCTCCTCAGGCTGCGCCAGGGCTGCCGCAACTTCCTCGATAGAGGCCTTAGCCGGGTGAATCAAGGCCTTCACCACCTTGTGCAGGCCTGTGGCCTTCACCTTGGGGGGAGGGTCACCGCCTCAGTCCCCCTCGGCTGGATCCTTCGAGGCCGACCGGGGCCTCTCCAGAAGCTTCGCCGACTTCTCGGCTTTCCTCTTCCATGAGCCAGAGCGTTGGCTCGTGGCTGATGGTGCTGGAGAGGATGCGCCCTGCCTGGCAGCCGAGGATCCAGACTGTTCGGCACTCCCAGTGCCCGCGGACTCGCGCTGCTTTGCCTTCTGTTGGGCCCCTGTCGCTGGGGCGCCCTCACAGGACTTAGAAGACCGCTCAGACTTCTTCTCACCTGACGGTCTCTTTCCTTCCAGCCAGTTGGAGAGACGAAGATGTCGATCCTTGATGGTTCATTCCGACATGTTCCCGCAGAACGCACAGTCCTTCTCCACCTGCGTTTTGTCCTCATGAAGGGAGTAGAGGCACTTCGAATGTTCATCCTCTTTGAACACATTCTGCAGCTGGCATCCAGGGCAAACCCTGAACAGCTTTCCGGGCGTCGAGCTTCCTTTCTCCTGGGCCATGTCCGGGGTAGGCCACAGAAACTTCTAGACTCCTCTGAGAAGCGTAACTCGACGAAAACTTCCCCCTTGAGGGGCGTAGAAAAATCCGAAACGGGTCCCCGTTGATCGGATGTTGACACGGTGGAGCTTGAAGCTCCATTTGACCGAGAAATGAGAAAATCTCTTTGACAAGCGTGAAAACGCAGCAAAAAGCTCGAGAGCTAAACACGAGGACTCCCAACACTTGAGCGTGCTGGAAAAATTGTGAAGATGGCTGCCAGGGGAGGGAGTTAGGGAGAGGGCAGTCATTGGCTGGGGGCAGTAGGACCCAGAGATCAGTGATTGGTTACTACTAAGAATGACAGATCAGAAACAAAACATACTGATTTTCTCTTTACCAAGGATTCCCGGCCTGACGACGGGGAATACTCATGAGCATGTGAATCCATGCCAGACCCCATGCTGGAGAATGTTAATTTAAACAACGTCTTCATCAGGAGGAAGATTTAACCACACTGCAAAAAAACAAAAACCTAACTATATAATATTGCAATATTTTTTTTAATGAACAATGAACTGCCTGCGAACTAGAATTAGACTAAAAATTCTTTAAAAAAAGAAAAGGATAAATAAATGGATGCCTAATACACCAGAGACAAATTAATATAATGACATCCCTAAACACCACAGTTGAATCCCAGGGCGTAGGGTTAGTGAAACCCAAGTTAGACCTGTGCCGAGTGCTAGTGGGCCGACTTCACCCAGGTGAGTCTCCAAGAATGAAAAAATGCAAGAGCAAATACACAGCTTGAAACTATGCTGGCCAAACTAACCTGGTATGCAGGGACTGCTGTGTTAGACAGATCGGCGGAGTTGGATGTCCGCCCAGTGGTACTTCAACTTGTACCCCAATTGGTCCAAAAATCTATATGAACCAAGGCATAAGATTAGCGAGCAAACTCTGTGGCCCATCATAGGATAGAAGAAAAAATTATAATAACCAGGCACTCACCTTAAAGGGTCTCGATTTGCTTTTAAAATGTCAAAAACAGCTGCTGTTTAGTTTGAGCAGGACCGGCGTAGCCTGCACGAATAATCCGGTGTATAGGCTGTGAATTAACAAAGGTCCCAAAGCACCAATTAGCAATGAGTACCTATGAATTGAAGCATTACACAAAAAGCCGCACTAGGAGTCATAACCATTGTAAGTTTAAATTATATGCACAAATTTATAAACATCCCAGTATCTAGAGAGGCCCGACAACCATGAAGTCTGATGCATATTACCACTGTTACCACGTAACAAGAATCGAAGCAGAAAGGCCCAGGATTAACAGCAAAACTAGAGCCAAAGGCACTGCCTAGGCTCTTATAGCAAATTGTTAAGTGTCTCTAGTGGCGCTGTACTGGCCTGCCTTGACTAAATAGTTAAAGACAACATTCAAGTTGCCAAATGACCCTGAGGCGGGCACATACTTGAATCAATTTCTGGTCACTGCGGTTTTGGCTCCTTTTCTGCAGCAGCAACAAATTATGCAATGTGCCCGGTCAATCTTCTTCGGTTCCTGCAGTCCCACACTCTGCTGAAGGGGTCTGGACGAGTTGGATTGCGTCTATGGAGTATCTTTGTGGGCTCAGAAAAGACTTGAATGAATTCAGCCTTTCCACAATGATGCACTTGAAATGGGCAGCAGGTCTCCTGGTATTGGGGTTTGCCAGCTCTGAAAACTAACAGGACCTCGGGAGATGGCTCAAGTTCGTTGTGGAACTGACTGTTCCCACCAGTGAAAGTGAAGGAGGAGTCCTCTTCGGAGTTCCTCCGTCACACAGAAAACAGGGTCAGGACAGCAATGGTCTCTTCACCGTGTGGCAAAGGGTATGCAGGTGTGTCGGGTAGTCTTCTTCAGTTACTTCAGCTTACAGTGGTCGACTTGCTTTTCACTCCAGAAGCCTCGCCTTTTATCCACTTACAGCACTCACTCCTCTGCAATCTTCCTCAGCAGTTCACAGAAAGGGGTGTTTGGCTGTCCAATCAGGACAGCCAGACCCCCAGTGGGAGCTGGTCCCATTCCCGCACTCTGGGAGACAATGGACAGGGGGGTGGAAAACTCCTCCCCAACTTCCTGCCTGCCCAGACACTCTGGAGCCTAGGGGGGACACCCAAGGGTTTCCGCCAAAGGCAACACACGCGCCTCCACCTCCCAGAATGGTAGAAGGGCTGACAAAGGACAACCACGCTGGCAAAAAAAAGAAGGGAGGCCCCAAGTACGTACTTGGGTGCCCCTGTAGTGCACTACTGAGGCTATGGACATAGCCTGCGGTAGAAAAATGACAATAGTTGGTAGAACACATCCACTGCCACCAGCCATAACTAGGAGACTTTATGTGACTTAACAGTCACAGGAGCAGGGAGAAGGGGGATACTAGGTATCCCTTCGGCACTCCACATACGGTGATGTGTGCCAATCCCTCAGACCTATAAAGTTTTAGAAGAGATACTTAGTATCTCTCTATCCTTAAGAACTGGTTACTCTAGGATAAAGAAAATGATCTCAAAAGAGGACCGTAAGGGTCCCCAGCAACACTGCCCATAAGGAGCTCTGTGCTGCAATAGTAAAATACAGATGCCTTTAAGAGATCTGGCAGAAATTAGACTCCATAGGAAAGGTAAAATACAAAGAATAGAGTTCCAAAAGACAGAGCCCATAAGAATAAATGAGTGGAAAAAGGCTCCACTCTTTCAGGATTTCAGAAAAAGGTCCAGAGGTCCAGCAAGAAGTGTTGGAGATTTCACTAGGAGAGAGGATGAAGCATAACAATGATACATCTCCCTAACAGCCAGTGGATGGCAGGAATGTCAGGAGGGGGGGTGGGATATCTCTGTGTTGCCAAGGACCCAGGTTTTAAGACCCGAAGCCACCAACTTCAGACAACCAACTTCAGAAAACAAAGAGATTCATAACTATGGTTAAAGGCTAGCCGACAGAGAAAAATTGCCTGAATGAAGCAGAACTCCCAATTTGCTGAACATACAGATTTACAATTAATTTAAAAGGACTATTATAAAACGTGGTCTCTTTTCCCCAGCAACCACAAGTCTTATTGCATTGATTTATGTGTCATTTTTTTTATTTCCAAGCGATTTTGTTGAAATAAAAATTGTCCATCTGCGATTTAGGGAACTGTAATGGTCAGCTAAAATGGGTTTCTGGTTGATCGAAAAATGTCCCGAATTTAAGAGTTGGCGAACTGGTGGAGGGTAAAATTTGTAATGTGGGGAGTACATTGTGTGTTTATAATTGTTATACGTTTTGTGTAAACGGTGGAAAATTGCCACACAACTGTGCAAGATGATGCGGAAATGGCTGCCATTTTATTAAATTCCCCATGAGTAGCTGAAGCGGAATATATGTATATCACGGCAGTTACTAGTCAAATTATGAAGTTCTGCTACAAAACTAAATTTTGTTTAAAGGCGGACATAAAAACAAAAGGGGATTTCAAAGGGAAGTTACCATATGTATGTTGCAGACTCTTAAACCAATCCTGAGAGAGGGGCTGGAGTTGGGAGGAGAGAGAAGGATAACTGTCAGATCCTGGGTGTGATAGCTCTTGCAGGGAGCTGCCCAAGATTGTAAACTTGATGGTGTCATCACCGCTATATGAAGTGGATGCACTATGAGGAAAGGGACAGCTCCTAAAATTACCATCGTGAACAGAGCTGCTAAAGCTGACCATCTGACAGCCACAAGGAAACAGCCAAAGGAGATTTTGCAGAGATTGTCTCTGGGTGGAGCGGTCTATTGCTGCCGTCTCTTGGTGGGGAGGCCTAAAAGCTGAGTGGATTCTATTGTGAAAAGCTGGGGACCTTCCTTGAGAGCAGAGTGACCAGATCCCTGCCCTATCCTCCAAGGGGGACCTGGATAACAGCTGGCTTTCCTGAACTTTGAACAGAGGCTTTCTGTTTAAGTAGAACTGAGCCCTGGGAAACAAAAGGTGGGGGAGCCTGCTTGCATTTAATACTTTCCCTTTACAGTGGGTGGGGGGCAGAACGGAAGATCCTTAGCCTATTTAACTAAAAATATAAATTTAATTAATTCCCCTTGGCGGAATGCTGCAGTGTGATTTTTGTTAAAATTCAAAATTAACGAAGCTCATTCCCAGAGTGCGCTGAAAACTATAGACTAATGTAATTGGGTAATCCTATTTTGCCTGTTAACACAGACTTCTTTTAGGAAGCAGGGTGCCTTTGTTCCTAAACCAAAACTAAAAATAAAAAATAAATACTCCCCATTTTACCACCCAGCTTCCGTAACACAGGCTTTTAAGTGGAGGCATATCTGAATCCCAAAATTCTTAAATCATCGTAATTCTTCTGTACGACTTTCCCAACACAGACCAAAACCCACTGCTAAATCACCCTGTGTTTATTTACTGTTAGCCCTTTTAAGCGTGCAGGAAAATTGAAATTGCACAGCACTACATTTGTAATTGATTTTGTTCACTGACCAGCGCTAATTATTTCTTGAATTGAAAGTGAGATAGTACTGGGATTTGTTTTTTTCACAATTAATTTGTGTGATTTAGGTGTGTTACAAGAAGTTCATTGTAAGCCAGAGAGAAGGTGGCGTGTGCAGTTTAGTGTGATTTCTATTACTTCTAATTTAAATAAATTAGAAATATAATTCATGTATACCGGCCTGGTTCTTGGCTCATTGGTAGCTCATGGAGAGGGATTCAAGGAACAGGATATGAAGCTGAAATGGGGCCAAATAAAAGAACTGACATTAACTGTTTGTGTGACACTTAGCTTGGGGAGGGTAGGAACTCCCTGTGTTGAGAATGGCCTCAACACACCGTTACAAATTGGGGGCACGTGGCTGGGATTTGGCTGGCTATTTCTGACTCATGACAAGTGCTTTGCGACAGACCATTCATATTGATATAAGTGCATTAAGGCGGAGGGAAAGTCATCTTTGTTTTGTTAAAGTGCCGTGAGGACATTCACCCTGAGGTTCTAGTGAGGTGTATAGGTGATACATTAAGATTGAGTAAGAATTGATTTGGTTTTGGCCTTCTGAGTGGAAATTAAGTGGGAACAGGGTAATGTTTGCCCCTGTGCAAAGGAAATTCTACAAAAATTGCAAAAAGGCCATTTAAAAAAAACGACAATTGAATTAGATGATGCCAGGGGACATTTCCTTACTAAGCTGTTCATTCATGGTGACTGGACAGAGGCGGATGAAGGGAGCTGGCAAGCTAAAATGATGCAAGATGTCACATCGGGCGGAATTGACATTTGGTGTCAAGGTGGGATATGGCAGAAAGCATTAGAGGCATTTTATATGACCTGAAATGCTCAAGAATAACCAAGCCAAATGGCACAACTCACAGCTCATCTATAGTTCCACTTGCAGTTAGGGGAAGAGGGAGTGCAGAAGAGTGAGGCTTGTGCGCTACGTAAGAGATATTCGAAATGATGCGCAGAAAGAACTTAAACAGTTAGAAGATCAAGCACAACAGAACCTCTTTTTCAAGTTAAACCAAGAAAGTCTCATGGAACAAATACAACATTTGTTAAAAACCCAGCAGTAAGAGAGTGCAGAGCGTGAAAAACTGTTTTCTGCATTGCAAAATGCACATACAGAGTGTGTAGAAAATGTTAAGACTGCACATAAGTTAAATGATCAGACTATTCATAATAGAAGGCTGTTAGAGGACATTATGGTCTTTCAATAACACGTAAAGGAGTTGAAAAATGGAATCAGTTAATTATAAAAGGGGTTGATTTCCAAAATGATTTTGATCAGATATATCAGCGGGTACATACTCAAACAGAAAAATTCAACTTGTGAAGGAAAAAGACCTCTTGAACCAGGGGAATAGCGTCCTTGCACAAGAGGTGCACAAGTTGAAAATGGATTTACAAAAGTCAGTCAGGTTCTCAAGAACGGACTGGAGATAGGCAAGAAAATGTAAAACTCATGGAGCGAGTGATACAAGCGGAAGCTGACCCGTTACAGGCAGCGCAGTATAGAAAAACGCAAGAGAAAGATTTGTATTTTGAATGCAAACCACTTCAAATATGCGCGCACAATGTAGGCCGCACAAAACAAAAATGATTCAAGTCAACATGAAATCAGGGAATTAAAAGATAGATTAATGGCCCAGAGTAAAGTGCTTGAGGCCAATAGTTAAAATGCCAGCTCTCTGAACACCATAAGGAAATAAGGACAGAGAGAAGCAGATGCGAGTGTTTGGCAAATTACATTGAAAATGACAAACAGGCATTGAGGCACCCTGACCAATCAGAGTATGGGAAAGGGCTCTCTGATCCAGGGGTGATGACCTACCAGTCAGGAACTTCATGCCAGTTAACCACAGCTTCCTATGGGGCGACTGTGACTGACTCATGATTTCCACCTACAAAGCCCAAGGAAACATGAGGCACCTAGACTTACCCAGGCCTAGCCAAACTGATCCAGAATATTCCAGTCCTGGTCAGAGATCGAGGAGTACTCGCCTCTACCACACGGAAGGGAAAGTGGCCGGACCAGTGTGTCCTGGGAAGTAAGGAATAATCTAGTGAGTACTTCAGACCATGAAAATTCCCTTGATGAGAAAATGAGGGAGATGGAATCTCATTTTCTTTTCTTTTTTTTTTTTTTTAAGTCCAACGAGACCGCCTAGCCTGCTTCGCTGGAGAAGAACATTTATTTTAAAGCTTCAGCCCAGGAGGGGCATTTTAAAAGCCTCCGTACATTCAGGGCAATGGGGTGGTGGGGGGAATCCCCAGACTCCTTGGAAGGAGGGAGTGACCCTGAGAGTTTTTGCCCAGGCGAGAGGAGCCCAGACCACGTGGTTCTTGGAGATATTCCCAGTCTAAGAGATAGGCAAGGGTGTACCAGTACAGTTCTGAGTCAGAAGGTGAATGGACTCCAGTGCAGATTTAGAAAAAGACAGGGAAACCGAGCAAGGGTTTTGTGAAAGACCTAATAAGGCAAATCAAGGCCATGAAGAGCTTCGGGATCCCATACCACAAGTATGCCAAGTACTTGGTATAGGAGCACATGCAACTTTATGAGCAGATGATTACATCATTCCAGATCAGAAATGACGTGAATTGTATACCATTTGCTAAGGAACAAGTTACTTACCTGTAACTGTTGTTCTCCAGCATGGGTCTGGCATGGATTCACATGCTCATGAATATTCCCCGTCGTCAGGCTGGGAATCCTCGGTAAAGAAAAAACCAGTATCAGTTTCGTTTCTGATCTGTCTTTCGTAGTAATAACCAATCACTGGTCTCTGCGTCATACTGACCACAGCCAATGACTGCCCTCTACCTAAGCACCGCCTCTGGCAGCCATCTTCAGATTTGGAAGCACGTGAAGTGGCAGTATGACCAAGTGAAGAGCCGCAGAGGGGTAGGCGGAAGGGTTCGCATGTGAATCCATGCCAGACCCATGCTGGAGAACAACAGTTACAGGTAAGTAACTTGTTCCTTCTCCAGCATGGGGTCTGGCATGGATTCACATGCTCATGAATAAAGAATACATAGCAGTACACACATGCACAACCACGGGAGGTGGCAAAGGCTCAACATTAAGCATTACATCAAACTCAACATTAAGCATCTTACCTCCTCACCAGGCTCACCTCAGGCAAACAGGTTGCGCAGCACTGCTTGGCCGACCCTGGACTCCTCCCTGGAATCCCGATCGACGCAGTAGAATTTCGTGAAGGTGTGCGTCGACCTCCACGTAGCAGCCCTGCATATGTCCAGCAGGGGCACACCAGAAAGGAACGCCGTGGTAGCTGCGATCGCTCTGGTGGAATGGGCTCTCAGACGGCCAGGCAGCGGTCGGTTTGCCAACCGATGACAGTACATGATACAGCCGGAGAGCCATCTGGAAATGGAAGCCTTCGAGAGAGCCTTCCCCTGATTGACAGGTCCAAAGTTCACAAAGAGTTGTGACGTCTTCCGAAAACACTTTGTGCGGTCCACGTAGAACTTCAGCGCTCTAGCCACATCCAGCGAGTGCAAAGTCCTCTCAGCCGGCGACGAAGGCGACGGGAAGAACACAGGCAACACCAAGGGTTCGTTGAGATGGAAGTCCGACGGTACCTTGGGCATGAAGGAGGGGTGCGTCCTGAGCACTACCCTCGTGTCGTGAAAAGTCAAGTACGGGGCCTTGCAGGAAAGGGCCTGGATCTCTCCCACCCGTCGTGCGGAGGTGATGGCCACAAGAAACGCTGTTTTCCACGACAGAAACTTCAACGGGGCCGAGTGCAGAGACTCGAACGGAGGTCCCATGAGCTTGGTCAGCACCACGTTGAGCTCCCACGCCGGGGCCGGAGCCTTCACCGGCGGGAACGATCTGAACAGTCCCTTCATGAATTCTTTCACCAGACGATGAGACCACAAAGACGTCTGTCCCGTGGTTTTGGTGTATCGGGAGATCGCAGCAAGATGAATCTTGATGGACGCGTGTGCCAGTCCAGCTTTGGCCAGCGTCAGCAGGTACGGCAGTACCTGGGGAGCCGTAATCCGTAGAGGGTTAATCTTCTGTGCGTGGCACCAGACAGAGAACCTCTTCCATTTGTGTCCGTAGCATTTAAGAGTCGAGGACGCCCTGGCCTTTGCAAGAACCTCTCTGCAGTCGGCCGGTATGTCGTATCCTCCAAACTCTAGCGCTGCAGGAGCCAGGCCTGCAAGTTCAGCGATTTCGGGTCGTGGTGGAGGATGGCGCCTCCTTCCCTGGAGAGTAGATCCGCGTCCCCCGGCAGCTTGATTGGCGGGGACGCTGACAAGTCCAGAAGGTCCGGGAACCATATCTGCCTCGGCCACGCAGGTGCGACGAGGATCATCCTGCACCGTGACCTCTTGAGCTGGTTGACGAGCCGGATTAGCAGTGGCAAAGGAGGGAACGCGTAGAGGTACAGGCCCTCCCAGGGGAACGAGAAAGCATCGCCCATGCTCCTCGCCTGGGGAAACCTGCTGGCGAACCTCCGGCACTTGGAGTTCGTCGCCGTCGCGAACAGGTCGATCTGGGGTGTGCCCCACCGTCGGAAGAGGCGATCCACTAGATCCTGCCGTAGTTCCCACTCGTGGCACGAGCGCAGCTCCCTGCTGAGTGAGTCGGCGATGGTGTTTTTTATCCCTGCCAGATGAAACGGCACCAGAAACATCCTTTGGGCGACGGCCCAATGCCACAGGTCCTGCGCCTCCTTGGACAGCGCTGGGGACCTGGTTCCGCCCTGTTTCCTGATGTAAAACATGGTGTTGTCGGTGAAGATCCTCACCACCTTGCCCTTGAGGGACGGGAGAAAGGACCTGAGGGCCCAGAACACTGCACGGAGCTCCAGGACGTTGATATGGAGGGACTTCTCCGTCGGGAGCCAAAGGCCTCTTGCGTGCAGATTTTCGGTGTGCGCTCCCCACCCTTCCAGGGAGGCATCCGTGGTCACTGTCTCCTGGTGGTCTGGGGTCTGGAAGTCCATGCCCGCCGTCAGATGCGCGCGGATGCCCCACCACCGGACCGCTCGGCGGAAACTCTCGTCGAGTGTGATCCTCTCCTCGAAGCCGCCCGTAGTTTGGATCCAGCGCGCGTCCAGGAACTCCTGCAACAGGCGCATCCGGACCCTGCACATGGGAATGAGGTAGATGCAAGAAGACATCATTCCGAGGAGGGACTTGATGGACCTCACCTTGGCCGCGTCGGAAACCAACATCCGCTGTACCTTGCACAGGATGAACCTGGTCCTTTCCTCCGACGGGGAGGCCAGAAGGGACACTGTGTCGAGCTTCGCTCCCAGAAACAGTGCGTTTTGCGCGGGTACCAGGTGAGACTTGGCGTAGTTCACGGAGAATCCCAGGTCCGTGAGAAGTTGGACGGTCCTTGCCGTGTGATCCACGGCGAGCTCCCTCGTCTTGGCTCGGATGAGCCAGTCGTCCAGGTAGGGGTAGACGTGGATCCCCTCGCGGCGCAGCTGCGCCGCCACCGGTGCAAGGCACTTGGTGAATACCCTGGGTGCCGACCGTAGTCCGAAGGGGAGGGCTTTGAACTGGTAGTGACGCCCTTGGACCACAAACCTGAGGAATTTTCGGTGCCCCTTTAGGATGGGAATATGGAAGTAGGCATCCTCCAAATCCAACGACGACAGGAAGTCTCCTTCCTCCAGCTGACCCAGGACGTGCTGGAGGGTGACCATCCGGAACTTTTGCGTCTTGATGAACTTGTTCAGACGTCGCAGGTCCAGGATGGGGCGCCATCCCCCCCGTCTTCTTCTTCACGAGGAAGTATCTCGAGTAAACTCCGGAGCCCCGAAGCCTCTTTGGGACGAGTTCGATGGCGCCCTTCCTGAGCATCGCCTTTACCTCCAGGAGAAGTTGAGGGACGTGAAGTTCTTTCCTGGCCACGGGGGGGACGCGCGGACACCTTCTTTGAAACTCGAGCGCGTGGCCCCGGGCCAAGGCGTCCAGCACCCAACGGTCGGTGGAGATGGACTCCCACACGCTGACGAAGCTCGCCAGCCGGCCTCCCACCGGGGTGCTTCGGTGGGGGCCCGACCCCACGGTCGGTTCAATCCTGCTTCGACGAGGCTTTGCCGCCTTGACCTCCTTGGCGACGACGGCGGGGTCTGCCAGACTTGCCTCGTCCTCTGTAGGCCTCCTGAGCCGACGAGCGGGCCGCTTGACGGTAGGTGGAGAAACCGCCGCCGGAACTTTTGGAGGCGCCCTTGCCTCCGCTGCTCCGAAAGGGCGTCCGTCGTTGTTGCAGAACTCCAAGGGCCCGGGCCGTCTCGGTGTCCGCTTTAATGGCCTGAAGGGAATCGTCCACTGTTTTCCCAAACAGGTTGTTCCCATCGAAGGGCATGTCCAGGACTCTGGTCTGAACGTCTTGACGGAAGTCCGTAGCCTTGAGCCATCCACGCCGCCTAAGGCAAACGCTGTTGCCCAACTGGCGGAACCCAGTGTCGGCGATGTCCGTCGCAACGGTAATGGCGTGGTCCGAAGCCACCTCACCTTCCTGCAGAATCTCCAGGGCCTCTGCCCTCTTGTCGTCCGGCAAGAAGTCCAGCAGGGGAGCCAGTTTGTACCAGAGCTCCCTGTCGTAGCGGGCCACGATAGCCAAGGCGTTGGCCGCTTTAATCGTCGTCGCCGCAGACGAGATGACTCTGCGTCCCATAGCGTCCAATTTCTTTCCCTGCCGTCCGGTGGGGAAGTCGATGTGGAGGCCGCACCCCCCCCCCCGCTTTTTTCCTGGCCGCCGCGGAGACGACGGAGTCCGGGGTAGGCTGCGCCCGGAGGCACAGGGGGGCCGTGTCCGGGACCCGGTACTTCTTCTAGCTGGCGTCGTGGAAGGGTTCTTGAGGAGGGTGAGGCCCTCATCCCAAATGTCGTCCAATAGAGGCACTGAGAGGACTGTCTTCCTCTTGGCCTCGCGCCGCTGATAAAGGAAACCTTCCTTCTTCTTCTCCTCAGGGCAGAGTTGGAAAAGCTCGGATGCCCTGGTGATCATGGAGTGGAACGATCCAATCTCGTCGGGCGGAGAAGCCCTGGTGGGAGGCGACGACGGTACATCCTCATCGTATACCTCGTCGTCCGTACCCGTCGCTGCCGTGTCAGTCCCCGTATCATCCCCTCGGGTGGACGGGGAGGAGGGCTGGAAGGGGCGCGACGGCTGAAAAGGAGGCGGAGGGTGGATCCTTCTTTTCTTGGTAGGCGGAACACCAGAAGGTCCCGGTTCTGGGTCCCCCGACGGGAGAGGTTCCGTCGGCAACGGTAGTCTCGTCCTCATCTCTGAGCATAAGGACTGTATAGCCAACAAAATGGCCGCCGAGTTGTCTCGCGGCGCTGGCAAAGGGGAATCCGACGGGCGATCAGGGGCCCCGTCGGTACCCTCGACGATGTCATCGTCACCTGCGTCGGGATCCATCCCGACGGGCCGGTCTTCTTCCACGCCGAGGCCGTGGCTTAAGACTTCGACCAGCTCCTCCTCCGAGGTTGAGGCCGAATCTACGACGACGCCCTGCCCCCCCTTTTTCTTCCCCACGGGGGATTTCACGGGGGTCCTATCGATGGGCACAAAAGAGGACTCCCTCCGAGGTGGCAGGGAGACTCTGAGCCCCGAGGTCGCCACCACTGGTGTAGCCTCCACAGGCTGAGCCAGGGCCGCCGCGACAGTTTCGATAGAGGGCTTGGCCGGATGGATTAAGGCCTTCACCACCCTAGGTGCGCTCACTGCCTTATCCTTGAGGGGGGGGACACTGC
Source organism: Ambystoma mexicanum (assembly GCF_040938575.1). Classification (NCBI taxonomy): domain Eukaryota; kingdom Metazoa; phylum Chordata; class Amphibia; order Caudata; family Ambystomatidae; genus Ambystoma; species Ambystoma mexicanum. The sequence continues at coordinate 914,643,918 of NC_090923.1, read as the reverse complement.
CTCGCTCCCCCTCCGCCTTCGAGCTCGACCGGGGCCCTCTCCAGGAGCTTCGCCGGGTGCTCGGCCTTCCTCTTACCCGACCCAGAGCGTTGGCTCGTGGTTGATGGTGCCGGGGAGGGTGCGCCCTGCCTGGCGCCCGTAGAGCCCAACCGTTCGGCGCTCCCGGTGCCAGCGGACTCGCGGTGCTTGGCCTTATGTTGGACCCCCGTCGCCGGGGCGTCCTCAAAGGTCTTAGAAGACCGCTCGGCTTTCTTCCTCTTCTTCTCGCCGGACGGGCTCTTCCCTTCCAGCCAGTTGGCGAGACGTTGATGGCGGTCCTTCATGGTCCGCTCCGACATGTTGCCGCAACACGCACAGTCCTTCTCCACGTGCGTCTTGTCCTCATGTAGGCAGTAAAGACAAAAAGAGTGTTCGTCCTCCTTGAAGACGTTCTGCAGCTGGCATCCAGGGCAGACCCTGAACAGCTTTCCGGGCGTCGAGCTCCCCTTCTCCTGGGCCATGACCGGGCCTGAGAAACTTCTGGAGTCCTCCAAAAGCGTAGCTCGACGAAATCTTCACCCTTGAGGGGCGCAGACGAATCCGACACGGGTCCCCGTTGATCGGATGGAGAATCGGTGGAGCTTGAGGCTCTTTTGACCGAAAAAACGAAGTTTTTGAGAAAAAACGTGAAAAAATAGCACTAACGCTCGAGAGCAATAGCACGAGGATCCCAACACATGAACGTGCGGTAAAAATCTGAAGATGGCTGCCAGAGGCGGTGCTTAGGTAGAGGGCAGTCATTGGCTGTGGTCAGTATGACGCAGAGACCAGTGATTGGTTATTACTACGAAAGACAGATCAGAAACGAAACTGATACTGGTTTTTTCTTTACCGAGGATTCCCAGCCTGACGACGGGGAATATTCATGAGCATGTGAATCCATGCCAGACCCCATGCTGGAGAAATAGACTCTTACCAGAGTACTCCAGTTTCTTTGCAGGACTGGAGGACCACGATCATTATAAATGGTCTACCTATAAAACGGCCATTTTAAAACTTCTCCTCACACAGAAACCCACAGGAGGCCAGTAAGGCTGCATATAATTTGCAATGTGGGGAGGATCAGCCGCCTAGGGAGTTTGTGCAGGAGCTAAAGCGTGCATCAGACTTCCTGGCGGTGAACACAAATAGTAGGGAGTTCATAACTACATATTTCCAGACGATCCCCAAATACACCCCGACTCAGTTGGCACGTGATTTTCACAAGCATAGGGCCCTGAATTGGGTGACTGAACAGGTCACCGGGTTCTATGAGGTCCAAAAGCCTGCCGAGTGTAACCCCCCCCCTCTCGCCAAACCATCTAATGCCCTGCTGCTGCGAAGGTAAAAACTACCCATCCATTGGATCTGAACACAGGGGGACCTAAAAGTAACGCTCCTTCCAACAAGCAAAATGGAAGACAGAAGGGACACCCCTCCCCCACCCCCCAACCGGGCCCAATCGAATGGTTGTCAGCCAGGGCCCAGAACAATAATCCCTCAGACCATGACACCCATGTAAGCCCTAGGTACAAGGGTACCAAACCAATCCTGGGGTATGTTTACACTCCCACGGCCCAAGGGGGTGGGAGGAGGCAATAAGGTAAGTACTGCCCTGGGAAACTTCCCTCAAGAGAGAAGTATCACTCCACCTCACAATCTGAACTGTTTCCCCCCAAACCAAATCTCTCTCTCCCTCCCTCCCGCCCACACCTCTCCTGTCCCCCCCCCACCACCACCCCGGTTTCAGGACAATATACCCCTAAACCCGGGGGAAGGGAGGTTCAGGATGGAAAATTATGGGGGGGAATTTCCAGTACCTGAGCTACCCAGTTGAAGGGACAGTTACCCTTTTCAGAGCAGCAGCGGTATGACTCGAGACCTCCATACAAGCCAAAAAAGGTCTCACAGCTGGAGCGACAGGTCCAGCAACTGACCGACGACCTGGGGCGAAAGCTGAAGGCTCGGGCCAACCCTAAAAATAACCCTACTTCCCAGAATTCCCCAACACCCAGGGCTGATGCCTCAGGGTGGAGGGGGGGAGTTCAATGACTGGAGGAAACATCTGACAAACCACAGGTTCCTGAGGATGGGGCCCAGTTGGAGGGGGGATGCCAGGCCCTAGAGGAAGCTTCCCTTCTCACCCAGACAGAACCCCTAAAAACCTCTCAGCCTGAAAGTTACTCTTCTACCCACGGAAAGCTAGAGCGCAAGGAGCAAAGGGTAAGTAGGAGAGGACCAAGAAAAACCCACTTTGTGGAGGAACTCCGGGTCACCCCCTTTGAAAGAGAAGAATCCCTGGAGGATTCAGGTAAGCAGACCTCTTACAAAAACGCCCTCTCCAAGAAAAATGGGTCCCAAGAAACCCTGGGTGGGACAGGCTAAGTACGGAAACTGACCCAGAGCATGAAACTCTTCAAGCCCAAAAAGACGAGCCATACAGAATTGAAACTGAGGGGGTGTCCTTTCTCCAAACAGGTTCCGAGTATTGTCACCAGGTATAGGTGGACAGCCAAGGAGCAGTGGAAAAGGAGGCTTACCCCAACAACCCATTGTTAGTTGCAACATTTTATTTACAGATTCCCGATCTCAGACACAGACAATCGCCCAAGATCACACAGTATTGGAGTTCAATATTAAGAAAAGGACCACCCTGCTTTCAAATAACTCATACTTACTTTGAACCTTGGAGGAGAAAGAAGGACGATTTTATGCACCAGTCAAGGTCAAGCTCTGGTGGATACTAGATCCCAAGCCACCCTCCTGTCCAAAAAGGCCTCCTTTGACCAACTAAACTCAGGGCGGGGGGGGGGGGCACCAAATTCCCCTCACACCACTTCCCAGACAACATTTTGCCGGGGAATATTTCTGTCAAAGGGACAGCAGTTATCGAAATAAAAATTGGACGACATTGGCTAAAGCATCCAGTGATAGTCGTGACTCTAGAGGGCACACCTTGTTTACTGGGGAACAATCTCTTGAGGAGGTTATCGCCTCTGATCGACTGCGTAAACAAGGTCCTCTGGACTCGGACTAATCGGCCTGTAAAATTAATTAAAAACAAGTACCAATTATGTAAGCATGAATGTAGAATTCCATTTCAAGAATAACCAAGTCCCAGACACCACTGTCATCTCTGTAGGAGAACAAACTGGTGATGGGAACCCTTCTCCGTTCTTGAAAATAAACCTTCCTCACAGTTTTAAGTGGCAATCCACACTAAGGGGACACCCTAACATTTTTCACCAGTCCAAAATCGGAGGAAACATCGAGTCCCATGAAACCAGACAAGGAGGAACCCCCTCAAAGTCTGACAGACATTCAGAAAAAGGGTGAACAGTTGTTTTCCCCATTCAGTTAATGGAGTGGAAGGAGCGGGTGCTTGCCAGAGTAAACCTGAATAACAGAAGGAGCTTCATCAGCGAAGGATTATTCAGGAAACTGCCAAAAGATCAGACCATTCCCACATTTAAATTGAATGGCAAATGGGAAGTAGGTCTGGAAACCCAAAATTCCAAACATCTCCTGCCTAGCAGGTGTATGCTAAAAAAATGTAATTGGCAACAAAAAGCATACAACATAATTGTTAGTCCATGAAAGATGTCCCTTCTGCCTTTTATTTAGGCAGTTACATTCTCAATCGATACGCAATCAATTTGCACCTGATTAATAATAAAGCCTGGTCCCGACTGGGGGGTAACCCCATGGGCTTTGACAACATTGAAAAAGCATTCCGGTCTGCTCAATTGCTGCCTTATGCAGTTGAAGTTCTAGCACGAGAAGAGGTTACTATCCCAGGAAATGTGCGACAATTCACTATTCCCCTCAAAATTAAGCAAGGACAGAAGCTCAAACATCAGAACACGTATAGAAAACTAAATTCCCATCTCCAACAACCAGGTTTGTATTTAAATCAGCTCCTCTAGTAGACCTAGAACATGACACCATTTGAATATTGGTGGATAACAGTGACCCTCAAAGTATCACTTTGGAGTCAGACACCTTTATTGGAATGGCGGTTGATGCCCAACATTATTCTATTGATTTAGGTAATGAAATCGTGGGTCTAATCCCAAACGACAGTTTTGACATCAGCAACGGTATTACTCCAGAAAAGATGTCTATTAGGCATGTGGGGAATTTCATGGTGTACTCTTCCTACCCCTACAGGGTGGAAGAGGTAACATGTGACATCAGGAGGGTGTAGGTAGTGTTCATAGTTGAGGACTACTACCCCGACTCCCTGAAACCTGCTGGCCAGGTCAACACCATCAAAAGAGATCACTCCACCCAACTGGAGGATACCACTGAAATTACCAAGCCTGAAGTCTTTCCAGGTTTTAAGCAGATGGAATTCCAGGAAGACCTGCTTCAGCTTCTGTCTTTGCTCCTCAGTCTCACAGGCATCAACAAGATTGATCCTTCCTCGACCAAGATATCTTTTCCATGGATTTATACGACTATGGACACACATCCATTCATTCAACCACCATTCCAAGGGACCCCAAGATGGCTCCAGTATTTGTGAATGGTGACTATGTGCGGACCTAAGGGAGTTGAACAAACAGGTCCACATGTCAAGATGGCCACTTCCCTGCATTGATCAAGAGCTGGCACAGATGCAAGGGTCAAAGGTGTATACTGCCATTGACCTGACTGACGGCTACTGGACAGTACCCGTGAGTATGGAAGACCAATACAAGCTTGCCTTTACCTTCGGGGGGCAGCAGTACACGTGGATCCAAACTGCCTTTGGGTACATCAACCCCGCAATGAGTCCTTCTACACCAGACCATGGCCGACTTGGGCGGAAAGGGGAAACCTGGCCTATGTAGATGATGTTCTGATCAAGAGCTCAACTGTGGAGAAACATAGCAGAAGTCTCCAATGTTCTTACCCAGTTGCAGAAAGCCGGAGCAAAACTGTCCTTTCAGAAGGCACAGTTGTGTAAGACCCGATTTAACTTCTCAGGGCACGAGATCACCCATGAGGGTCTTAATCCCCATGCGAAGAAGGTGGACGTCGAATTGAAATTAAGAAACACTACTATTCTGCAAGAATTAAGAAGCATTCTTGGACACACTAATAATAGTCGGAAGTTCATTGAAGACTACGCAGAGGTCACTCGACCCTTGGTACATTTATTTCCTGTACACTGGCTTGGTTCTTGGCTCATTGCTAGCTCAGGGAGAGGAATCCAAGGGGCAGGTTATGAGGCTGAGATAGGGCTGAATAAAAGAACTGACATTAACAGTTTATTGTGTGACACTTAGCTTGAGGAGGGAAGGAACTCCTTGTGTTGAGGGTGGCCTCTCTCAAAGCGTTACATGAAAATGCGGTCTTCTCCTTGACATTTCCCGTCAGGGCTATTTGCCAATACCCTGCAGTGTGATCAAAAGGAGCTAAAATACTTGGAAGCTCCCAACTTGGCAACCAACTCATCCGTTCTTGGTAAGGGGTGAGCATCTGTCTGGGTGATGGCATTCAGAGCTCCATAGCCCATGCAGAATCTCAAATCAGATGTACCCGAGTTTGGTACCAGGACCACAGGACTGGACCAGGGACTGCTAGAGGGCTCAATCACCCCAAGATACAACATTTTGTTGACCTCAGACTTAATGTGGAATCTAACTGTGTGACATTCTGTAGCTCAAATTTGGTAGGCACACTGTCCCCAGTATCAATATCATATTTGCACCAAGGTGTCGAACCAGTAATGAGTGAAAACAAGGGGAACATTGCCTAAGCAAGGTTTTCACCTCACCTTGTTGCTGAGAAGTCAGTTGAGGGACAATTTGACACCCTCAATTGAGCCATCTGAACGACTGCTCTGGAACAGGTCATGCAGAGGGAGTCTATTTACATGAAACACTAAATAGTTTACCTCACCAAGTGTCTCCACAACTTTGTAAGGACCTGACCCTTTGTCCTGAAAAGCTCTATGCCTTACAGGATTCATGATTAGGATTTGTTGGCCTGGGATAAAATGCACAAATGAAGCCTTCTGGTCATACTAATGTTGGACCAAAACCTGGCCAGCCTTCAATTTATCAGTAAGACCATCCTCTTCCTCAAACCAAGCATACAGTCCACTACATTGGTAGTTAAAGGAGGAGTGGGCTGCTCCCATCCTTCCTTGACTATAGCAAGGGATCTCCCTTTACAGGGAGACCAAATGGAAGTTCAAAGGGGCCAAAGTCAACCCCTTCTTGAGGTACTTCTCTGTAGGCAAAAAGCAAGCATGGCATCAGGAGCTACAACCTTCTCCTCTGGGGCTCTTCAACAGCTCCAATCATACGTTTGAGAGATCTTTTGAATCTCCCAACTAGGCCATTTGTTTGTGGATAAGCTGATGAAAACGTATAGGGCACCCCACATTCCTTCCACATGGCTTACATGTACTTGAACATAAACCACTTTAGGGAAGCCAACCCTAGTAAAGATTCCCAGCAATGCTTGAGCAACTGACTTGGCAGTTACTGTCTTCAGTGGGATTGCTTCAGGATCTCTGGTGGCATGCTCAATTACTACCAGGATAAAACTGTCAGAGGATGTTGGGAGGGTCAAGGGGACCAACAACGTCAATCCCTGGCCTCTGAGAAATGGTATACCCACTACAGGCAGTGTTCCCAATGGAGCCTGGATTTTTGCACCACTTTTATCAGAAATCTGGCAAGTAGCACAACTCCAACAATGGCTTTCTACTTGGGATCCCATTTTAGGTCAGTAGAAGTGCATGGATAACCTCTCCTTAGTCTTCTCGATACCAAGATGACCTGCAAGGGGGACTTCAGGTTAGACCCTTAAAACTGGATCATGAAGGGCAACCACCAACCTCCTATGGCCTCCTTCAGAGAACTCTGTGGGCTCCCTGTACAGGGGCCCACGTTCCTGCAAAATCCTGTGAGTTTCCCAGGGAGGTTTACCCTCTAACTGAGAAAAGGCCCGTCTCCTGAGGAATTCAAGAGAGGGGCACTCACGTTGCCCCTTACTTTTTTTGTAATTTATTTTTTATTAGTTTAAAGTGCAATTTGGTTAATTCAAACCGTATACACTACGAACAAATCACCAAAAAACAATTTGATTTCAATCCTTAAACCGTTATCATAAAAATAGGGAAATACAAACCTAATGCAATCGGTTTCCTCCAATTAAAATCAAGTCATAAAACGAAGACGACGCATTAAAAAATCTGTTTCAAATAATTCACTAACAGATAGCTCTTTTCCAAATATAAAAGGCTGCCCCAATAAAAATCTTCATCTCCCCCTCATAAATAGGTGACATGATTCAATCATTTGGAAATCAACTATATTTACATACCCTTTGTAATACCATTCCTTTAATTTAGTGCACATGGTAAGAATATTTCTTACAGTCTCCACCTCTATTTTACAGTGCCTACATAGTCTTTCTGCTTGGAGGATATTAGACCAAGCACCAGTTCATTCATTACAAGGTAGGGTATTCAAGTGTAATTGCAAGATAAATCTTCTCAATGCCCTATTTCCTGTATTTAGTAAATATTCTCTCGGGATGGCAGGTTTAAGACCTTGGAGAGCATAGGCAGCGTATTGTATCTTAGTGTAGAGGTATGTTTAATTTTCACACAGATATTTGCTTTCTCCTTTAGACTTTTCAAAATACGGGTAGCATCATCTTTCACCATAGGAACCTTCAAACCTAAATCTTCAAGGAAGGACAGTACTGTATTTTGTAAACTTAAAATATAAGTATTCTTAAACCTGCCTTCAATTCTATGTTTACCTATTAGTTTAAGCAGATTTCCTTCCATTATTATTCTAAAATCCAGTTTACAGCATCCTATTTTCCACAAAGTCAAGAGGGAAATAAGCCCCAGCTCACATCTTATTGCTTCAATTGGCACAGCGTTAGGTAATCCTAAACAGGTCTCCAAAGCTTCCCTTCAAGTTGACCTAATTTACTCAGAAACGTACCCTCCACTGTTTCCAGGGCGTACAAAATACCGGGTATAATGCACCTCTTGTATACCTCAAGAAAGCCTTCAATAGAATGGCCTCCTTTACTAGACATATTTCCATATGACATTCCACTTCTTTAGTATTTTTGTATCTACCGCCTCTTGGAAGAAATGTATACTGGGATTACTCAATATGGGCATCCCCATTTATGGAAAAGCATCAACAACCTCCAAGGTAACCAAATTGATATGCCATCTAGAGACACATTTTTCTTCTCTTGCTTTGCTACTCCAAATACCATAATCTTGGTCTTATTGATATGTATATTTAGATTGTTTGCCTCTGAATAAGAATACAGACCATTCAGCAATCTTTGCAATCCTCCCAGAGTTTTATCCATAAGAATGGTATCGTCTGCATACATAAGGCCACATATTGCTTTAACCCCCACTATGTGGGGGATGGTGGCAAAGCTATTTATAGCAGTAAAACTATGCCACATATCTGATACGTACAAATTGTATAGTATAGGCGATGTAACACATCCCTGCTTAAGGCCGGTATTTGTGCTAATATCGGGTGATAACATCCCTCCTTTACCCAGACAAATGGACACCGTGTTATTCCTATACATGTCTTTCAAAAAATGAAGGATTTTTGGGCAGATTTTTTTTCCCCTCAGTTTTTACCACAAAAATTGTCATGCTGCCTACCCCCGGGCATCCGGACCAAGCCCATCAGCCCCGGGAGCAGGCATCCAGGTGCTTACCAAAAGCCCAGCAGCCCCGGCTAGGGGCTGTCTGGGTACAGTCCTGGCGCCATTGGCACCAGGCTCATAGAGGAAATCAGTCATGGCGCCATGTGCGCCAGGCTGATGTACATTACTTACCTCATGCAGACCATGCTGCAATGAAGTCAAGCCAACGTGAGGCCTGAATGGGACTACTTTACTTCAGGGACTATTTTTTTACTCGGGTGTGGTTCTGGGGCAACGTCTTACCTGGGACTACTGTGAAGTCTATTTAAACCACGCCCGAACAGCAGCGCATGCTTCGCGTTATTCTGCATCCAGCAGCGTAACGCTCACCGTGCCTGCAGTCAGCATCCAGTCTTCTGCCACGCCCGCCTCGAATCCAGAGCTTCTAGAAAAAGAGGAAAGAAGAAGGAAAGGTTAGAACACTGACATTATTTTAATTCCTTACCTGATTCCGGATCCATCACGTCTTCGAACTTCGAAAGGACATTATTTCTGCACGTGTCGCATCGCCAGCTGCAGCGCCGTGCCATACTCACCAGTCCTCACAGCATTTTTCGATTCGGCGCTGCCTCCATCATTTTCCTCGCCGAACTCCAGCATCTAGGGAACAAAAGAAATATAAGGTGAGCCGAGAGAGCCAACAAATACAATCTCTTTTTACCACCATAGACTTACCCGATTTACCACCGGAGGCATTATTCTTTAACATCCCGCAACTTCTTACGCCATACCTGTAAGGAGAGAGAAAACAACAAGTTAAATAAACGCATCTTTTACCGGACAGTGTTGGGTAATACAGACTCTTACCTGAATGCCATCAGCTGCCACAAGACAATCTTCTCTTGGACCCAGCTGCAACACAAGAAGGGAATGGGACAAGAGTGAACATAGGACATATTGAACTCTTTGGACTTTATACTTACGGGTTCTCGCCAGGAACCTCAGAGTCATTATTCATCCGGAACTCTTCTAACGCCTTCGATCAGTGAAGTAACTGGTATCTACGCGCCCCTGCATTCCATGCAGGATGGAGAGCTCATCATTCGAAAACATAAGGTGAGATTACTGAAAGGGAATATCGGAGGTGATTAGTGGGGAGAACAGTGGGGTGCCATTCCTAGAATCCACGGGTGGCTAAATACCTTTCTCCACTTGCAGGAGAATACTTCTACGGGTCAAGCAGACGAGATTAGGCGGGCCAGTCCAGTCTGTCATCTCTGCACTACGCTTCACGTTGAAGGAGACCGCAGCTGTCCGGGTCCGATCGACGCCCCTGTGGGAGCCAGGTGAGCGTAACAAAACTTCTCGGTTGACACAATCGAAAGCTTTCGAGTAGTCTATGAAGCACACATATAATTTTTCCCCCTTTGTCCTTTGTGCCAGCTATAACATGTTTCAGCATAGTCAGATTGTCCAGGGTGCTGTAACCTTTTCTAAAATCTGTTTGTTGGGCAGAAAGGAGACCCTTCTCCTTTATCCAGTTGTTCAGAGTACCCACTAACAGGGAGCCGAAAATCTTGCAACTGCTGTCAGCCATTGCTAGCAATCTATAATTCTCAGGCAATTTTCTGTCCCCTTTTTTAAAAATAGGAATAACTATGGCTTTCCTCCAACTATCTGGAATAATACCTGTTTCCCATATACCAGTAAATAGTTGAAGAAAAAGCACTGGCCATTTTTTAGGGTTTTGTTTGATTGATTGATATTTTATTTCTATCGCGCTCGTACACAAGTGTTTCAGAGCGCGAATAACAATATGATATAACAATATTAGCTAGCCCATCCAGGCCCGGGGCTCGCAAAGATTTCATTTTTGAAATAACTTTGAGGATATCCATAATACCAAAGGGGAAATTATGTGTTCCATATAAATTACTACAGGTAGGGATAACGCAGATGTGACGTATCTTGAAGAAGAGATTAGAAATATAGTGCATCCAAACCTCCTGTCAAACGTCATTATTTTCCCTGTTATCATCCATCAAAAATTGGCGATATAAGTACCAGAATTTTTTGGAGTCGTGGCTTTTACATATCTTATATATGCACCTCCAATTAGCATTATTGGTATTATACTTATAATCCTTAAACCAATTTTTGTAGTGTGTCTTAATATTGCTAGATCTCTTACTTCTCTCTTCATCATCTAAGTCACATAACTCCTTAAGTTCCCGAATATCACGCTATATTGCCCCTTACTAAACTCCTCCCTACATCGACCCCCTTCTGCAAGTAAACTTTGTAATTCAGGATGGTCATGGGGATGGAGTACTTAAGGCTTCCCCTCTTCCTCATCAGGTTCAGCAGCTTGGCCATCTGCCTTCACCTCAGTAGTAGGCGAGTTAGGGGGAATGTTTTATTTCTCTCTTTTCTGTTTCTTTACTCATTTAGCCTTAGGTTTCCCCTTGGCTTTGGCTGGGAATTAGGCTTAGCTAATGCAGCCTTGATCTAGGACCTAGTGTGTGGATGTTCTGCAGTATCCTGACACAAGACCCAAGTCGCTGGGGTCATTCCCTAGCCAAACCTTTCTTGGACTTGCCTCTGCACACTAACAGGTATCTTGACAACACCACCATTCACAGCTAGAGTAGCAGGCATAACTAATGACAGGTACACCATCTACCAACAAACTATCCTTAAAATAATACTTGGTGTTAACCGGTAGGAGGCATACGCCTCAGCAACATTAGGTTCCCAGGTTACCAGGGAAACTAAAATGACTTCAGATCCTATCCCACAGGGTAAGGAATCTGAAGAGAAGGATGCCCCTTGTTAGGGAGAATTCTCTGTAAGGCTAATTTCCCAAACCTAGTGAGTCCCCCAGCAGCTTTGCTGGATTTTTGGGGTTTATTTTTTCTCTCCTGCTAAGAGTGAGATTCTTTTACTCCCACTCTTCGACATGATTTGAGGTGTTCCTTTATCTTTTCAGGTGTTTTATGGGCTATGGGGTCCTTTACTCCATAGGGTCTCATGTGTTTTTAATGTGGGTTACACAGCACCCTCCGTGCAGTGACCCAGGGGTGTCGTAGCGACCCCCCAACATAGACTGCATACCCTGGGACTGACTACTGTCTCCCAGGGCATGTAAAGTCACAATTGGCTTTACTAGTCCCAAATTATGAACAGAAACCAGTACAAAACATCATATTGTGGACATACTGGTCGGGGCAATTCGATTGCCCCGGGGTCTGCTGTTCGAGGGGGCACGTCTCCGTCCCCCCTGATCGAGTTTTGGCTGGTGGCAGTGGATACTACTTTTTATATTCGACCGCGAATATATCTCTATGGGATTTTCACATTGTTCGAGGCTACCAACTTTAATTATTTAATTCTTATAGCCTCGAACTTACCGCCGGTTTATTTAATTAATATTAATTCACCGGTTGGTATTTTTTGCCAGAACTCGATTCTAAAATGGCGTTTGTGTTCTCTTCTGTGACTCCAACCCAAGTCGAGCCCTTTGTTCCACATTTTGGCAGGCTTCTCCACAGAAGCCTCCAAAAGTGGTGCCACTCTGTCTGGGTACCACAGGGGGTGTGGGAGGGGGTTTAGGCACCCTGGACTGAGTTACCTTGGCAACTCAAGTCGCACTCTTGTGTGATTGGCCCAAGTGGTCAGCCGGCCGGCTCGCCACTTAGCATGTTTGATTGACAGCTAGGCTGAGTGAATGGGGGTGCGCTGCATAAAAGCAGGGCGTTGGGGACTGGAACTTCAGAAGTCGCCAAAGGACCTAAGAATCCGAGGAGGGAGAATCTGAGCCGACCTGCAACGACGACACCACCTGTGGAGCCCTGCTGAACCGTCTCACCACTTTTCCCGACGACAGAGGAGATCTCCAGTCCGGAGAGTCTTCTTCCTTTGACAGGTGGGGATAACCAGTTTTACCTTCTTTTCACCTTCCTGGAGCATCTCGTGGCCGCCAAGCACCCCGGCAACCAGAATACCACGGTTTAGCACTACCGCAAAGAGAAGGGTAGTACCTTTTAACCGAAGAACTCCGTGGCTGGTTTCTTCCCTGGCAGTCTGGCAGTGCAACAACCTTCATCTTTCCTCCACGGCGAGACCTCTTCTTCCTCTGGACGAAACGCCGACTTGCACCTGCACCTGCTGACCGGAACAACTGCCCCCGCTGGAGCTTCCTTCACACTTAAGGTACTGTGTCCCGCCTGGCTTCCCTTGCGACAGATCGTTCGGGTTGACAGTAAAGCCTCGACTTTCTAACCTGGGCTAGCCTGGGACAACCTAGCTAACTTTTCCTGACTTTAATTTCATCCTTTTTGTGCGAACTATCTACAAGACTCTTTGGGCATAACCCCACTGTGTAAACCTGGACCACTTCTGCTTGCTCTCTCCAAGAGTGGGCCTTGCAATTGACTTGCTGGCTCTCCAGTAGAACTCTGCCTATGCTGTCTTTCTGTGGTTCTTTTAAAAAGTATTGAAACTTGTGCGCTTCCTTAACTCTGCCTTTTTCCCTCCCTTTCCTTATAACTTATTAGAGTGTCATCTTATGTTAAGCGCTCACCTGTCTGAAAATAAGTGGTGTTTCTCACTAAGACTTGTCTAATAAGTGAATAGGGTTGTATATATATGATGGTGACTGTGTGCTGAATTTACTTACCACGTTTTTGCTAGTGTAAATCCCAAGTGTGTCTAAATAAATCATTATATACTTTTACACCAAAGCTCTGGTCAGTGTTTGTTTGTGCTACTGTGACTCTGTACCTATTGTGTATACTCTGCATACTGCCCAACTCTTCTTGAGGGAAGTCTGACTGCTCAGCCACAGCTACCAAGTGAATCTGTGTGGTACAGACTGCCACCAAGTGGGTTTACTGCCAAACACCTGTAGTCTTAAATCTTTTGCAGTGGTCCCTAAGGGAACGGCCCAGGTTTCTGCGTAACACCCCTGTGAGTATTTCTTCCTCATCATGGGAAAAGGGCAGATTCACAGAGTGGATCCTTACATCTGGGGTCCCACTTCACATGGTCACTTTCTCCACAGGCTCCACAAGATCCCCTGCACCTTGGTATTTAGGGAGGCTTGCAGTAACCAATGTCTTGCTTGGGCTAGTTAGTCCCACTACCCTTTCCAGCATCTTGTCACCCACTACCTATTTTAGACCTTTAGTGGGCCTTCTGGGAGGACGTTTTATCAGTTTGCCCACCCTCTCTTCTTCACCTCATGCTTACTAGAAGCATGTGCGTCCTAACGGGACACACTATGGGATACTCAAGGTCAGCAGCAATGGCCAGTTTCCTAGGACCTACTCCTTAGAATCTGCTAAATGCTGGTTCAGCTCAGGGGAACATGAGTCAAAAAAGTGTTCCATCATGACCAGATTGATCATGCCTTCAAAAGGTGGTTAATTTATAGCCCTCTACCCAGCCACTCAGATATTTCAGGGAATCAATAACAAAATACACCCAAGTATTATTTTCTTTCTTTTTGTAATCTCTAAACCTCTAAGTATTGAGCAGGAGTTTTCCCAAACTTTTAGAGGAGCAACTGCTTCAATTTAGCAAAGTCTTTTCTATTAGCCTTTGACATTTCCAAACAAGTTACTTACCCTGTGGTAACGTTCTTTCGACTGGATGTTCCTCCCACGTATTCCTCATCTTTGCCACTTGTTGTCCAGCTTCAGGTGAGTCATAAATTATTTTCAGCAGAGGACGCTGTGCGTCGATGGTGTCAAGTCGATGTCCCTCGAGGGCCTCCGTCGAGGGTGATGTCATCGAAGGCATATATAGCATGTGCAGCGCCCGTTGGCCTCAGTTCTGTTTTTGCCCCTTTTTGCAGCAGATACACCCATAAAACACAGAACTGACCATGCTTAGCCTTGATGGAACAGAAGCTGTAATAGCACAGGAAATTCTACTGAGGGGTAGGATGGGAGGGCGATGAGGAATACGTGGGAGGAACATCCAGTCGGAAGAATGTTACCAGGGGTAAGTAACTTGTTCTTCGAATGGATTGTGTCCTCTCACTTATTCCTCATCTTTGACAGACTCCCAAAGCAGTATTTGGTTTGGAGGACGGAGTAGAATTATAGTTTATACATTTTCATGGACAGAGTGAAGGACTGCCTTGCAAAAGGTACCATCCTGACCAAGGGAAGAATCCAGGCAATGTTTAGTGAACGTGTGAATGGAAGACCACGTTGCCGCTTCACAAATGTTCCTGATTGGTACACCCCTTTGAAGGGCTGTAGATGTAACCATGCCCTTGGTGGAATGAGCTCTTAAACCTCCAGGAGGGTCTTTTCCTGCCAGCCTGTCACATTCTGATATTGTCAGAATTATCCACCTAGATAAGGTCTGCTTGGTAACAAGCCTGACCTAGCTTGTGTCCTGTATATCCGATGAAGAGTTGGTCATCAATTTGTAATTCTAGAAATGTAAAAGCTTAACACTCTTCTAGGGACTAACCTATGTAGTCTTTCCTCCTCCTTACCAGGATGAGGTGGGGGATAGAAAGAAAGTAGAAACATTTTCTGGCCTAAATGAAAATCAGAAATGATTTTGGGCAAAAAAGAAGGTTTGACCTTCAAAACAACACCATCTTTGTGGAAGATGGTAAAGGGTGGCTTGGATGAAAGTGCCTGCAACTCGCTCACTCTACAGGCTGATGTCAGAGCTACCAACAGGATGGTTTTAAAGGTTAATAACCTTAGAGGACATGTGTGCAGAGGTTCAAAGGGTGCACACATTAGGAATTTAAAAACCAGTTTAAGGGCCCAAACCGGAAACTGGAAAGGAGATGGAGGGAACACATTAGTGAACCCTTTCACAAATGGAGTCACCAGTGGAATTTTGAAATAGGAACATTCCTCCGACGAGCGCTTCAAAATGGATAGCGCCGCCAAGTAGCCTTTAATGGTATCAATCTGGATCCCCAGATTAGCCAAGGATAGAAGAAAGGATAAAACATTCAGTACATTACATAGAAAAGGATCTACATTCTTTTCCTTGCATCAGTTGCAGAACTTATTCCAATGGCAACGGTACAAAGACTTTGTTGCTGGTTGAAAGCAACATCCAGTACGTCATCTGGGAGGTCCCAATCCTTATCTATCAGCCTTTCAGAAACCAAGCGTGAAGGTTGAGAGTCTTGACCTCAGGATGGAGAAACCAACCCTCCTCTCGCGAGAGATGGTCCTCTCTTTGTAGAAGCCGTATCAGAGGACAGATGGACATGTCCAGAAGGTCCGGGTACCACGTCCTCCTGGCCCAATCCGGGGCAATTAGGATCATGTGTTTCCCGAACCTTCTCAACCTCCTGATTACATGAGGAATGACGGGGACTGGAGGAAACCCGTACAGGAGTGGAAACTCCCAGTCCACTACGAACGCGTCTCCTAGAGCTCCTCTTGGGGTAAATTCCGGTTGACCTCGGTCGCGAACATGTCTACTTGAGGGGTTCCCCGAAGGGTGAAGATCTCTTGAAGGACTTCCTGAGCTAATACCTGCTCAGAGTGTACGCTGTTGAGTTCTCCTCTCCGGCTAGGTGAACTGCCGATAGGGAGATTCCTTCGTGAATAGCACAGTACCAAAGCTGCATTGCCTCTCTGCACAGTGGTAGTGATCCTACACCACCTCTTTTGTTAAGGTAGTGCATGGCCACTGTGTTGTCAGTCATTATCAGGACATTCCTTCCCCGTACAGAGGGCAGAAAAACCTTCAAAGATGGTCTGATTACTCTCAGCTCAAAAAGATTGACGACCGCCAATTGTCAGATTGTTGGCATATGCTCCCCACCCCGTGAGTGAGGTGTCCGTCACTACTGTAATCTCTGGCCATGGTTGCCATAAGGGTTCACCTTTCAGAATATTTTCCTTGCAGGCCCACCACAGAAAATACGGTGAGACTCTGGTTAGAATCTGAAGTCGGTCCGACATCTTTCCTAAGAAATGGGACCATTGTGTTGTTACAGCCCATTGAAGGGATCTGTAACGCTCACCTGACTCCCACGGAGGCGCTGGTCTAGTCTGGGTTGTTGTGGCCTCTTCGAGCGTGATGCGCAGAACTCGGAACACCGACTGAACAGGACCCTCAAATCTTGCTTGTCTGGCCCGTAGGAATATCCTTCTGCAGATGAGAAAGGGGATTAACAGTCTGGAGAATAGTGTGCTTGCTCTCCCCTTCCCCCCCTTCGTTCTTCTCTAACTTCCTCCGAAATCCCCGGTTGAAGCTCACCTTATGATTTGAAAGGATGAACTCTCCATCCTGCTTCTGGTGCAGGGGCGCGTGTTTGTCCAGTTACTTCACTGGTTTTCAGAATGGCGCTGGCAAAATCCACTTGACTTTTCCGAGTTTTGAGCCTCCTTTTCTGTTGCCTTCCTAACCTGTGATCTGTCCTTTATTTCAGGTGCAGAATGAAGGCGATGCGTTGAGGGATTGAATTGCCGATGGTAAACTCAGGTGAGTTAGCGATGGGGCCGACCCCTCTTAATGTCTTTATATTCCTCCAGTAATGTCTTTTGTCCTTTCCCCATAGGGGCCGGGGTGCGGTACCTGCCAACGAAGCGGCGCCGACCCGAAATGAGGAATGGTCCACCAACAGAAGACCGGTAAGTGTTATGGCGGAAAATTAGACTTTCCTCATATGTTCCTTCTGCTCACCTTTTGTCTCTTCTTCTCTCCCCTAGGCGCAGAGATGTGGCGACCGGAGCAGACAGTCGCGGTGGAGCCAGAAGAACTCCCGAGGACAGGTGAGTGAAGCGCGGCGCTGCAGCGAGCAACGCAGTGCTTTTAAATGAAAGTCTTTTCTCAGGAACGCTGGCGTGAAGGTTCCGGATGCAGGTAAGAAGTTTGATTAAATTCTTGGTTTTCACCTTTCTCTTCTCTTCTTTCCTTACAGGTGTTCCAGGATCGAGGCGGGCGAGGCTGGAGACCAGATGCAGGAGCAGACACGGTGAGCATTCAGCTGCTTGGATGCAGAACAACGCGAAGCGTGAGCTACTGTCTGGGCGTGGCTTAAATAGCCCCCAAAGTAGTTCCAGGTAAGTATCCTTCCCTGGCCACGCCCGGGTGGCAAAACAGTCCCAATGAAAAAATAGTCCCTTTCAGGTCTCAGGGAGGCCTGAATCTTGCATCATGGTCTGCATCAGGTAAGTGCACCAAACACCTTCCTTTATGAGCCTGGCGCCGATGGCGCCAGGACTGATGTCCAACATGAGCCTGGCGCCAACAGCGCCAGGACAGAGTCCAAAGAGCCCCTATAAGGGGCCGCTGGGCTTTTACCCGGGGGCATGATGCCTGCTCCCGGGGGTGCTGGGCCTGGCCTGGTGCTCCGGGGGTAGGCATCATGACAGGATCTCATTCTCAGGCGGGCCTCTGGCACCAAAAAAAAAAGCCTCTGGCACAAAAGAAAAAGGCAGGATGCCATGAGGCTGAGCAACCACAAAAAAGAAAAAAAAAGAAAATCGAAGGTCGGAAGACTGGGCACTCTGAAATTTGGTAACCATCTGAAGAATGTCTTGAGCCCTCACCTCGGGTGGCAAGCTCTTTCCCAAGGATGTATCTAGTACTGCTCCGATGTGCTGGAGCCATTGAGACTTCTTGGACTTCTTGGAAGTCAAATTGGACTTCTTGTAAGTGAGGGAGAAGCTCAGTCTGTGAAGAGAGTGGCAGGTGACGTTGAGAAGATGCACGACTGATCAGCCAATCGCCCAGGTAGGGGTAGGCGTGAATCCCCCCTCTCCCGAGATTCGCTTCCACTTGCGCCATCAGCTTGGTGAAAACCCCTTGGGGCGGTGGTCAGACCGAATGGCAGAACTCGAAATTGATAATGAGAACTGCCAACTGCGAACCTCAGGAATTTTCTGTGCTTGAGATGAATTGGCACATGAAAATAAGCATCCTGAAGGTCCAATGACACCAACCAATCTGGGAGTTGGAGGGCCTGAAGGATATGAGAAAGTGTGACCATCTTGAACTTTTCCTTCCTGAGGAATTAGTTCAAGCATCTTAAGTCCAAGATGGGTCTCAGTCCTCAGTGCTCCTCGGGAATCAAAAAATAAGGGGAGTACCATCTTTGTTCCTCTCCGCTAAACGCCCTACAATAGCTTTCTCTAGCAGGATAATTATTTCCTGCAGAAGGAGCGGATCCAGAATCCTCAAAGAGCGGTTCCCCGGTGGATTGTTCTGAGATCTCCTTATGAAAAGAAGTCGGGAACCGTGGGCTACTGTTTCCAAAGCCCAAGCATCTGAAGTAATGTCTCACCATTCTTCTAGATGCTGAAACAGTCTGCAACTGGAGAATTTGCCAAAAAGATGAGACCCGTCAAAAGGCATGTTGAGAAGACTAGATTGCACATCAGGTGCAAAACCAGACTTCAACCACACAAATCTGCGCATAACGGTGCTTGTAGCCATGGTTCTGCCGATACTATCCACAGAATCCAAACCTGATTGAAGAGACTCACACATGGCCTCTTTGCCGTCCTTAATAATAACTAAGAAGCCGTGTCTTTCATCCCCTTCGGGAATGTGCTCTGTCGTCATGGAAATACAATCCCATAGAAAACTTTGCGAGGTCACAAGTGGAGCTGGCACACTTTAGTGCCATGCTCCCTGCAGAAAATACTTTCCTCGCCCATCCATCTACATGTTTGATGTCCCTATCAGGAGGGATGGTAGTGTACACCGTTTGTTTGGAAGTAGCAGTAGCTGCCAGCACCACCAGACTCTCCGGAGTGGGGTGTTTTAACAGATAGTCAGGGTCACTACTGGAGGGGCGGTATTTTTTTGTCAAGTTCTTATCAATTGCCGGATTGGACTCCGGAGTCTTCCAGTTCCTAGCCACCCTTTGCTGCAATGCCCTATGGAAAGGCAAAATAGGATCAGATTGTGGACCCTTGTCCAGAATGTCAGTGAGGTTGTCGTGCTCATAAGGCAGTGGAGACCTACTCCAAACCATGTATTCGACCACTTTTGACATGAGCTGCCTATAGGAAGCATCTGCACGCTGGCCACCCTTAGGTTTTCTAAATTCAAGTTTGGGGGAGGTATCTACCCTGCTTGCTGTTTGCAGGTTGTCTTAAAGGTCCTACATTCTGGACTCTTCAGAGATAAAAACTCTCTGGTACATTGGGTGTAGCGTAATGCAAGCCAAATGGGGCTTCATCATCCTCAGACGGCACCTCTTCTTCAAAAATTGAAGTAAGAGATTTAAAGAATTCCTTCTTAGCGGGTGGAGCATATATTTTGTCTGGTTTTTGAACCATGGGTTTCGACGTCAAAGTCATCGATTTATCAGCGCAATTTAGGAGGGGCGCTCGGCGTATATGGTGCAGCTGGCAATTTTGCCGACGTCGAGGGCCTGGCGGGCGTTGAAGGCACTGCTGGCGTCGAAGGTGTCGATGGGATTGACGACCTCGACTTTTCTTTGCGTCTCGTATGATCCTTTGATTTAACATCAGATCGTGGCCTTGAGGGCTCAGGATGAGGATCAGGCCTTTTCCCCGGGCTCGAGGGCACACAGGATTTCGGACGAGACCTTTCCTTTCTGGCTTCTTTTGAAGGCTCTGTAGGAGCATGGCTTTTTTTGTTTCTCAAAAATCTTTAACATTTCTGCCATGAAGGCTGCCTACTCGGCAAGAGTGGACTTTTTAGTAGGGAAAGCAACCCTATCGGGGGAAACGTCTGACGATGAAGGTGACCTGTGGTGCCTCCTCTTCGATTTCTTCGAAGACAAAGAGGAGTGGTGTGAGCCACTCCTCGACCTGGATCACTAGGCCTTCTTCCTTCGAGGAGAGTCGCATCTCAACTTGTCAGTCGAAGGTTTTACGGATCGTGTCAGTGACTTTTTAGGGGGTTTCCCTACCTGTAATGTTCCCTTCCATTCCCTTAAGGCTTTTCTAGTCATGGACTGGCACTTCGAACAGTCGTAGGTGTCGTGGTCCGTTCCGAGGCATCACAAACTGATACGGTGCGGGTCCGTGAGTGACATTTCTGACCCGCAGTCCAGGCACTTCTTGAAACCAGACTTCAGAGTCGACTGTGTCCATGAAGAGGACACGACTGTCGATGAAGAGGACATATTTACGATAGATGTATGTAGCAAAGAACGTCACAAGAGGAGGCGTGCCGAATTTCGCTCAAAGCTATCGCAGAAAACGGAACGGAGGCCAATGGGCGCTGCATGTGCTATGCCTTCGATGACATCACCCTCGATGGAGGCCTTAGAGGGACATCGACTCAACGCCGTCGACACACAGCGCCCTCGGCCGAAAATGTTTTCCGAAGCAGCTAGCGCTGGACAACAAGTGTCAAAGATAAGAAATACGTTGAAGAACACAATCCATTCGAATGGGGTAGTCTGCTGATTAACCAGCAATTTAATCAGACTCGCCCACATCCTTCACTTTACAAGAATTCCCGAAGGTTATTTTTATTGTATTATTGTTTTCATCATAAATACTGAGCATATCTGAAATCTAGGAAGAGAAGAGGATCCAAAACCACTTCCAGAACCTCTGGAGGAGCCTCAAGATCCTTACAGCAATGAGTTTGAGCTTTTCCTTCTTAAGCTTCCACATGATCCCAGGCTCAGAATTTGTCAAGGAAACATTAGTGGAATCCTCCACCTCCCTCTCAAGGGTCATCCATTATTGCTGCTGGGGGCATCCCCAACACCATTGACTGGTCGGGGAACTATCCTACTTTCCTCATCATCAAAAATTCTCTGTATTAGAACAGACTTGTTTCCAGAGGATCAAGTTCCCATGGCCTTGCACCCTAAACCAACAATGTTCCCATCGACACAGAAATAGAACAAAGGCTCTTTGTAAGAAATCTACTCAATCCAGGAGGGAAAGATACTGTAATTAAGAATACAGGAAGATGGGAGGACGCAGACAGACAGCTCCTGGCAGTTTGTGGCACAAAGGATGAAGGTAGCTCCCCAGCAAAAGGTCCCAGGACGGTGACAAAAGCTGGAGGAACCTTCAGACATCCCAAGGAAATTATCTGGTGGAGTGATGAACTCTCAGCACCCCTGCAGATGCCGGCAGCTATCTGTAGCCATATGGAAGATCCTAGCAATATACAGTGGGATGCAGCAGTAAAATGCCTAGAAATGGTCCGAGAGAGGAGGGCTCGCCCCAGCAGATGTGGGTAGTCACTTGGAGTCTTCAGGACATTTGGACTGGACTTCTAGGAGCAAATAACTCAAATTGGGATATGACCAAGCCACTGCCACCTGCACTTTTGTATTTTATTGGAATTTAAAAAGCGTTTTTGTTAAAGGGCTGACATCATTTACAATAAATCGGTAAAAAATACTGATGACCAAAAAATTAGCAACCTCGTAGTTTACAGAAGGGAAAGGGAGGCAAGAAAGCAGGATTTTAAGCAAGAGATAAATATATGAAGAAAGAAGGGAGTGAATATCAGGGGGAAGAGAGTTTCCAAGGTTAGAGTGAGAAGGATCAGAAACTAGAAGAAGCACAGGAAGGTTTAGGTGACGATAAAAGCTTAAAATGTGGACGGAGAGGCGGGAAGTGGAATATAGAGAGAGCAGAGCAGCAAGGTACTGAGGGGAAAGTTCATAATAGCATTTAAAGACAATACAGAGAAAATGGAATAGGAGATGGGAAACATAGGAGAGAAGATAGATAGGGAGATGAGGAAAGGGAATAACAAGGAGGAAGTGAGAAAAGAAGGCGTATAGAGTTCAAGGCAGAGCGAAATGGAGTAAGGTAAGAGAAGAGCAGGCCGATGGGAAAGGCAAAACAATGTAAAGGATTAATACAACTGAGCAGTTAATCTGATGTTTTTCAGGCTGGAAAGATAGGAAAGGGTGGATACGGTGGATGTTGAAAAGGTGAAGTGACATATACGAGCAGTAGAAGAGATACGAGAAGGAAAGAGGAGTCTAGCATGATGCCAAGGTTATGTGCAGAAGAGAAAAAAAAGATAGAGAAGGGAAAAAGTGAACAGGGGAGGGAGAGGATGGTGGGCTAAAGAGAATTTCTGCTTTGTAGGGATTGCGGTGTAAGAAGTGAGACAACATCCAGGATTGGACTGCAGAAAGGCATGTTAAAACAGAGGAGTGGAGGGAGTCAGAAAAGAAAGTGAAGAAGAAAATCTAGTTGTCAGCATAGAAGAGGCACAAGAGTATAAAGGATTCAATGAGGGAGGAAAGGGGTATAGTGTAGATGGAGACTCGAAAGGCACCAAGGACTGAGTCTTGTGCGACACATTAAGAGAGAGGAAGTGTGACTAGCTCAAGAAACCAAGTAAGTGCTGTTCGAGAGATAGGAGTGGAGTCTTGAGAATCAGAGAGCAGCAAGTGCAGAGAGCAAAGTGGGGAGATCAACAGTGTCAAAAGTGGTGGAGAGGCTTAGAAGAATGAGGATAGAAGAACACTTCTGGTGAAGAGGAGAGAGTTAGAGATCTGAAGAAGAGCTGTTTCCGTAGAGTGTGTGGGGTGGAATCCAGATTGTGTCAAAGAAAGTAGGGCATGAAGATTCAGACAGGAACACATTTGCGAGTAGACTACTCTTTCTAGAAGTTTGGAGAGAAATGGAAGACTGGAGATGGGTCAAACATTTTAGAGACGAAGGGGCTAGAGAGGATTTTATAATAATATGGATAGTAGTAGCGTGTTTGAAAGGGGTATGAAAGCAAGAAGTAGATCGGGAGAGGTTAAAAAGGAAAGTCAGGTTGGGAATGAAAAAGGAATCGATCGATGCGATAAGGGGGGTGCGGATAGGTCAATGGGGAGGCAGTGGAGTGGGCACGAAAAAGAAAAGAGTAAGTATTCGAATCAGTAAGGAGGAAAAATACAGACCATGTGCAGTAAGTAAGATGTGGCGGAAATGAAGCAGGGAGATAGCTTAGTCGAGAGGTGGAATGGGGAATGATGAGCGTAGAAAGGAACTTTGGAGGTAAAAAAAGACAGAAAAGTCGGTGGAGGAAAGCTTAGAAGAGATCGAAAGATCAGGAGGGGAGGGAGAACACATTTTACTAAGCAATTGGAAAAGGCAACAGGGGTGTTTGGTTAGAGAAGTGAGATGAAAAATAATGTTTTTCAGCAGAAAGAAATGAGTCGTCAAGGGAAGAGTGGAGCGTAGATTGATAGATGAGATCAGTATGATCATGTGTTTACTTCCAATGATGATCAGTTTCCTGTAGGGATGATCAAAGAGATTGCAGTAACGGGACAACCAAGGTTGTGGGGGCGGGGGGTTTATGAGAGTGGAGGATATTAAGAATAAAGAGTAGAGTGAGTTATAAAAGGTAGATGCAGCTTGATCAAGAGAAAGAG
The DNA here is from genome assembly GCF_040938575.1 of Ambystoma mexicanum. Classification (NCBI taxonomy): domain Eukaryota; kingdom Metazoa; phylum Chordata; class Amphibia; order Caudata; family Ambystomatidae; genus Ambystoma; species Ambystoma mexicanum. The sequence continues at coordinate 914,619,929 of NC_090923.1, read as the reverse complement.
TAAAGAAATGTTCAATGGTAGGAAGAGTAGATGAGATGGAAGAGAAGAAGGAAGATGAAGAGAAAGAACGCAAGTCAAGTCAGAGAATAGGGAAGTAGTGATTTTAGGAGTAGGTACAATGGAAGGAAACAGGCAGAATTAAGTGGGATTAGGGGACTATTAAATCAGCCAAGGGAGAAGCCAGAGATGTGGCAAGGGGGAGTAGGGAGATTGAAAAGAGCAAATGAGTTAGGAAGAGGTATGAAAGGAAGACAAGTGGGTAGAATAAAGGTAAATATTAAAGTCACCCAGAAGAAAAGCAAGAGAACAAGGAAGAAGAAAGGAAAGAAGAGTTCAGATCATCATAGAAAGTAGAAGTAGCGCCCAGAGGGTGCTAGATAGTTAGAAAAGCAAGGGCGAAGGGTTTATAAAAGAAAGAAGTGGGGTATTAAAAGGATGGAAACAGTGGTAGGTTAGGAAGGTGAGAGGCAAGAGACCAGGAGGAATGGTAAAGAATGCCAGTGCCACCACACCTGCCATCAATAACATTTGTGATGTCATCTTTGATGTCATGGGTGTTAGTCTTAGCAGTACACGGTGGTGGCGCGAGATAGGATTGCTTAGCTTACCATAAGTCTCGAATTTCTGGGGGTTTTTGATTTTACTTGTAACCAAAACATCCCTTAAACAAAGCTTTTTCAGTGAATTTTATAGGTTTTTACCAGTGCACCTTAATTTGCTACAACTTCCTAATATCATACTCAACCCCAATATAGCAGCATTTTTACCCAATCTAGTATAAACTGTGCCATTCCTCACCTTCTAGCAACATTTTCAACAGTTCTATCAACTTTCTACTCAGTTTTCTGTTCACTGACGTCCGCGAAAATCTGACATCGCAGATTTGCTGGACAGTGTCACATGACTCTGCACGCACCGTGATGACATGCTCGCCAAGGTGTCCACGCTTCACAAACTAGTCCGTGCTTCAAGGATTGTTTTCGAAACTGCATTTTCAGCCGATCTAGGAATTTTCAAGTTGACACTTTACGCTTGCACAGCTCCTAGACCTATTCTCACCGATTTTCCATCTGCAATTCAGGAGAGAGCACATGCTTGGAAGAGTATTAGCACAATTGCTATTTGACGTCAAAAATGCCATCAGCCATAACCATCCCTTCTCCCCAGGAGCCACCAACACCACCACCACCACCACCAGCTGTAGGGCCTGGACAACAGAGAAACCACAATGATGCAGAGTAGAATGAGTACCAGGAAGATGAGGAAATGCCTAGCTCCAGGACCCAGATCGAATCATGGGTGTGGCGTTTCTTTACCACCATTGGGGGGCGTACCAAAGACTAAGACTGCCAATGTGAAATGCACTGATTGACTTAGTCGTGGACAACCTGGCCAGTGCTCCTACAGGACCATCTCCATGCGCCGCCACACCAAATCCAACCATTGGGATGCTCTGAGAAAGGCTGTTCCTTTCTCAGGAAGTAATAGGCTGTCTTCCTCTACCGCTATGGTCACCATACAGGCTACTCCTGTGAAGCAAAAGATCCAACAAGCTACCTTGCAAGCCATAAAAGAGGCTGTTTTATTTCCAAGGCAACAATACTCTGCATATATTGCAACACACCACTCTGCAAGGAGGAGCGCTTTCGAAGCTGCAATCAAGGATCATGGGAAACGCTGCCCCTTACTTTAGACTTAAGGCACACCCAACATCTTCCCCTGTCCACCTGCCCCTCCTTATCTGTGGTTGGTGCCCCTTCCCTCATTTCCCTCCCACGCCTCTCCTGCAAAAAAACAAACTAATTCCAAATAAACACCAAAAACAAGGTTCCTTGTTAAAGGTTAAAAAATAGAACAAAAAAAAATAATCTTCCTTCTAGATTCCGTCTAATTTGCATTTTTGAATAAAGTAGTTAGACTCACTAAGATTCTCCAACATTTCCATGAGCATTTTTTACTAAGCCAATGGACATAATGGACAATTGTATACTAGAGAAAAAGAAAAAAGGACAACATTTTATGTCAAATACTTTTCTCTAGCATACAATAAGTACCATAAACCATGGACCTTCATGACCATTCGCAGTCTCCGCAGTCCCCTTTCCAGGCGTGGCATCAATAAAAGACCTGGATGGCACATGCACACCATCACACAGGACAGCCCTTCTCGCCCTTTAGTTTTAACAATCACTCATTGCCTGCTTTCAAACAGTCGCACATCCATCCACCAATAACTTGCAAAAACTCTCCACGTAAACCCTATCAAAATATTAAACTTCCACACCCCAATTGCCTCTTAATGTTCCAGAAATCTTTTTGTATCTGCATTTCCCCTTCTTATACAATAAAAGTATACACAGTGCTGCTATAAATGCACACATGATTTGTGAAGGGAGAGAAGTGCCTGAATGGAAGGGGGAGTAGGGATGGGCAAGTGCTGATGGGAGCCCGGGATGGAAGTGCCAAGGGATGCCAAGGTGGGAAGCCAGTGGCTAAGTGCTGGGGTGGAGGAGTCCCAAGAGTGGCGTGCACAGGCGGTAGGCCCGCAAGTCCAGTGTTGAAGTGGGCAGGGTTACTGGTGTCGACTAGGTATAGGGCGTGGAAGCTGTGAGGTTCATATGGGACCTGGTCACCAGTCACAGTGGCAGTAGTATAAGGTAGCAGGGAAAGGATAGAGGGAAAGAGGAAGACAAAGCAGAGTTTTGACACATTTCCAGAGCTTATGGAAGTCTGGCTCAAGTCTCAAAAGAGCAGGGAGGCTGTACCAAATAAAGGCACCAGCTGAAGAAAGAGACCTGACTGCCGTTCTCTGTTTGGAGAACCGTTTGACAAACAGAGAATTGGAGTTAGAGAAGCGCAGGGCTCTAGCAGGGGTGTATGTTGGAGAAAGTGTGGTCCAAGCTCCAAGCTCCAGGGTCTTCAATTTCATAATTGCGGCCACCAGGAGCCAGTGTAGAGATTTTAGGGCTGAAGATGCAATCCCTAGGCTTCAGGCAAGGATAAGTCTTGCCGCCCTAGTCTGGATTAGCAAAAGGGGCGATAGGGAAAAATGTCCAGCCTATACAGGGCCCGGGCTCTACAGACATTGAGCTTCTAGGGCAAGGTGAGGAAAGGTATAATGCCTGTAAGGAGGTGAAGCTGAAAGCGGGCCTTCTTGACAAGGTCCAAGATGTAAGGAGTGAAGGAAAAAGAGGAGTTAAAGATGACCCAAAGGTTTTGTGCCTTACATGATGGTGAGGGTAGAGGGCCCAAGGAGGGCAGCCAGAGGGTAAGAGGGAAACAGGGCACAGTTATCCCAATAAGAAGGATCTCCATCTTACTGGCATTGAGAGAGATCGTTAGCCGCACACAATGCCTGGATGGCAGGTCAGACAATCAGGGATGAAAGACAGGGAGCAGAGAGTAGTACAGGGAAGTTTCAAGGAAAGCTGTGTGTCATTGGCATAACAATGGAAATGAGGAGAGAAGGAGGAGATTAGATGAGCCAGAGGGACGAGACAGATATTGAAGACTAACAGCAATGTTTATTTTATTTTTGTTTATTTGTAGTGCGCAGAATGTCCGCAGGGATTGGGGCGCAGGACATACAAAACACTAACACAATACGACGAAAACAAAGGCAGGACGAGTGCAAGAGGGAAATACACCAATAGGAAGTAAGGAACCCTTAATCAAATAGAAAGGTTTTCAGTTGTCGACGGAAGTTAACCTGGTTGGTTTCAAGTCTTACAGAGGCAGAGAATTCCAGAGTCTGGCTGAAGTTACTGGGAAAGCCATTCCTTAGCCATTTAGACATTTGTAGGTGGGTTGAGTCACAGTGCCTGGTTGGAGGAGCGAAGAGCTCTTCCTGGATGGTAATGGGTAACCAAGTTCTTGAAGTATACAGGGGAAAGTCCATAGAGACATCTGTGGACAAGCACTGCTGATTTAAACTCTATACGTGCACAAACAGGTAGCCAGTCGAGAGATTTCCAACTGCTCGAGCTATGATCTCTTATAGATTTGCCTTTAACAATTCGAACAGCGCCATTCTGGGACATTTGTAATTCGGACATTATTTTTTCGCTGGTGCCTAGTAACAGTGCGTTGCAGTAATCCAAACGCGAGAGAATGGTGGCATGAGCAAAGGAGGCACAATTGCTCTGCGAAAGAAAAGGACGAATGTTCCAAGTAGGCAAAGGTGATATGAGCAGGATCTGGAGATTTGATTAACCCATGTGTCTGCATTAAGAGCGGAGTTCAGGTGAAGTTCGGAGTACTCTCCGCCCTTTGCAAATCAATCAGAACAGGACTGCGAGACTTGCCCTTGGCCTCAAGCCCAGGGACCGTAGCTCTCCAGAACTGAAATCACTACACTGGCTCCCAGTGACTGCGAGGATCAAGTTCAAAACCCTTTGCATTGTCCACAAGGCCGTCTGGGGCCTTGGGCCAAAATACCTTAAACTCTCTTCCTAAATATCTTCCTTCTCGTGCTCTTCGCTCATCCGCCTCCAACTCCCTCAGGGTCAGCCGCTTCTCCAAACAACGAGTTGGGGGCAGATCTCTCTCCGCTGCAGGGGCCTCCCTCTGGAACAGCCTTCCTGCCTCCCTGAAACTTGAGGAGAACCATCTCCGGTTCCGGAAGCACCTCAAAACCTTCCTCTTTGCCTCCGCCTTCTCTCCCCCTCTCCCCTGCTAAAATTACTGAAACTGCACTGAATCTGCAACTGGGCCACTCATCATTCACGGTCCTTGGCCCAGCCACTCTCCCCTGCACTGCCTCCCTGGCAACCCCTGCACTGCGGGACTGTCTGTATCCCTACAGCCCCCCTTCCCAGCACTTGTCTGCACTTACCTCGCACTTGCCACCAGCTGGCCCTTGTAATTTATCCTGTATGCTATAACCCTGTACTGCACTTTTCCCTCTAGCTTTTCCCCTCCCCTCTACCCTTGCACTTGCGCGATCTGAATGACACCTGGCCTAGTAGGATCGTTGTCTGTCTCCCCTTGTCCCCCCCCGCTTGTGTATAGGCGCATTACAAATGCCATATCATATCATAACACCTAAAGTTTTTACTTTATCAACGACTAAGATGGTGCAGCCGTGAATCACGAATGATTGGTAATCAGGTTGCAACTTATCTCTAGTGTGTGGAAGACCAAAGATCAATGACTAAGTCTGTCCGAGATAAGCAGTGTACATCTCATAAATTCCATATAATTCCAGAACAAGCCGAGTGTCGTCAGCATAGTCTGTGAAAAAAATATTCTCTTCCAGGGCTTCATAAAGGGGTCTAACAACGATTAAAAAGGAGTGGAGAAAGACACACTCCCTGTTGAACACCACAGGTAATAAGATAAAGAGCTGACAAGGCATCACCTCAGCATATTCTTGAGACTCGCTGGGATAGGAAAGATTGAAACCAGGTGACGGAGTCTTCGCAGCAACGGCCGACATTGCTGAGGCTAGAGATTAGCCGATCATGATCCAGAAGGTCAAAAGCAGCCGATAGGTCCAAAAGGACCAATAGGCCTGCTTTGCCCCTGTCAGTAAAGTCAAGCATGTGACACTAAGTCAATGAGCGCTGTTTCAGTGCTGTGAAGCGGTCTGAAACCAGATCGTCCATGATGTAGAATTCCCATATTTTCAATAAAAGCTTGATACTGGGTTTGCGATTTTGTCCAAGATTTTTAATTCAAAAATGGCAGTTCGTAATTGGTCTTAAGTTGTTAGGGTCTGTGACATCAAGGCCAGGTTTTTTTTTTTTTTTTTTTTTTTTAGAAGGGGGTGATCGTAACCGCCTTTATGGAAGTAGGCACCAATTTCCAAAAAAGAGGAGGAACAAAATGGACAAAGAATGGAGCAAAAGTCCCTTTATTTACAAGCACTAATTTGGGTGGGACGAGGTTCTCTGGGTACGGGAAGGGAGGGCCATATGTTGGCTAATGTTGGCTAACGTTGACCATCTGGGGGATGGTAACAGCAGAAAAAGAAACAAGGGTACTCTTCCACTACTAGCTGAAGACCAGCAGGTACAACAGGGGGGGCTCTTTAGACCGATTGTGTTTTTGATCCGTACCGGTGCTATTTCAATCTTGGTTTCAAAAGCCAACTGGACCTTTGCACAATCTTGGTTGGTAGGATCAAATCTGTATGTAATGCTTCAGGATTTTCCAGAGACTTAATAATTTCAAATAGCCTTTTTGAATTGTTCTTGGCTTAGGAGATCTGCCGATTAAGGAAGTCTTTTTTAGCATCAAAAATTGAGGATTTGTACATTTTATCGAAGTCTTTCCATTTGTTCTTGTTTATTTCAGACTGTTGCCTGAGCCAGATAGACTCAGCTTTCCTTTTCTTTCAGAAGGTTAAGGTTTGTTGAGAACCATTTCTGGTGGCTCACGTTGGCCCCAACGGTTTTTGTCCTTGTAGGTGCAAGTCTATTTATCAAGCAGCTAAGGGTGGCATTAAATACATTAGCAATAACTTCAGGGGAGTCAGAGATCTGTGTAGAGGCCATAACATTATCCATACATTCCTGAAGATCAAGGAGCATGTATTTTACTCTAGTTGCGACTGGAGATCTTTGTAGATGGATTCTTGTCTTTCGGTAGGGGACCCGGACACTGAAAAAGAAAGTAAATTATGTAATGGTCTGACTAGGTACACAGATATGTTCTAGTTAACTTCACTGTACGGTTTCTAGTCACAACCCAGTCAAGTATATTGCCTTTTATTGAAGTCGGGTCGTTATTGACAACAGTGTAGTCAAGGTTATTCAGATCGGTTGCTAGAGCAGCAGCTTCTTTGTCCTGGTTATTATGAAGCCAGTGGTTGAAATCGCCGACAAGAAGAGTAGAGCGGTTATGGCCGCTTAGCCCTCTGAGGAGATGTAGCAATTCCTCATTACAATCCGGCATGTCAATAGGGGGCAGATAGACAACAATCAGGTTGACAAATCTGTGTTTTGCGGTTCGTCTTAAGATGTAAGATTTCGCAGTTTTGGCAGTCACTCAAAGACTTGAAGTATTTCAGGTTTTTTTGCCGTAAACCACAACCCCACCCCCCATGGCCCTGTGAGCGGTTTCAACAGGTAACAGAATATCCCTCTGGTACAGTAATCGAGATCATAGGGCCGCTTGTCTCAGTTATCCATGTCTCAGTGAGTCAAAAGATATAATCGTGAATGTCCATGGCATGTTTGTTTAAGGCCCTGGTGTTCAGTAGCACACATTTTAAGAGGGGGGCCGCAATCTCCAAAAAGGTGTCAGGTAACGAGGCAGAACAAATAAGAGTAAGGCGTGCACTGTGGGATGTGCCTAAGCAGGTCAAGATAGAAGAACCCTGGGGGACGCTGTATGTAGAGAGTGAGGTGGTGGAGAAACAGCCCAGTTGCAGCTGGAAAGGGCAGTTGGTGAGCTAACAGGTCACCCAGTCCAGTGCCCGGTCCGTGATGGTGAAGTTATCATGTAGCCACTTAATGGGGATAGAATGGTTGACCGTGTCAAAGACTGAGGAGAGATCGATTGCACCACAATCATAAATACCATATACACTTCAATTATATCAATCCACCATATTACAGATATTATATACTCCCCGCCCCCCTATAGTACCTATAATAACTATACACATATTACTATAGTTTGTGTGGCCAGAACCACCACAATAGAATTAAACCATATAAAAAGTATATACACTACACCGTCAAATAACGTTCACGGACATAAAAATTCTTGGCAGACAGCAGCACCTACAGAGCTTTTTTTCACCTATAAAAATAGCTCTAAATCAACTTTTTTCCACTCCCCCACCCTTTCCAAGCCCTCTTTCATTCACAAAATATCCCCAAATATATTTTCCAGACTTATTTTCCTCACTGCGCTGTCTGCGGACAAAGGCTGATCCTCCATACCAATATGGTTACAGTTTCTAAAATTATGACGCACCTCACGTTTTGAAACATCCAATCAGCATGCCCTCTCTGCAAACTTTGGTGACCATTCGTCGAACAACGCCAAAGTTGAAGCTGCCCAAAAAGTACTCTTTCTATAAATTAAGCAACTTAACCAATGATATTAGCATTCAATATACCTTGACATAGGCAAATATCACCATTTCTTATATTGCCAGAAATGACACACACACTTGAGTGGCTAGAAGAAAACTTTCCAGAAGAAGAAATTAGTGAAGATGAAATATCGAATGGTAAATACATCTTTCAATATAAACAATTAATGTAATCTATGGAGAGCTCATTAAAATGTTTTATTTTCTTATAGTACTGTGAGAAACCAGATGGTGTCTCACCTGCTAATCCCTGGGGATCTGTCATCCAGGTGGCCAGGACACAGCCATCGCTTTTGGATCCAGTTCCTGGGGGTGAACCAGTGCAGGAGGATCACCTGGATGGGGGGTCTTCGGGTAGTGGGACACCAGATAGTGAGCCGCGGTATCCCCTTCCCTGTAACACCTTTTCCCTATCCTACCAGGTAGGATACTTGGGAACTCCTCCTCCCCCCCTTTCCCGACACAGACACTTTCTCCCAGACAGCTCACTGTGAGAGAAAACGGAGCCGTATACTGATCATTACACACACCTGGCTTCCATCACAATTCCCCACACGGATAAAAGGCGGAACAGGAAAGCACACTCTGAGCAAGGCAAAGCACACGAGGAAGCAGCAGTTCCAAGATGGCAGTTTAATACTAGGAGAAAGACGGCAAGACCAGAGAGGGTTGCAAGGAGGGAAGTGCCCTTGACCGCTTTCACAAGCCTCCGAGAATAATAAACATAAGACCTGGAATTAAAGCTGAAGAAAAAGATGTATTGTGTGTCGAAGCTACCCGGGGCTCTCCCACGTCCATTGCCAAGGTGGGGTGGAGCGGTTGCCGCTGTGGTACTGTTCCTGGCTCCTACAACAGAGCAGCGCCAGTTAAGTCAGCACAGCCGGTGAGTCGGGGAGACTGACAGCAGACTCGTATGTGTTAGAACCAAGGTTGCAAGCAGCAACATTGTATAGAGGAATCTGAAGAGAACAGTGTGTGAAGCGTATGTGATGAGTGACACGAATATAATTGATCAAAGGAATGACTGAACTTTTGAAGCCAAGATAGATACCATATACAGAGTAGTCTGGCACCACGTGGGTGCTCAAGCAAAGGTCTCCGTTAGGTATACAACTGAGGAGGCAAATGTAAATTGTGAAATCGAAGTGGCCCTGGAACAACGGGTCAAGCTAAACCATGTGCACATTCGAAAGTCTTCGATAGCTAATACTAACTGTAATTGGTCAGAGGGAGACTAATTGTGTAAGAGGAAAAATCTGAGCCCGGCTGAGGGGGGATCCGCGGTGAACCACGAGTCACCCGAGAAAGAATATTCTCTGAACATTGGAGAAGGGGATCCAAAGTAACGATTGTGGTATAAAAAGGGATCTGAGCCCGGCTTAGAGGGATCCAGGGTGAAGAGTGAATCACCTGACTGGAGTACTCGTAAGAACAGAACTTTGTTTGGTTCGGTACATCAGGCCCTCTGAATCAAGAGACTTTGATAATGTAAGAGACTTGGGCACAGAAGGTCCTGATGATGGTAATGGAACTGTATCCTTGTTCTGAAGAAGCCCGAGAGTGTGCTATGCTCGAGTGAACCGCCTTGTTCCGTGCTGAAAACATGGAGAATGGAGGCCAACGGACTGACATCCCGACATATTTTTGTGAGCACTTTTCTTTTTTCATGAACACTATCCCACACTATTCGGTATTTAGAGATAAGGATTGGCATTTGTTTTTATTTTAGTATAGGTCCTTTTATTTTGACGAGACTCCACTAGCACTGCATTATTATTGTTTGATGGCCGTAGCTTGCTCCCATCTGTAGAGTTAGGATTACATGGGTGTTTATCACACCCTTGTTGAAGTTCAATAAACACCCTTAAACTGTGGTCACTTGTGTCTGTCTTACTATTAATACCATGCCTTCCTTACAGTACATAATTTACATAAAGAAACTACACCACAGATTAATTATGCATACTCCCAACAATCAGAACAATCCCAAAACCCAACTGTACAGAATGAAATAATGATCTTGTCTTCAAAATTGGGTGCACTTAGTAATGACGTTAAAGAACTTTAAAATCATTTTTAAAATCATATTAGAAATGTTGATTATCACTGTCCTACTTGTACCCATCTCCCTTTCCCAAGCAATAACCCCAATCAAATTCACAAAACATAAATCAAAGACGCTTTGATGAAACTTCTGTCCCTCCCCCCCTCACCAGATGACTATTGAAATTCCAAACTCTCCCATTTATGTTTCCTATTCTAATACCCCAACCTTTTATAAATACATTTATTTTTTCTACTATAAATATCTTGTATTTTATTGTGTAATAAATTCTGATTTTTTTTCTTTAAAACCCCAATTAATTGTCTGCTGACAGCACGACTGTTTGGAGGGTCCATTTACGCAATGGGGCATCCGCGGAGATCGCACCCTGTCCGGTCTCGCAAGACGCACTTTTAATTACTCAGCAGACAACGCACTTGTTTGCGGATATCCATTCGCATGCGCCCTGTGTCTCCTGCTCGACCCGGTCTGTGGACTCCCGCCATTGCCACAAATGCCCCCAGACGTCAACATGTGACTGCTGCCGCGCAGCATGACAGCGTGTCCGCAGACAGTCTCTGGCACCGCGGACAGTTTGAAACTGCATTTTCGCCCAATCTAGGGTATTTCAACTTGAAAGTTTACCCTTGAAGAGCTCCTAGACACATTCCTTGCTGATCTGTCAACTCTTTACAAGGCCTTTTTTCAGCACGGTAGTCCACGAACCATTACGCAGTCCGCGGACAGTTCCTCTGAAGGGACCCATCCATTACCTTTAGTCATTCTCAATCGGGTACACCAGGAGAGGACATATTTTAACAGCTACTTCAAGGAGTTCAAAATTGGCACCTGTCATGGCCATCCCACCTTCCCAGGGGCTACCACCACGTGGAGGGCCTGGACAGGGGAACAGGCATGATGATGAAGACGAGGATGACGAGAAACAGGAATATGAGGTAGAGGAAGTTCCTACCTCTAGCACCCAGAAACAGTCATGGGTGTGGCGGTTCTTTAAGACCATTAGGGGTGTACCAAAAGCTCAGGCTGTCACGGTTGAATGCATTGAGTGCGGGGTCGTACTCGGTCACAGACAACCTAGGCAGTACTCTTTTGGGACCACCTTCATGCAACGCCACACTTGCTCGAACTACCCGGGTGTTCTGAGAAAGACTTTCTTTCTCAGGGAGAAGTAGATTATCTTCCTCTACCCTATCTTCCTCAACCGCTCCTGCTACCTATGAGAAACGGAAGGGTGTCTCACCCGCTAGTCCTCGGGGACTTGTCATCTAGGTGGCCAGGAAGCGGCCATCGCTTTTCGCACCAGTTCCTGGAGGATGATCAGTGTGGGTGGATCACCTGGGTGAGGGGTCTTGGGGTTTGGGGCAGCCGATGGCGAGACGCCGTATTCCCTCTTTTTTTGGTCACCCCCATCCTATTGTGGAGGATTCTCCGAGGTCCGAACCCCGCCCCTCTCTCCTTTTTTACACAAACACTGGGCCAAGGAAGAGGATGAGGGAGTAACAAGACTAACTCTCATACATTGTACTGGACATATTCCGTTAATCGGGTCAGGCACTTGACTTAAAGTGTCTACACCTGATACCCATTAGCTTTCCTCACATAGACAAAAGGCAACACCTAAAGACACGCTCTGAGCAAAGTGGAACATGAGAACGAGCAGGATTTATGGGGAAAAGGCAAACCTACTGGAGCAGATCGACGGACCAAGGGACAAGAGCAGCGGGTCGAAAACCCCAAGAATTCAGCACTGGAGGTCGTTGCCTCCTACAGGCCGCGAAAGACACATGGAGAAGGCCAGGTCCTGCAAGTGAAGACTGCATTGTGTTTCAAGGACGCCAGAGACCCTAACGGGAGAACGGCAGAGATGGGAGGCGAAGCCAAGCCTGTGGTAGTAACCTTGACTCGTGAATTGGAAATCATAAAACCAAGAAACACACACAGCTGGTGAGTTGGCAAGTGACCCAAGAGACTGGTGTGTGTTAAAGAAAGTTTGAAGTGGCAAGATAACATTGCAAGTGAAGGCTGCATGCGTGTGGATGAGACGGAAAGGAAGGCAGACCTGTGAATGAACTTTCAAGTAAAAAGACAGCTGTGGAATCAGCAAAACTGAGTAATGGCGTGGTCCGGCGAAAGAAAGTAGCCCACTCGAAAGTCTCGGTGAAAGGTGCATGGTTTGTAACGATAAAGCAAATGAAGTACAAAAGCAAAGTAAGTAGACCTACCTCCTAGAGAAGGGGAGAGTGGAAGTTGAATCTTGACGTATAAGTCAACGTGGTCCTGTGGAGGTCTATAAAGAAAGCCATGCACATTTGAAAGTCTTCCGACACTCGAAAGAGGTCTGAGCCCAGCGGAGGGAGACCCAAAGTGAAATAAGCTTGGGGAAAGGAGCCCCTTTGCAGGTTTTGTTGAACCTTGTGCTGAAGAGGTCTGAGCCTGACAGAGGGGGATCTACGTGAACATCGTTTTGAAACAGTATTTGGAGGTCTGAACAAGAGACTAACGTGGAAGGCCAGGCGGGCCTCGATCAATGTTTTGGAATTATTTACTATACTGAAAACCCGAGCCGGAGTGTGTCATCCTGCCTACAATGACCGCCTTACTCTGTAGGTCTAACGTGGGGAGAAGAGCTGATTTAGCTACGTTTATTAATTTGAACACTGATTTTTCCTTTGCATACGTTTCGCCATTATACACTGTTTGTACAAGAGATAGGATAAGCATTAGGTTTTGTTCGCATAGGCCATTTTGATTTGATAAACTACTAGGACTGTTTTGTTTATCGTTTGATGGTCAAGACTATTCCCATCTTTGTCATAAGGCAGAGTAGAAGTTTTCTTCCCCCAGAAACTATAATAAAAGGTTTTTCAAATTGTATCCATTGTGTCAGTGTCATACTTGTGATACCATGCCTTCCCCTACACACCACACAGGCTACTCCAGTGGGGCAGAGGATCCCATTGGTTGCCTTGCAGATCATACACAATGTTCTTGACCCTTACCTTTCGAGGGTCACAATACTTTGTACTGCGACACACCGCTTTGCGGGGGGGGGGCAGTTTCAGACTGCTTTCGAGGTTGCGGTCAAGGAGCAAGAGAAACACTGCCACCAACCTTAGATTCAATGCACGACCAACATCTTCCCCCTGTCCACCTGCCCCTCTGTATCTGTGCTTGATGTCCGCTCCCTCCCCCACCTTACCTCATCGCCTCTCCTACAAAACAAACAAAACACCCAAAAATTATAAAATCCAGAAAGACAAAAAAAGTTCCTTTCGGACCCACCTTTCACAGTTAAAAAAAAAACAGTACTAAAAATAAAAATCGTAGGTTCCTTTCCAGTCTGCACAATACAAAGGTCTGTGGACACCTGGAAAGTTCCAGGTGTGGGGTGGGGGAATTAAAATAAATTAACTTGTTTTTCTTTCAAAAATGGTGGCCCCTTAAAGAAACTTAAAAAAAATTATTTGGGGGGGGTGGGGGGGCGGGAGTCTATATTTTGAACTAACACAAATGTTCTACAGAATAATTTTTTCTAACTTTCACAAAACGGTTTCTAATGTTTTGTTTTATTATTTACTACAACTAGTAAAAAAAAGTTTGGCCTTCTCCATATTTGTCTAATTCAGTTCAGAGAAAATAATCTTCACAGCTGGAAAAAGTTCCATTAGGCTTTTGAATATATCCTTCATGGCACACTCCAAAGATCCTGCAGTCACATAGCCCAAACTATGGACTCCACAATGCACAATAATATCTGGACGTATAAAGTGAGCAATGGTCTCACAGAATGGTAATAAAGTTAGCCAGTTTAAGCCACAATCTGAGATACAACGAAACTTTCACTTCACCCAATCCATAGCAATGTACTACTTGAACAATCAAGGGGGCACACACTCTCCAGGGCTATCCAAGCTGCCCCAGAACATTTGGATATGGGCTCTCAAACACAGGATGTTCCTGTTGTCTCAACACGTTCCAGGGGAACTCAATCTTCTAGCGGATGTGCTCAGCAGAGACTTCCCACTGCCCGTAGAGTATGAATGGTGACTACACGAAGACACTGTCTCCAACGTTTTCGCACAATGGCGTTTCCCAGAGATCGACCTGTTTGCAACTCTGGAGAACTCTCACTGCCAAGATTACGCCTCCAGGTACCCCCAGAACCGATCCAAGGGGAACGGTCTCTGGATAACATGGTCAGGGAAATTTGTTTACAGATCTAATCCCGCGCCCCCCACCCCTCGACTCCACTACTCAACAAGACAGTGGACAAAATGCACCAGGAATCAGTCACCATGATACTGGTGGACCCCGTGTGGGCCTGCTAACCCTGGTTCTCCCATCTGATAGAGATGTCCCTATCTCCGCCAATCAAACTGCCTTGCCCTTACAACATGTTATCTCAAGACGAGGGGGAGACTCTTCACCAATGCCTGCAAACCCTGAACTTGGCGGCTTGGCTCCTGAGGTCATAGAGTTTGGGCACCTACAGCTCCATCAGAGATGCATGGACATACTTAAGGAGGCGAGAAAACCGAACACCAGATACTGCTACTCCAGTCAATGGAAACGGTTTGTTATCTGGTGCAATTCCCAGAGCGTCAATCCTATTGACTGCTCTCCTACTCACATTGTATTGTACCTGACTCACCTACTAGACTCAGGCCTGGCTTTTAATTCCCTAAAGGTTCACTTAGCTGCTTCTCTCAGCCTACACTACTTCACAACAGGAAGTGTTGTGGTGGAAAATACCAGTTATTAAGGCTTTCATGGAAGGGGTTAAAATGATTCACCCCCCCCCCCATTTCTAACCGGACTCCAGGATGGGACCTAAATGGTTTTGATTAGAGTTATGGGGTCTCCTTTTGAGCCTATGCATAAGGCAAGTCTCAAAGATCTTACCTATAAAACAGCCTTTTTAGTGGCTATCACTTCTAAAAGGAAGAGTTTGTAAACTAAAGACCCTTTCAGTTCTAGACCCTTTCGTTACAATTCACAGAGATAAGGTGGTTCTGCGCACTCACCCTCGATTTGCACCTACATTTATTCCAAAGTTCCATGTGAACCAATCAACAGAACTTGCTACTTTCTTCCAGATTCCCACTAACGTGGCCAAAAGAAGCCGACACACATTAGATGTGCGCAGGGCGGTCATGTTTTACCTGCCAAGAACTAGACCACTGAGAAAAACAAATCAATTTTTTTTTTCTTTCAGTGGCAGCTGGTAGAGAAGGGGATCCTGTCTCTAAATCGGCCATCTCAAGGTGAATTGTCAAATGCATCACACTATGTTACACTCTTGCTAAAAATGGAACTGCCCTTCAAGCCTAAAGCACATTCTACTCGAGGCACTGGGGGCTTCCATAGCTTTCGTTGCAAATGTTCCCCTAGAGTCCATTTCCAAAGCAGAAACTTGGAGTTCTGTACACACCTTTACAAAACACTATTGCCTAGACACTCATTCTAGATCTGATTCTCAGGTGGGACAAGCACTATTAAGACATCTTTTCGCCGCTGTTCCTTCTCACAACCAACCTCCAACTCTGGGTACTGCTCGCTAGTCTATGCACAGCATGTGATTCTACGCAGATTAACAAGCATCAGAAGACATGCATTACTCACTGTAATAGAATTTCTGATGATTGTATCTGCTTAGAGTCACATGCGCCCACCCTTCCTCCCCGGTAGGGTGGAAGGAACATAGACGTCTTACTACTTTCTCTCTTTTATGTACTCACTCACGATAGTCTTTGGGCTCCCTCATAGCATAAAAAATACAAATCGGAGGGACCTCTATGCGTGCAGGATTTTTAGTACACTACACGTCACGTTAGGGATAGTGTTACAGGCACGCCCATGTCGACGTCCCCGTTCGATTCTCGAAAGACAAGATGCAATACTCTGCGGTTACCACTGGATGTCAGACTATATGCACAGCATGTGATTCTAAGCAGATTAAAAAGCATCAAAGTGTTTGTAAAAAACAGTGAAATAACTTGGCCCCTACTTGACAAAACCCATTCAAACTTTGCACAAACATACAAGGTTGGGTCTATAATCTTATTACAAACCTGTTTAGACTGGCCAAACGGCACCAAAGTTATAAGCCATCTAAAAATGTTGAGACCTCCCCCACTAATTTTGCCCCCACTTGACAAAATCCCACCAAACATTCAAAGCAGGGTCTAAAATATTTTTGCAAACTAGTACGCAGTTACGTTAAATGGCACCAAATGTATAGGTCGTTCATACATTTTGGGACCCCCCTATCTAATTTTGCCCCCTCTTGTCGAAACAGCACTAAACTTCGCTGAAGCATTCGGAGATGGGTCTAAAATTATATATCAAAATTGCGGCAGTTTCATTGAATGGCGCCAAAGTTATAAGCCATTCAAAAACTGCTCTTCACCGACCCTATAATGCAGAAATAAGTATGGATATCCACACACTTCCCAGCAATGTTCCCGAGTATCTGAGATGTTTGCGTACTTCGGTGAGGAAAGAACACAAGAGCTTTGGCTTTTTATGGCCACATCCCATCCCATCCTCATCACCCCTTACCTCCCCAGAAATTGTTTCATTAGTTTGACAAGTGTAATGTTGCGTTTTTTATTATGTTTTTTACCACAATGATCGCGGACTACCAGCACAGTTTGCAAATCGAACATTGGGTTTGTTTCAAATGTTTTGATGCACCTGACATTTTTAATTGACAAGTCAGCAGGCGCGTATGATGTCTGCAACAGTCACACTGCTCTCTGACTGGTCCAGAAGTGTCCATGGACACCGAATCATAAAGTGAGCCCACGGACCAGACGCAGTTATCGCTTTTTTTTTTTACATACTTTTTGGCAATTTCTGGAAAAAAATACTGGACAGATTTACACCAAATTTGCAAGGGCACGCTTCCAGGACAAAGCCACCGCTCCTTGCACAAGTTTGGTGGAAATCCATCCATCGGTTTGGGTTGCAAGCACAAGCAAACATTTTTTTTCCCTTAGGTCTATGAGGATTTCAAAAGTTTTGGGTTCCTCCCTATAACATTACCCCCCCTTGACAAAACCTACACTAGCGGCCCTGTAGTTCTGGTTAAGATGCTCAATCATTTGTGATGTCATCTTTGATGTCCGGGTGTTACTGTTAACAGTGCATGGTGGTGGTGCGGGTTATGGTTACTCAGCTTACCATAACTGGCAAGCTTCTTGGGTTTTTTGATTTTACTTGTAACCATAACATCCCTTTATAGTGTGTTTTCACTAAATGTCATAGGTTTTTGTTACTGCAACTTAACCACAAGGTTCCTTTAACAAAGGTTATGAACTGATGTATATACATGCTTGAAGAATGGGGTCAAGTGACAAATGAATGATCAGCCAGACTCCTTACTTCCCTGGTCAAATTTGCAAAATCAGACGAGGACAAGACTTTAAAACAAATTGAGGAAATTGAATTGAAACTCATTAATGTACAAACTACGGAAACACAGAAAAAATTGCAGCCATTATTTAAACCACACTTACAGCTCATGAAGAGGCGCTCCAACAGAGAAAAAAAACGCACATTTTCGAGGGACAAAATTTATTATGATACAGGGCGTGTCTACACTTTTGTGAAAAGATTTGATTGGAGTGGCTTGATTTTGTTAAGATCTTAAACCAAAATGATTTCAATTTACATTTCACTGAAAGTCATAGCCTCACCGAACTGGTCTTCCTCAATGTAATGGTCACCAAGTCCATGAGAGTGTTGATCACTACAGTGTTTTGTAAACCCACCAGTTCCAATCTCCCTTTGTTGGCCACCAGCAATCATCCAAGGTCATGTGTCAACAGTATACCTTATGTCGAGTTTGTGAGATTTCGACGGAATTGTTCTAGGAAAGGGGATTTTGATTCACAGTAGGCCAATGTTGGCAAATGCTTTGCAGCTAGGGGACATTCAAGGAAACTGATTGAGAATGCTTTTAGGAAAGCACGCAATTTGGATCGTGATTCTCTCCCGATGTCCTCAATACGGTCTCTCCTAGCCAAGATAATCCAACTCGCCTCATTTTGACCAAAGGGCCAAGTGTCCAGCAAGATTCGCAACATTATCAATAAGCATTGGCATGTTGTACGGGCCAATAAGGATTTAGGTACAGTTCTTCCACCCCACCCATGCCTTACCTTTCACAGAGCCCATTCACTCCAGGACAAATTGAATTCCAGTTTTCTTGCTCCTAATAAATGTCCCAATTGGTTGTTGAAAAATTCGGTGTGATTTACTAAATATACCAAATTCATGCGATTATGCGATGGCCCAATCCTCATTTCCTCATCCTATCACAGGGCATGACTTCTCCACCAATGGGCACATTAATTGCAATACAGACTTTGTCGTTTATGTTTTGAGTTGTCCCTGCCATAAATGGAATGTGGGCTGCACTGCTAATAAACTCAAACTTAGAATCTTCCAACATGTGCAGGCCATAAAGAATAAGGATTTGGCATATCCCATTGCAAAACATTTCTATGAATTTCACAATGGTCAGATACAAGGTTTTTAATTCTTTGGAGTGGCTCATATTGCCAAACATCCTTGTGGAGGGAAAAGAATACTGAAGTTAAGATAATTTGAAACTAGACTTATAATTGATTTTTAAACAGAGGTTCCCCTGGGCCATAACACTGACAAGGAACTTTACACATTTATAGGAGTGTGACTTCATTACCTATGAGACTTGGCTGTCTGTTTTGATGGTTCTGAATTTTTGACGTTTTGATCTTTTGACGTTTGGACATCTTGTGTTATTTGCTTTTTTCTCCATATCTGTTGAAATATTTTGAATTTCCTTACTATTTTGTTTCTGTTTATGTGGCTAATATTGTGCATCTAACTAATTAGTGATTTCCAGAGTTTCCAAGAGTAATTAATCTGTAAAATATTTTCTGTTCAGCCTGTTTTTCTCCTTTCTCTTTTCATGGGTTTACACTTGGTTTGGGGGGTGGGTGTTTTGACTTGCTTAAGGCATTGCCTGATATTTCTTCTTTTTCCCCAACCCGAAAGAACTTCCCTTGTATGCTTTCTCTCTTTTATTCTGTTAACATTTTCTTCACTTGGTTTTGTTATTGTGAATTGGTTCATTAACTATTTTTCATACCTCATTGTGTATTTAGTCTGGTTAGACTTTGTATTTTGGACATTTTGGCTGTGGAGCTATACAGATCAGTGAGGTCCTCCGGTTTCTATTAGTATTCATTATGTATGGTCTATTTGTACTCTGGGAGGACTATATGGGGTAAACGGCCGGGTAAGTCATTATTGTCATGCATTTTTCATATCCAGGAATCAAGCCCTATGGATAGATGTGGTATGCACTTGCCACTTTATCATAATGTACATTATGCATTGCACAGTTTGCCACCGATTTCATCATCAAGTGTATATGTTAACTTCTCTATGAGGCTTACAGAATTTACTTTTTTCTGTTGCTCTGATGTAATATTTTAACCAGGGCACACCAAGGGCTTATTGTATTCGGACAGCAAGGGCTTATTGTATTGTGTTGGTTTCCAACCATTAGAGTTAATAGTAATATTTTAACCAACATATATACTAATGCATTTGGCACTTTATCTCTGTGCACTGGTATTTATTGAATAATTATATGATCTGCACCTGCCGCTTTATTATGATGTTCATTATGCATTACGCACTTTGCCATTGATTTTATCATCCAGTTTATATGTTACCTCGTTAACAAGGTCTTCGGAATTTACTCTTTTTCTATTGTTATGATCGAGCATTTTAACCAACATATATACTTATGCACTTGGCAGTTGATCTTTGCGCACTATCATGCATTTTGTACTTTGCCATTGATTGTACTATTTTGGGTTTTCTTGCATTGTCAATATAGTTGTCTGAGCTTCTTATCCGTTGGTGCCATTTTACCATTTGGGTTTTAATATACTTTATAGTTTTATGCATATGCTGCTAAACCTACGAGGACCTTTTATCTTCTTTATTTGCCAGCCCCCCCCTTCTTATTGTTTCCCCGTCATGTCATCTATTATGACATTCACTTTTGGCCAGTACTTGACCATAGGCACTGTGCACTTCAGTTTTTTTTAATGTTTTTATTATAGTGCGTATAACGCAAGGCACGTTAATTTTCAAATTCATCTCCATATGGGGTTCTCTGTGCCTACTTTCTGTACCCACATGGGTTCCATTGCGCAATTATCTAATCATGCGTGTGCAGTTTACTTTTAGTGCATTCCATCAGGCATAATCACTTTGATTACAAACTGAGAATACATGCCATGCTCCACAATTTTTTTATTGACTGCATTTGCCTATTTTTACATTTAAATAACAATTTTTAGTCTGTTCCAAAATGGCTGACACTGAAACCATGATTGTATGTACCGTGTTGTGAACCATAGAGTGTTACCAATCTTGTACTTATTTACAATTCACTGGGGCTACTTTCGGCATGATCAAGTGCCTGGTAGGGCATGAAATGCGTAGCTGTGATTTGTTTGTTTTATGTATTTATAATTATTTCCTGCAGTACAGTCCCCTGTTGACTCTCAAAGCCATGGTGCATTTTAGGAATCAAATATATAACTATTACTCACCTTTCTGCACCTTGTCACACAGAAGGTACACTTCTTCCCCGCCTGAACATTGCCCCATGTCCTTATTAATCCGGCAAATTTTCAGTTCTGAAGTGTTTGTGGATTCTTTGAAGTTTGAAAGGGGGAAAATGAGACAATCAGAAAAAGTTAAGCATAGAAAGGATTTTCCGCATTTAAAAGTCATTGAAAAAAAGATGGGAGGCACAGCACTCATTAAGGCATGTGGCTACCTACTCTATGCAAAGGTCCAACTAATATAACCTGGCCCATACATTTACAAGCAAATGTGCACTACAAAGCCTTCTCCACTTACTTTTGTCATAGATTGGTTCAGACAGCACTGGCTGCAACTGCTGTATATGTCCATGGTGATCTTTGTATGATGCCTGGAAACACAGCCTTACAACATTCATATCCACCTCCTCCTGGTTCTTCCAGTGTCCGGCTGAAGGAGAAAATGACAGATTTAAATCACCTGAGGTAAAAGAGTATGTACGAGAGTCACCCAGAAGAAAGATGCACCACATTAAATAAAAAAGAAGCCTAATTTTATACCATTCTGTAAGCACAAAAAATTCCTTATCTGTCACTCACAGCAAGTCCCCAGACAGTTTTGTTTTTGCCTACCTGTTCAATGACAACTTTGCTCAGCGAGACCCCATCTAGGCTCTACTTAGCGATTTACAAAATCAACCCTTGGGGTGGATTTTGGGGAGGCCAACCTATTAAGGTGAACAGGAAGACATTGAAGTATAGCCAACTCGGTCAAGTACAGTAGCAAAGATACAATGCTTAGACTCAGGAGGGGTGCGTGCGTGGCCTAGGGCTACAATGAGTTCACAGAGAACCACACCAATAATTTCAGTTAGACAGGTAATACAAAAATATTAGGCGTTTAAAATACACTAAGCAAGTTGTGACAATGAGACAGCCAGGCGGCTTGATGGAAATTAAAAATGGTCTTTATTCAGACTTATTTCAAAAAGGATAAAAAGAAAATAAGCTTCAACCAAATGTTTTCTGCAATGTCCTTTCTCTGGGCTTATGCTAGGTTTCTTCTCTGATCCTTGCAGGGAATGTGGTAAGGACTTCTGGCAAGACTTCTCCTCCTAGTCCTCATACGCCCACCAGCCTTCAGCAGCTCCTGATGTCCTGTCTGGTTCGATCTACAACAAAACCAAGAATGAACACCCTCTCGCCTTCCAGCGTTGTCTTTATATAGGCAGAGTTTAACAGGCCAATCAGTGTTCACTTCCTCCTCCAGTCTATATAAACTCTCCCAAGCCCCGCCCCCTTTTCCCTTGAGGCATTGCAAGCTGTCTTCAACCTCGACCTCCACCCGCTCCCTGTCCCAGTCATCTCTGACCAGGTAAGTTCTTAGTTCCTCCCTGGAAGGGTTTTTGTGGGTCTCTGGGAATCTCGTGTTTTTGGCCTGCCCTATTATGTTGTCACAACGCTGTCTTTCATAATCCGTGGCTCCGCGGTTCTCATGTTGGTTACAACTGCCGAGTACCCGCAGGTTCCCCCATGCCGCGGCAGCCCCGCCTCTCCCTGCTCGCGGTTCCTTGACTTCTCTGTCGGCTGTCAGAGTCGAACGTCGGCGTCTCTGCTACTTCGCAGAAAGGCTGCGTTCCGACTCTTTTGTGCCCGTCCTGGAGTTCCACATTACATTTCCCAGTCTGTGCTTCGCCTGGATTAGATATCTCCTGACCCCACCATTCCCCAACCAAGTGGGTCTCTGGTCCCTCCGTGGTATAACTGACCCTCTTGACTGTTACATACACCCCCCGAAGCATCCAGCCGATCGGGCTGGTGAGGATTTCTGGACAGGTAATCCGGAACTAATTGGGAAGCCGCAGGTCGGTGCACTGTTTCAAAACAAAATTCCTGTAGGGTCAAGAACCATCTCAATCTCGTTGGTTTGAGTCCTTGTGCGTGGCCAACCATTGGAGGGGAGAATGATCTGTAAAAACTGTAAACTTTCTTCCAGCGAGTTAATATCGGAGTGTCTCAATGGCCCATTTGATAGCTAAACACTCTTTTTCAATGGTAGAATACACCACCTCATGTGGTAAGAGCTTACGAATTATAAAGGCCACTGGTCGTAAATCAGTTTCACTACCTTGTGATAGTACGGCCCCCATTCCTATTCCTGATGCGTCGGATTACACAAAAAACCTTTCTTGGAAATTGGGACACCAATTGTGTCCCAATTGTTGTGTTGAAATTAACTGTTTTAGCTCCGTAAAGGCTTTACAGGCTTCTTCATCTTTAAGCAGGTCGCCTTTGTAGGATGATTTGAGAGCATCCGTCAACGGGCTGGCAATGGAAGAAAACAAAGGGATGAAGCGCCGATAATATCCAATGAAGCCTAAAAAGGCTCTGACCTGTTTCTTATTGCTGGGCATAGGCAGTTTCCCTATTGCTTCAATTTTGTCCGACTGGGGTCGTATAACCCTGTCCCCGACCAGATATCCCAGGTATCGAGTCTGATTGGCGGCCAGTAGGGTTTTCTTTGTGTTTATGTTAAGCCCTGCTGATTGCAATGATTTTATTACGGATGATAGTTGACTCAGATGATCGTTCCAGTTTTTACTGTATACAACTATGTCATCCAGGCAGGCTGCACTGTATCCATTATGAGGAGCGAGAACCTGATTGAAAAGTTGCTGGGGCTCCATGTAAACCAAATGGTAGTACTGTAAATTGATATAGACCGCAAGGAATAGAAAAAGCAGTTTTGATTTTTTCTTCAGTCCTTAACGGAATCTGCCAATAACCCTTTGTCAGATCAATGGTACTAATGTATTTAGCGGTGCCTAACTGTTCAATACGTTCATCAATACGGGGCATGGGGTGGGCTTGGTATGTAAATATGGAATTCAATTGTCTGCAGTCCATACAAAAGCGTATACTCCCATCTGGTTTTGGGACCAGAACAATAGGGGATGACCAGTGGCTAGATGATGGTTCAATTACCCCCAGCCTCAGCATCTCCTCCACTTCTGCTTGCACTGCATTTCTTTTTGACTCAGGCAATCGGTAAGGACGGATCCTTATGGTCTGTCCTGGTTCTGTTTTAATTTTGTGTTCTGCCAAGTGTGTTCTTCCTGGGTAGAAGGAAAACACATTACTTAAAGGCTCGAGGTGTTCCTTCAATTCTCTTTTCTCTTCTGTTTTCCCCACTAAACTGAATTGAATGCAGGTTCCTGGGTCATTCTTGTGACTACCTGTATGGCTTTGTCTGTGGTCTTCCACTCCTTCAGCAAGTTTACGTGGTAATTCTGTGTTTTTTCTTTCCGATCGGGTTGATCCACCAAGTAATTTACTGGTCCTAATATTGCCTTTATTTTATATGGCCCCCTCCATTGGGCCAACATTTTGTTCTGGCTTGTGGGAAATAATACTAACACCTGGTCACCTATTTTAAACTGTCGAACTCTGGTTTTCCGATTGTAATATTTTTCTTGGGTCAACTGGGATCTTTTCCCAGGTTGGTTTGTGCCAGCTCCCTCATCCTAGTTAAATTATCCTGGAGTTCGATCACATAGTCTGTTAGGGTGGCAGGATCCTCTTGACCTTCCCACTCGTCTTTGGCAATACCCAGTATTGTTTTCGGTTGGTGTCCAAACAATAATTCAAAGGGTGAGAAACCTGTCGAAGATTGTGGAGTATCCCTTAATACCATTAGGACCCAAGGTACTGCTCTGTCCCAATTCTTTCCGGTAGGTGCCGTTACCTTCTTAAGCATTAGCTTAATGGTCTTGTTATAGCGCTCTACTAAACCATCGGTTTGTGGATGGTAGATAGACGTACGGATTTGCTTTATTTGAAGCTGTTGACATACTCTTCTCATCACTCCTGATACAAAATTTCGACCTTGATCCGTTACTATTTCTGATGGTATTCCTACCCTCGCAAAGAATGGAATCAATTGGTTGCATACTTGGGTGGTACTTGTTCCTCTCATAGGAAAAGCTCCTGGATATCTTGTAGCCTAGTCCACCACTACTAATAGATATTGGTATCCATGACCTACTATTCCATGCCAATCCTAAAAAATGGTTCTTTGATTAATGGCATAGGTACTAATGGGGCACGTCTCGGTTTGTTTGGGTTTGATTTTTGGCATGTGGAGCATTCATCACAGTACTTTGCCACTTCCCTATAGACCCCTGGTCAGTAAAACCGCTTCAAGATTTTCTCTAGGGTTTTCTCTCTGGCCATGTGACCGCCCATCTGGTCATCATGAGCCATCCCCAGTATAGACTTTCTGAAACTCAGAGGTACCAGAAGTTGCTCCATCTCCTGTTCATCAGCCTTTTTGGTAACCCGGTGTGATGATCACCAATACGAATTTCACATTTCGGCCTACTTCCAACATGGCCATCGCTTCTGCACTTAGAAACAACCTACGGTGCAGCCTAGTTGTTCCTGATTCCAAGATGGCTGCCGCCTCGGCACCTAACCCAATCATACTACACAGGATAGTGGTTTATTCCCAGGAAGCTTCGCAAACCTCTGTGATCACTTCTTGTTTACTCTCTTATTGCCCGGCAACTCCAGGAGGAAGACGCGTTGCTACTCTCGTAGGAGCCAGCAGACGCTTCGTAAATTCCTTTTGTTAGGACTGTGAAATATCCCTCTATTCATTTCTTGCGCCTTACTCACAAGTTCCTTTCTTACTTCATAGGAATCAGCTGGGTACCTTTCATGTTCATTCCCGAAGCCAAATCTGGGCAAACTACGTCAGTGCATGAGTAAGCCCGTGCTTTGAAAGCACAGTTTGCGCTCCTCTCCAGGGAACTTCTAGATAATTAACTATCAACTATCTATTCTTCACGGCAATCTCGCAGTTGTCGGAGGCCCGCTATTTACAGAGAATTTTTCATTACAGCTAGATCTCTTCTCTGGAACTTCTCAAGCAAACCATCTCATCCTTCCAGGCTGGCTCAAAAAGGCTTGAAAGTAAAAGGGTAGGCTTTCCCCTTGGCCAATGCTAATACCCCCATCTTAGAGTTGAGTCTAACTTTCTACTACTTATCCTCTCTTTCTGTTTCTTCAGTACAATTTTACCTTCTGCTAAACCCAAGGGAGATTCCCTATCATTCAGCATTCTTCATGCTCACGCATGGTAAGACCCAAGAGTCTTAGCTTAGGATTCTTTCTACTCCGGCAGGCTTACCAGGATTAACTTTATTTACTTTCTTATCTACTTGCTACAGTTCAGTTCTGAGGCCAAACCTTTAAACCAGCCCGAAGAATAAGTAGACCAGCCTCCTACGCCTGGTCAACTCAGGAAGACAACGTACACTAGCAGCTCATCCAAGGGTTTTATTCCCCACAAGGGTTTCCCTCAGAGCTTCTCGACGGGCAAGCATAGAGCCGGCCCATCGAGGGGAACTCAGGGGAATTCCTACTCTCTTCAAGGGACTACACAGAGCTCTCAGGAACACCAGGCTACTTCTGACTCCAGTCTCTTTCATATCTCAAGCCCAGGTAAGTGGTCTTATGTTTCTTCCCTGTGAATACTTGGGACAAATCATAGTTTAAGCATAACACCCGGTATAGAAGTCCCTGCTGTACTTTAAACCTCGGATAACTGCTTGTACTTTCTGGGTATTTCATTGCTTGTTCGAGGACATGCCTTAAAGATGGGTCAGTTAGTGTTTCGCTTCTAAAAGAGATTCTTATCTTCAGGAATCCAATCTACGAGTCCACTGAAACTCTCCACCCATCTTCGTTTCTCTTCCCTCACCTCTCTTCTGGTTTTCCTTGGTATTCTCCTCAATATCAGTTTCTGAGAAAGGAGTCCTTCTTAACCATTCCTTTTCTCTAACACAGTCATCAAAGTTGGGCAGGTCAGTCCCTATTAACACAGGAGCAGGTATACGAGGCATGATGGCTACCTCCATTGGTGTGTGAACCCTGTTAACCTCTAGGTTTACTTCTTTGGAAGGGTAGGATTTTATATCCACATGCACACATTTCACCGAAATATTTTGCTTCCCTTTTTTTCCCCCCAAGACACTTACTTCTGGTCTGATGGCGGTTTGCTCGCTTCCACTGTCGACCAGGCCTTGTCGGGGTACACTGGCCACTCGAACTTCCACTGTATAGGGCTCTTTTCTCCTTCTAAACTCCCGGTTTTGTATACAACCAATCTCCATAGGTTCTGGTTTGTTCTTCCTTGGGCAAAATCGGGCGATATGTCCCCACTCCCCACAATCATAACACTGGGGTTGCCTGCTGGTGATAGGCCACGTCGAACCTCTGGGATCTACCTTGGTTGGCTTTACATCTCCCAAATTCGTGGTTCGAGGAAGTAATAGTTTGTTTCCTCCTTCCACAGGATTTATCCTGACTCCACCTGCTTTTTGGAATGCTGTGGCAATGTCTATGGCTTCAGTGAGAGTGGGTCGATGGTGTTGTTGGACTCATCGTTGCATATTGCTTGGAAGTGCATCCAGAAACTGCTCTAACTTCACTTTGTCCATGATTTCAGGTGTGGTGCAATTGGCTGGTTTTAACCATTTTTCGGTTAAATCTTGTACCCGATAGTACAGTTCCCTCGGAGATTCCCCACTGCAGAGTTTGGTTTCCCGTAGTTTCTGACGATATGCCTCCTCAACCACCCCCATCCTTTCTAGGATGGTTCTTTTTATGTCCGCGCAACTTGTGTCTCCGTTGGGGTTTGCCGCCTGGTAAGCCCCTTGCATTGAGCCTGTTAGCAAAGGAGCTATGAAGTGCCCCCATTTCTCCACCGGCCACTGGGAGTTTCTAGCCACCCTTTCGAAGTTCGTAAAGAAATAACCTGGATCCTCCCAGCCTGGAATTTCTGTAGAATGTTGGAAGGGGCCGGCGTCATGCCTCTATGAACGACCACAGCTTCTGTCACTTTCTTCAGGGCATCCTGGGAGGGAGCTTGCAACTGTAGGGCTTGTTGTATGGCTTGTCGATCTGCCTGGGCTTGATGTCCCTGCACCTGCACCAGTTGCTGAAGCTGTTGCTGACCTTCTGCTAAGGCCTTGATGATACTCTCCATACCGTGTTTCAGGATCCCACTTCTAACACCAAATTTTGTGACAATGTGACAGCCAGGCAGCTTGATGGAAATTAAAAATGGTCTTTATTCAGACTTATTTCAAAAAGGATAAAAAGAAAATAAGCTTCAACCAAATTTTTTCTGCAATGTCCTTTCTCTGTGCTTATGCTGGGTTTCTTCTCTGATCCTTGCAGGGAATGTGGTAAGGACTTCTGGCAAGACTTCTCCTAGTCCTCATACGCCCACCAGCCTTCAGCAGCTCCTGATGTCCTGTCTTGTTCGATCTACAACAAAACCAAGAATTAACACCCGGCGAGAGCGAGAGCCTTCCAGCGTTGTCTTTATATAGGCAGAGTTTAACAGGCCAATGAGTGTTCACTTCCTCCTCCAGTCTATATAAACTCTCCCAAGCCCCGCCTCCATTTCCCTTGAGGCATTGCAAGCTGTCTTCGACCTCGACCTCCACCCGCTCCCTGTCCCAGTCATCTCTGACCAGGTAAGTTCTCAGTTCCTCCCTGGAAGGATTTTTGTGTGTCTCTGGGAATTTTGTGTTTTTTGGCCTGCCCTATTATGTTGTCACAACGCTGTCTTTCATAATCCGCGGCTCCGCGGCTCACATGTTGGTTACAACTGCCGAGTACCCGCAGGTTCCCCATGCCGCGGCAGCCCCGCCTCTCCCTGCTCGCGGTTCCTTGACTTCTCTGTCGGCTGTCAGAGTCGAACGTCGGCGTCTCTTCTAATTCGCATGAGTGCGGCGTTCTGACTCTCGTGTGTCTGCCCGGAGGTTCCATGTCTTTCAGACGGCCGCCAGAGTCGAACATCGGCGTCTCTGCTACTTCGCAGAAAGGCTGCGTTCCGACTCTTTTGTGCCCGTCCTGGAGTTCCACATTACATTTCCCAGCCTGTGCTTCGCCTGGATTAGATATCTCCTGACCCCACCATTCCCCAACCAAATGGGTCTCTGGGTCTCGGGTCCCTTTGTGGTATAACTGACCCTCTTGACTGTTAAACAAGTAAAAACTGCTAGTCAAATGTTGTGACACCATCAATATGAAACAGATATATACATTCAGCCTTAGAAGATATACGAAAGCATATTATTCAATAACCAATGAAATATAGGTAAGTACTGAGATGCAATAACAGTAGTAAAGACAAAACAGAGTAAACATAGAACAGCTTCTCTACCTCTTAAAAGGTTCAACCACAAAATGGTGTGTCCCCAGTTCCAAAGTTGTACTTCAAAGATAGGTTTATTAAGCGATTGCTGATGCCAGTGGTTACGGTTACAAGAGTAAAAAGGTTCAAGTGCAGGCAAGCAAATTCATTGAATCCCAGTCACTAGGATTTGCCTAGAAAGGGATCCTTGACCAGGCCTTCATTGACCAGTCGGTAAAAAGGAGTGATTTAGGGGCCGGACTTTATACTAATGTAACCCTAAGGAGAACAGAAGGGGCCAGAAATAGGTATGGTAACTTACCCCCTTACTCGGATTTCTCCAGCGAGACTACTGTAGACATTCCAGGCTCCATTAGGGCACACAGTCTTCTGTGCTTACCACAGTCCAGGGAGGCCTGAGGTGGAGGGCGCAATGGTCACTTTCGGATGTGGGATTTTGTTTCAGTCGGTCGCAGTTGAGGAAACGGTACCATGCAGCTTCCAGCAGAAAACACAAACATAGAAAAGATGAACACTTCTACTGGGTAGGAAGCGATGAAGATGAGTTGCAATAGGAGTCAACATGATCAAGCTGCGGCAGGCGAACTTCAATGGACTAACAAAGAAGTAGGCCCCGCACAGATGCAAGAAGGTTGAAAATGCAGGAGCAGGCATCATGTTACAAAAGTTGCAGATCCTCAAAGTTCCAATGGTTCATCTGGAATGGCCACGGCTGCAGCGAGGTAGCCCAAGGGACAGCTGGACAGTCAACTGTTTGTTATGGCGCCACATCCGAAGGAAGCTGGTCAGTCAACTGTTTGGTACGGGGGCACAATCGAAGGCTTAGAAGGGATGGACTCTCGAACAGGGGTCGTGACTGGGTGTTCCCACCAGTCCAGGGGTTGAAGCACCGACTAGGATCTTCTTGAGATCAGTACAGTGGAGCAGGGCTTCACTGGAGTTGGTGCTGGTCAGCTGCAGGAGTGGTCTCAAGTCGTCAGGGGCTTTCAAATGGCTGCAGGAGTCCTCACTCAAGCCCGCCACATTTCCTCAAACAATACATCCATTAGTCTACAACAGACAATCGTCAAAAGCAACACACGATAAGGGAGACAACAAAACCTACCCACTCCCTCCCCAACCCAAACCCCCCCCCACCGCCCCACCAAAAACTACCTGGTTTACACAGAGCGAGAAGTACACAGGGAATAGAGTTGAGACGCAAAATACATAGAGACTTTTCCACACAACCACGATGTCTTGGGGCCCCAATGGGACGTGCACGGGCTGGTGAACTGCCAGCAAACCAACCACATTCCCCAGCTGCAAACCTCCCCCCACCTCTGAGCTGTTCACAATTTCAAGGCATTACATTCCGCACTTAACAAAACAATAGTCCATTCCTGTAAGAAAGAAGACATGTCATTAACTATGGCAGACAGTTTCTCATATGTGAAAATTGCCAATAACTTAGTGAGCCACTTCGCCCTGGTGGGAGCATGGGGACTTTTCCAATTTTGAGCCACTGCCATTCTCCCTGCTCGCAGCATAGCACTGACTACCTTAGCGAAGGGAACAGACTCACTGTAGGGCAAAGGGGTGCCTAGGAGAATCTCCAAGGGGTGAAGAGAAGGGCACGACCCCAGAATGCTCTTGATCCGACTAAGCAATTCCGCCCAGAAGACCTGAATGACCAGACAATCCCACCACATGTGGAACCAAGTACCGCGGAGAGAGCAATCTATGCGACACATAGGGGGTACCCCTGGAAACATCTTAGATAAGGTGACGTGAGGACGGTGCCATGAGTGGAGAATCTTAAAATTATGCTCCATAGCAGCTGTATACAAGCCCCCCCTAAAAATGGCTCTGAAGACTCCCTGCCACGTGGAATCATCGATGGGTATGCCCAGCCTCTCCTCCCAGGCACGCTTGAACGGTTGTCTACCCTCTAAGTTCGCTGTAACCAATACATTATATATCTTGGAGAGCGATCCCTTCCTGGACTTGGCCCCCACAAACATTTTTTCGAAGGGGGTTAAAGGACGGGTAAAAGAAGCCCGCCATCCAGCCTGAGAAAAGATACCCTTAAGCCGAAGGTAATCAAAGATGGAAAGCGGTTTCTCACGCGACACCTCCGAAAACTGGCCAAACTCGATAAACTCGCCAAGATGAAAGAGTTGCGCCGCCCTTTCTACCCCCTGGTCAGACCAGGATTGGGTTTCTCGGAACCCTCTGGAACCTATGTTGAGTGGGAGGTCCCATAAAGAAGAAAGAAGAGAAGGCCAAGAAGAGAGGAGCTTATTGTCTCTATTGGGCTTCCAAACTGCCCACAGAACAGACAGGATTGGGTGCGATTTAGCCACTGCGGGAAGGGATCGAGGAGGAGATCAAAGTAAATCCCTGACTTTGAAAGGATGGACCTGAACATCCTCCACATACGTCCAGTACGTCCTAAGGTCGTCCCTCAGATGTTCCAGCATCACCCGCAATTGGGCCGCCGTATAGTACAGCTTAAAATCAGGGAGACCGAACCCACCGTGAGACTTTGGGAGGGTCAGGGTGGAATATTTCACTCGTGCCCTCCTACCGCTCCAGACAAAGCGCAGCAGACGGGAACGAAGAGATTCGAAAAAAAGAGTCCGGGACACTGCAAGGCAGAGACGAAAAAAGATAGAGGAGACAGGGAAGCACATTCATTTTAATCGAGACCATGCGCCCAAACCAAGAGTGTGAGAGGAGCCCACCTAGTCAGATCCTTAAAGATCCCAGCCAGGAGGGGAGGATAATTCAGCTCATACAATTTGTTTAGGTCTCTAGGGATGTTAGTGCCAAGGTACCTAGTTGCCTCTCGCTCCACTC
Organism: Ambystoma mexicanum; assembly: GCF_040938575.1. Lineage (NCBI taxonomy): Eukaryota > Metazoa > Chordata > Amphibia > Caudata > Ambystomatidae > Ambystoma > Ambystoma mexicanum. Next base: position 914,588,130 of record NC_090923.1, on the reverse strand, counting down.
TCATCCCATACACCTCTGATTTTCCACTGATCTCACGATCCAAACTGCCCATTGGCATAATACATGACTTGGAAACGTTAATTTTAAGTCCCGAAAACACCCCAAAAAGGCGGATCAAGCCAAGTAAGCGCGGGAGGGATTCATGAAGCCTGGTCAGGTATGCTAAGATATCATCCGCGAAAAGGGAGAGTTTGAACTCGCAGTCCCCACATAGCACCCCAGAGACACCACTATCGTTTCTGACCACAATGGCAAAGGGCTCCATTGCAAGAGCGTACAAAAGAGGGGAGAGAGGGCACCCCTGACGGGTACCTCTGGAGAGCGAGGAATCGGCCGAGATACAGCCGTTCACGAGTACCCGCGCTAGAGGGTCATTATACAAGGCCGCGACCCACCCACAGAAGTTGTCACCCAAGCCCATCTTGCGAAGGACCTTCACCATGTAAGGCCATTCGACACGGTCGAAGGCCTTTTCGGAATCCAACGAAAGGAGGTAAGCCTCCGAGTTTCGCACAGGCACTTCATGCAGGAGACCCAGGGTTTTCCTTACTTTATCAGAACCTTGGCGCCCAGGGATAAAGCCTACTTGATCACCATGGACCAGCGAGGGGAGAAGTTTAGATAACCTATTTGCCAACAGTTTAGCCAATATTTTAACATCAACGTTAAGGAGAGAGATGGGTCTATAAGACTGACAAAGCGAGGGATCCTTCCCCTCCTTTGGAAGCACCACAATAAGGGCAGACATCATGGTATCGGAAAGGGAGCCAGAATCTAGGGCCGCATTATACACCTTGGACAGGAAGGGGGCCAACGTGGAACGGAAAGTCTTATAGAACCGGACCGTGAAACCATCATCTCCCGGAGCCGTGCCACTCTTCAAGAACGCGATAGTATCAATTATTTCCTGAGATGAGATAGGGAGCTCTAAAGACTCCGAGGACTCCCGAGCGAGACAGGGAGGGAGTCCAGGAACTGCCATCCCCACAATATTCGGAAGCATAGAGAGCCTCATAATACTGCCTGAACTGCTCTGCTATATGGCCATCCTGCAAAATGTTCTCTCCCGCCCGATCCGAGACCCAATTAACCCTCCTACTATTACGCAACTCTCGCAGCCTGCAGGTTAAAATCTTATCTGCTTTTTCCCCTTTCTCCATGTACCGTTGTTTTAAGGACGCAAGCTTTCTCTCCGTCTGACCTACAAGAAGGGCAGATAGTTCTGCTCTGAGGCTCTGAAGCACTTGACGCTGACCTGGGGAAATATGCGTTTTCAACTTACCCCCCGGCTGAATGGCCGCGATTTGCTCCCTCAACTTGGACTCCTCCCTCGCCCTCTCCCTCTTTCTCCTAGCTCCCATTTCAATCAATGTACCCCTAATCGTGGCCTTAAATGCATCCCACACAATTCTGGGGTCCACCTCACCTCTGTCGTTAAGATTAAAAAATTCCTCGATAGAAGATAGAAGGGATTGCCTCAGTTCCTTATCTGCTAGAAGCAAGTCATTACATATCCACCTCGACTTACTCGGGTAGGGGGAGGGATTCCTAGATTGACTCGGACTAAGTCGTGACCGGACCATGGGACAGCCACAACAGCAAAATCGGACACGCAATCTCTGATCGCAGAGTCCACCAACAAATAATCAATCCTAGAGAAAGCTTGATGCACCGTAGAGTAAAACTTAGAGGGATTTGCGGTCACGCCAAGCAGGGTGTGCATCCACGAGACCCAGCTCAACATTAACCCGGTTGAATGAATCAGCCATTCTCAGCTGGGATCTGAGGTGGGGGCAAGGATTGGGGGATCTCCTGTCGTTCTCGGGACACAAAACGATATTAAAGCCCCCCCAACAATTAGCGCACTTTCAGCAAATCCTCTGATCCTCTCCTGTATCCCCTCTCAAAAAACATCTTGCCCTTCATTCAGGGCGTAAATACCCACAAAAGTGAAAAGTCGGGCCTTCAGCTCTCCCTTAACCATTATATATCGCCCTTCAGGGTCAGCTATGTGGGCTTTGGGGGAGAAGTGGGCCTCCTGAGATCAAAAGGACAACCCTGCGCTTTTTCGCCACATAGGAGGCATGAAACATCTGCTGTATAGCCCTCAACCTGAGCGCGGGCTCCCTCCCCCTGACCCAATGGGATTCCTGTAGGAAAAGGAAATGAAGTTTCAGTCTAGCAAATTTCCTCAACAACAAAGACCTTTTATTCAGAGAGTTCAGCCCCCGCACATTTAAGGACCCCACCGCAGCGCACACATGAAGCCCAAATAAGAGCAAATGTGATCCCTTGAACCAGGTAGACCCAAGTGCAAAAAACAACCCAACTCCCCAAAAAAATACCCATTTTGAACCACAACCCACAGCACCCTTTCCCAACAAAACGAACCCCATCTACCCCCCACCTACCCTTGAGCACCTGGACCGGACACAACTTCCACATGCCGCACCGTCAGGCCGCCAAGGATCGCCACCACTTGGGCGGAATGCAACAAAAGAAACCTGAAATTCTGGGCCCCCCCCACTACAATGGCATAACCCAACAGGTCAAACACCATAACCCCCTCCCCCACCAACGGATAATAGTCCAGCAGACCCAACCTAGGAAGGTCTCAACAATCTTACAAAAGGTCAAATAGCCAGCCATAGGGTCCCCGGGCGCTCAAGATTGCCCTAGAAGCAGGAACCTCCACCTCAAGGACCCAACGCCGGCTGCTCCGGGGAGGGCGACGCCACCTTTCTGTACTTCCGGTGCCCCCCGATGCGTCCGAAGGACCCCTCTGATTCCCCTCCTTCCTGGCACCCAGCCCCGGACCCGAGGACGTGGCCCCCAGCAATTCACTAGTCACTTTCTGAATCTCCGACTCCATAGATAGGGAGTACTTATAGCCATCCAACTCAAACGTTAGTGAGAACGGGTGTCCCCACCTATAGCGCACTCCCTTAGTCTGGAGCCACCTTGTCAGAGGGCCAAATAATCTCCGGCGGTCAAGGGTGAGCGCCGAAAGGTCCTGATAGATCGATATTTTAGCACCCTCCCATTCGAGAGGGCCCTTTCGACGTGCCAGCTTCAGAATTTTGGACTTCTCTGCATAGTGAAATTCAACCAGAACGGATCTCGGGCTTCCCGCACGACCTCCCGCTCTGTGGCCTCTATCAAATGTGGGATCGCTGGTATTCTCCCCATCGAAGAGCTTATTTATGATAGACTTGACTCTCCTCGCAATGTCCATCTGGGTCTCCCCCTCCCGCTCCGGGATACCAAGAAACCAGAGGTTGGACCGCCTTTCCCTATCTTCCAAGTCACCAAGCATAAGAGCGACCTTCTCCTCTCGCCTCTCTAATTCTGCCAGGCGCATGTCGAATTGCGTTTCGAATAGGTCTGCCGAAGTCTGATTGGCCTCTAGGGCTTGGACCCGGTCCTCAACAGCGTCCACCTTCTTATCTAGGGAGTCAAGCCGCCTGCCAATATCGGCCCTGAAGCCGCGGATCTCCTACAACAGGGCCGCCATGTTCTGGCTCATGGACTGAGCCTCCGATGTCTCCGATAGGTCTGCCACCTGCATACTGGTCCCGCCTGGCACCTAGACAGGGGCACGCCGGAACTTTTGCAAAGATTGCACCCAGTCCATCCAGGAACCAAAAAGGTGCAAACGACCAGAGACGCTCCAGAGGCAGGCACCAGGAGATCCCCACACCGACCACCAAGACCTCTGAGCACTCAAGACAATGTTCAGCTCCCTGCACTCCAGAGCAATACCAAGCGGGCCTCAGCTGCGAGATAGATCAAGGAGATCCGGCAGTTGATGCCTGAACAGAAGAGCCACCAACAAAGTCCACCGTCCCGGCACACTCCAGAGCCAGAGCCGGCCACATCCACTCCCTGGACTGCCTCCGAGAGCCCCCTGCGCAGTGGAACGCAGCCACAGAATCCCAGGAGCCCCACCTCCAGCGTGCAAGACTTCCAGACAGTGACACCCAAATGCCTGGCGATCACCCGTAGATGCGGGACAAGAGATTGGCCAGTAGTGTCCCCCGCGGGCCTTCTCTGCAGTACTGGTGCCACAGATCACAATGGGGCTGCAAAAGACATAAACCTCCTGCCTCACCTCGAACCTTGAGGGACACCAGCCCCAGCCCCAACAGTCTAATGATGCAGCAAGCAGTCCGACCCTCCAAGAGAGTCCACGGAAGGTCTGCTCGAGGCAGCAGAGGTACAACAGGTGCAGGCGGGCTGCCGGCTCCCGCCAAGATCCGTCACGGCCCAGGACCAGTCCAATGTGGGGGGGACTACCAGCCTCCACAGGAACAGGGGGGCACCAACCCCACGGGCAACATGTACCCGAAGAGCCACGCCAGCAGGACAGCTCTGTGGGGTGAGCCAGCAGGCCCCTCCAAACAAACATGATTCGCCTCCTAAAGTCCTGCAATCAGGGCTGACCTGCCCTCCAGGGCCACCCCAGGTGCCTCGCTCGCAGCCCCCACGGGGACCACGGCCGACGTGTCAAAGCTCTTTATGGCGGGGGAGGAGGCCACGGCCCAGTGTTCTGCTCCCCCAACCCCCTCCAACAGGCAGCCAGCGACCGCGCGGATCTCGCCGCAGGGCTAGCTGCAGCTCCACTCCCGCTCGCTAAAATCCGGCGATCGAACACCGGCCCGGAGGAGCCCTGCAGTGCCGCAGGCACGGTCCCCAGACGCCCACTGACTTTAGCTCACTCAGTGGGGGTGGGGGGGTCAGACCTCAACTCCCATGGGGGTGGGGTCCAAACAGAGAAATGTCGCGCCCACGGGAGGAGATCAGCCGAGACCCGTCAGGATATCTCGGCGCCCCCTGGCGGCTTCCCGGCACAAATACATTTAAAGTTAATTTCAGAGATAGTCAAGAGTTGGTCTATATGAAGCTTTGTGGAGAAGTACTAGTGCCTTGGATTTTACTCTGGTGCTTATCAGGAGCTAGGGTCGGTTTCTAATAATGTGGGTAGATGTTGCAGCATCTCTGGGAATTCATAAATGTTCCAGCTTCAACAGAAATGACCATTTGTAACCTCTGAGAGTAATAGAACATTGCATTAGTACTTTTATTGTGCCAATAAAAGACACAAGCAAAAGGTTACCCCGGGGAGAGCAAAGGCAGAACATGATAAGAGTAACAGAAGGTAGTACTTGGAATAGCACTACAGCACCAGCTGGCTAGTTCACTGAAAGTATAGCGTCAATGGATACCCAAGTGTTTGGAGTAACACGATTTGGGGATGTATGAATCATAGAAGGATATTTGATTATAGAACTATACCTTTTTTGCATGATGGAGTGTTCTGCGTCATGGCATTTTGGAGTCTACTAGTTTAGTGAGTTTGCGTTATTGTGTTTCTGTCGCAGGAGCTTTTGCCTGCCTGCAACAATTTCCTGAGTTTTGTTTCGGTTGTAGCATTCCTTCCGTTTCTTTATGGTTTTTGGTGGCCTGTGGTTACGGACGAGGGGGTGTGGCTGAGGGGTGGGGGGGTCTTACTGTCCAATAGCTAGTAGATGGGTAGGGAGGGGATGATGGTTCCTGGCTGTGCTACTTAGGTGCCCCTTCTATCCCTAGCTATCCCCAGATTGTGAGTGCTGTGGAGGTGGTGGAGCACCTAGAGTTGGGGTCCCTTATTCTGTGGGGAAATTAGTTCTGCTGTTTCGCTCAGATTCCTGAATGGAGGAAAAAAGCCTACATTTCAAAAGACACCAGCAAATGCAAAGCTCCCAGATTGGAATTTCCTGGATAGAGGCAAAAAAGCCTATTCCAAAACACCACTGCAAATGCAAAACTCGCAGCTTCCAGTTGCCTGGATAGCAGTTTAAATGTCAGATAACTTACACAATTGGCCTAGATGCCAGATATGGCTAACACAATTGGTCTAGATGGCAAATATGGCCCACTTACACAATTGACATAGATGGCAGATATGGCTAGATGTCAGATATGGCCTAGTTACACAATTGGCCAAGATGCCAGATATGGCCAACTTACACAATTGGCCAAGATGCCAGATATGGCCAACTAGCACAATTGGCCTAGATGCCAGATACAGCTAACTAACAATTGGCGTTTAATATGGTTAACATGCAAATTTGCAACAAACTACAGGTTTTTAGATAATATGATAATAGGATAATAAGATGGGCTGGACAGTCTATAGGGGAGCAGTAATTGCTGGTACCCCTGTCCAGACCTCACCTACCTTGTCAGTCACTGCTGGTTGACGGCTGCAGGCTTCCCAGGCTAACACGAGCCAACACAATCTGGAGCTGCTTCTGCAGGAGCTGCCCTTTGCCTCAGGGCCTTTAGCCGGATGGGCTGCACAGGCAGGGACTGTCCTGAGAGAGCATATGAAGAGGTGACTCTGGCCTATCAGGGGAATAGAGGGAGGGCTGGTAGGCGGGCGCTGCTCGAGTCAGGAAGTGGTTTAGACTTGGGTAGGGGTGAGCACTGGATTGAGAGAAAATGCCTTTTTAAATCTAAAAAAATTCTCCGCAAGGGTCAGGGACCAGGGGCACACACTCACGTGACGAGATGGTGGCAGAAGAAGTGTGTCCAGTGTGGTGACACAAGTGACATGGATATGGGTATTTTGAAAACACTATTTGTTATGGTTTTGTAATGATGGGTCAGTTCACCACCTATGGGGTCTAGGAGTAATGCTACAACCAAAAAGGGATTCCCCTAAACAAAACAGTGCACAGGCTATCACAACACAAATATGTATTTCATCCCAGTTGTCAAGCACTTTAGAAGTGCAGTCTCCAAACGTTAATTTAGACACCCAATCTCTTCAGTCCTCATCTCCGCTCGAAACAATCTAACCTAAAACAGAAAGTTCCAGAATATATGGCCGAATGAAAGTTCCAAGTCCTAAACTTGACAAGCCCTGTAGCTCCTGCCTACCCTGCTCTAGCAACATAAATGTCCCAAGGATTGGCACAAAAATTGTTCAAAACCATTTTCGAAAAGTGCATCCCTATTCCATGGCTACAAATAGAAGTAAACATCAATGGAGCTTCTTACAGTGGTTACTAAATCTGGCTCAGGCCTCTGGGGTTTCACATGCTTCAAGCCATCCCTCCAGGTTTCACAATTCTTTTTCTTGTCAGGACTTTGTTGGCTTTATCATAACTCCTTCTGGCTTTCTTAAGCCCCTTGTGTTCTAAACGGCTGACGATCGGTCTCTTCCTAACCAAGAGCAACTTGGTTAATGAGACAGGTCCTTCCTTGATCATAAAACTCTCAGATGATTGGCATCGGGTCAGTCCTGGACCTTGACTTTCTCTCTGGATTTAAATGGGTGCCTCCTGGACCATGGATTTCTATCAGGACTCCACAGATTCCCTCCTGGACAGTGGCTTGCTGTCAGGATTCCAACAGGTCCCTCCTGGTCTATAGCTTTCTTCTCTACAGGTTTCGCAACAATGATTATCCCCCCCACCCCTCCTCATTAGGGCCCTTGTTCGGCAGCCAATATGGTTTCCACCTCCCGCCACCGGTTCTCCCGGTTTTCCTTAGAGTCGCGGGTGGATAGATTTGCTTTGGCCTTACAATTCTCTTAGGTTTGGGAGAAGCTCAGCACTCACGTTAGTGATCCTCTCTTTCAAGGATCTGCAAGCATGGACTGTCTTCAGCCTACTTGCTTCCAGTCTGCTCAAGAGCATCCTTCCCTATTCTATAGGTTCTAGAGATTCACTGGTTATTCATTACAGGAATCTCTCCTTGTATCATGGGAACAGGCAGAGATTCCTGTAATGAAGAACCCTTCTGAGTTTTCTCAGTATCCACTATACACCCAGTTCTGGGGCTTAGTTTTGCAATCTCACCAAGACGGGTTATACCTCATTGCCATTTGAATTCCTGCTACCAATTGATTATACTTGGGATTGGTTTTCCTATACCGTATTAATAGAGGTTTTGTATTGACTAGTTGGTTTATGAGCTTTTGGGACGGTGACACCTGTCTTCAAGGGATTAAAGGTGGTTGCAGCGTGCCAAACCATCTTGCAAATCTCAGATAGAAAGCAGTTGTACCTTGCTCTGCAGCTGCTCCACACTGGTCGGACACAGACCGTTTGAGGCACCTCTGTGCTACGCTCTGCAGGGCGACATTGACAAGCACTCCTGATGGCAAGATCTCTTCTATTGTTGTTTGACTCGCAAACTACCCATTGCCGACTGTTTCTCAGATCTCTGGTTTACACAGTATGTCATGTAATAACCCTTGAGAAATTAGTCTTGCAGGCCAAGACTCTGCAGTGGGATACCAATTTGGGTAATACAGCGTCTCAGCAGGGAAAGGGGCGGGGATCCTTTTGACCTTCGCTCTCTGGGAGGCACATTGGTTGGTGGGCAGTACAACCAATTCCTGATGGCTTGCCAATGATCCCTGTCATAATGGGCCAGAAAGCCTATTGAATTTGTAATGTTCAGGATGTTTGCAACCAAAATTGAGATTTTACAACCCATTTGATATGCTTTAATAGGAAGTGCATCCCCAGTTGACAACAGTGCACCACACCTTTTCCCGGCTATGATAACCATCACAGAATATTGGATAGGTTGTCTCTTCACATAATTTGAGTCATCTGGTGAGTTAAGAGTTGAATTAACCTATTTAACAGATATTAAAATTGGGACAAAATTAATAATGGGGTGGGATTGCAACGAGTCCTCCATGAACTCTGTTTCTTTTTCTTGTAACTGAGCTGTAATGCCAAATCTGGCAGAATCCCTCTTAGACAGGGCAGCACGTTTATCCAGATTATCAGTCAGTGTTTGAAAATGGGACTTCAATATCTCCTGGGGAATGGATGGGGAAATTAAGGCTTCCTCCGCTTAATCTCTCAGAGGCTCTTCTATGTCATGGTGAATGAATTCCACCCTACTCCATTTTGATGCAGGCTCCTCTTCTTTCTTTTTAATGTTTGCTTTTGCCTTCATTAAGGCAAATATTAATCCTCTCCAATGCATCGTGGACATAATGCCTTGAAATAGGGGTGGTTGGAAGAGGTTATATCAACTTTTCTTCAGCATGCTCCACTCCCTCCTCTGTTTCTTACTCTTCAATTATTAAATACTTTTCTAAGGAATCCGAGTAATGTGTGTCAATGAAAGAGTCGACTGACATCAAGAAACAGCACGTTTCCACAGGTTTGTGTATAGAGGAAGTGTTAGCAAAGCTTTGCTTACCTATTGGTGTCAAAATTGGTGGTGTTGACCCAGTTACCATATAAATTGTTTTGACACCATGTTTGAATGTTTTCTTTGAGGTGCGAGATTTTTCAGGCCGTCTGTGCCAATTTCTTGCCTTCTGCTTTGACCTCTAAGCGTGCGTAGACTCAATGGATTTTTTGTTTGATTTATTGGAGGGATACCTTTGGAGCCATGCAGTGACACCGCGATAAGTTTGAAAGATGCCTTTGTTGTTTCGCGCCATTTTAGGGTGTTGAATGCAAGGATCCAGCGCCATATTTATGGGCAGACTTTTCCGTGCCATGAACTACAGTAATTGCTGATGGCTTGAGTGTTTAGTGTGCTGTGCATATCGGGTTTGGTGCTTTTTGGGGAGCCATGTGAGGTCTCCTGGGCACATTTCATTGGCCCTACGAAGTGTCGCTCCCCTCTCTGGGGCAGTTTAGATTAACCACATAGTACCAAGGGCCTGTGGTTGGTCAAAAACTACTGCTCCATCACATATGCTGCCCAATGTTTATCTCTTCAAGCCTTCAGAGTTGTCAACGTAGCTTTTAAGCACGCCAGGCACTTGTCCTCAGTGTGATCTTTGGGCAAACATTTGCTACACACTTGCTGGGTGTCTGGTGCCACGGAGTTGGTCTTACAAGACAGGCAAAATGTAAAAAAAATATTCTCAATAGTGCAGCAGTGCCTGGAAAACCAGGTTAAGAGACAGTAAAGAGAAAGCAAGCCATTCTCAGTAAATTGACAATTCAACTGTGTCCCTACTGTGCACCGATGCCGCTGTGGCAATACCAATCTTTTACTCTGCTTTGAAGTTGCCAATCATTTCTGCCAATACCGGTGGGATCGGATCAAATAAGGCATTGAGATTGGAGACAAAGTGGTTTGAGACACTAAACAAGTATGAAGGTCGGCCATGGGCACCACAAATGTTTTAATAAATCCTGAAGCGCCTCTGAGACAGTGATTCTTGAGCCATCTGTGGCACATGGCACTGACCCAATGGCCTTGGATGAAAAAACTCAGCTCCAGATGGCACAGAGTCTTCAGGGTCCCATCAGTAAAGGGGCACGGTTATGGTGACTGGGTCTTCGAGCAGAAGAGATGATCCAGTTGTCCCCATTAGTCCACGGGGGAAGAAGCAGTGCAGTCAGATCCTACTGGTCTTCTGGAGAGGCAGAGCTTCACCAGTGGAGCGTTAAAGGATGCTGGTGCAGAGATCCAATCCTTCAAGCAGCAGGTTTTCTGAGAGTGCAGGTTCAGACTTCCAGCAGTAGTCAAGTTAAGTACCTAAGGGGGTCTTGCTTTCATCCCCCTTCGGAGGCAGTGAAAGAACATATCACCCAATCACACACAATGCATTAATCAAAGAGAGGGGTAGTCGGCCAATGGCTAGCCACTCCTACCAGCACTCAGAGAAGGATGGCGTACACAAAGGAAGGGAATCTACACTATCCCAGACAAGATTCTTAACATGTTAGTCAGAACCGGTTTTAGGCTGACTGCATGCCCCGACCTGAGATAAAGGCATCAAGTGGTTAATGATAGCCACTTTCTACGACATGCCTAAAAAGAAGAACAAGGCATAGTCATGTGACCACTCCGGTCTTCGAGGCAAAGAAAGACACCCTCTATTCTGTGAGATGGAGGACAGAAAAAATTAAAAATAATACCCAGGCAGGTAAAAATGATTTCACCAGCTGCAGCCATTTTACACAAAGGAAAAATCTACCACCAGCCTCGCCACATGACTAACGGAGGGTGTACCCTCTGTGGGACGGACTAGGACATCTTTGGAGTACCTTTACCTTAGAAGTCATAAGGGCTGTTAGTGCAGAACTAAAAAAGAGAGAGCCACTATATTAGTCAAGTTTTGGAATAAGCCTGCTGGGAAATAAAATAAGGTCCAAAATCAGAAAGGACAGCACAAAGTACAGGGGGTACTTAATCAAGTAAACAATGGGCTTTCTGGTTAATAAGAGTGCGGCAGGAACACATCCTTGTCCAACACTGGTCTCCATAAGTAACTTCCTTGAATCCTCTCCTCCACAGCTATACTTTACCAGCCCTTTAGTACTTTCATTCAAACCCTGGATGACAGACACCAGAGCCCAATGTGGCTCTTCTTTGAAAAAGGTTTCTAATAAGACCCTCACCACTGAATCAAAGGCAGCCCCTCAATTCAACTAACTCAAGATAAAGTGAGCGTTTGCAGAAATCTACATACTTGGCCCTCAGAAGCAAAAGTCGTAGACCCTTCTCTAGCCTGTACCCCGATTCAACGTATCTTCTATCCATCTCAATGTCCTTGAAAGAATCACCCTGCCAAAGAACGTGCTTCGGACATTGAGGAGTAAGACACGTCTGCTAGTTCCCGGTTGGTGCCCATTTTTAATTACCACTTTAGCCAATCTCCAGGAAACCAGAATTCGCCCCTCCTCCCCCCAACCCCAGAGGACACAATGGCTTTAAACCCATTGTCTGCTTGCTGGCTTGTAGAGATAAACCAGTACCTTTTTAAAGTGCTCTCAAAGCTTCGGTTTCCTCAGGCTCTTAAAAATTATTTTGCTCCATCACAAGTTTTCTGTAATAATTTGACCCAATACTTTGCTGATAAAGTAACTAATATCCAAAAGGATTTGTTGGTGGCCTTTCCTGATATGGCTTCCTTGAATAGCTGGTAAAGTTTGCCTCAAATCTTTTTAATGTTTCGCCAAATTACTACGGACCCCCTATTGGATAGCATGGAGGCTGGTCGCCCCACTGGCTCGCCATATGAACAATTTCCAGACAGAATCATTAAAAGGGACCCGTAGTGGTCTCTGATCTTTGTGAACTTCTCAATAGCTCCTTGATCTCTGGCATGGTTATATACCCATTAAATATTGCTGCAGTGCTCAAGAAATCTCTCTAGACTGCTACATCCCAATTTCAAGCCTTTGTAGCAGGTCAGTACCTGTTGAAAGAGGACCAGGCTGGATTCTGTCTGGGATCTATCATTGAGCTGGTACTAGTGGACGCTTTGGCTGACTTGTGGTGTATAGTAGGTGCGGTTTGGGGACCCTAATCCTTTTTGATCTGCCAGCTGCATTTGATACCTTTGTGTAAAAGATAAGGTCTCTTTATTCCTAACAGGCAGATCTCAATCAGTTATGCTGCCATATTTTGAATTTGCTAAATTTGCAGCGACGTGTGGCATCCCAAAGGGTTATCCGTGGAGGCCACTGCTCTTTAATCTTTATATGAGACCTTTAGCAGATAATATTCGATTTTCTGAGGCCACTTTTTACATTAAGATGGCAACCGATTTTCTGGTTGGGTCCAGATGGACAACAAATCAAATGCTTCAAAGAGCCTGGAGAAGGTCAGTACCTGGATAAATGAAAATCATTTAATAAGTAATATAAAAAATTAAAAAACAGATGATCCACTTCTGCACCTGTTCATGCTAATCATCAGGTGAACAATGTTTTGCCAAATACTCTTGGCTGTTGCACAAGTCTGTCCCATAAAGTGAGGGCTCTCAATTGATCAAATTAGAGTGTCCAGTGTATGCTTATATCATTTGTGCACAATTACTGGACTATTAATTTACACACAAAACCCAGCTGGTGAACGCTTTTATAGCAGTGGAGAAACAGATTCAATATAAATTTGTGCATAAATCTTTCTACAATTTTAGGGAACAGTTTACACATTATAAACCAATATATACTCTACACTCTTCCACTGGCATTCTAGAGGTATCTAGACCTAAATTGGCCAGATTGGGGGAGGGGGGCATCGGCCAGAGACCATCTTTTTTGGCTGTCTAATTTGGAACTCACTGCCTGCTAATCTTCGAATAATCATCTTTATTTCAGAAAGAAATTACACACTTTTCTGTTTCCACTTTAAATTTGCTTGATAATGTGACATGGTTGTTTTATCTAGAGCCTAGATGCCTTTTTAAGGTAATTAAATTAATTACACTAAATAGTCTGAAGAACCCTTCTTTTACCTCTGTTCTTTTGTTGACCAAGTCACGTATGTAGTATGTCCTATGTCATGGCATATGTGGCATCATGAGCCTTGCATGGCAGTGGGTGAATTTGCTTTAAAAAAAAAATAATGGTGCAGTTATGGATGCTTTTAAAATATTGGCAAATGTTTTGAGTGTTTTGTGTTTGTGCTGCAACCATAATATACCATTAAGAAAGTTTTGTCACTATATGTATGATATGGACCACTTTCAGACGGGTTTTGTTAGGGGACTGGGGACCAGCCCTAATATTGCGTCTTGTCAATACTAAAAGGGCTTGCCCTGAAGGCAAGGGAAAGTTCTACATTGCCTCTGTAGATCTAGTGGCAGCCTTTGATAGTGTTGATGGATCCAAACTATGGGGGAAATTGGCCCAATGGAACTGCCCATTGCATTTAATCGACCAACTTCAGTGTCTTCACACAGGAACATCAATGAGGATAAAGTTGAACAGGGAGGGATCGTTATCAGAGAAAATTCTAACGTATAAAGGTTTGAAGCAGGGCTGTCCTCTCGCCCAAGCCCTGTTTAACCTCTTTGTGGCTGATACTGGAATTAGTCTAGTTGGAGCAAAGAGCTTTCCACTATCCATTAGAAATGTGAAAATGGGATATCATGTGTATGCAGATGAATTTATCGACCAGGCAGCCATTGGCTTACAACGATCGATCAATCAGTTAGAGGCTTACATAACAGATAATAATCTGGCGATCAATAACGTGAAAACAAAAGTCTTGGTATTGGAGAAACCACGGCGTAGGGCAAGCCTAAGGCACTTGTGATGGTTGGGTTTGTCTAGGATTGAACAAGTGTCAATGTTTGAATACGTGGGTGTTTGGATCAACACGAGTGCTGTAGAAGCAACTGTGGCTAAACTCTTAATGCTGGAATTCTACAAAATGAAAGTGACTGCAGCCGTGATTTATGGCGCAGACACCTTCTCCATGCGCTCCATCTTTCTTCTCTCCCTATCCTCCTCGCGCTCTAATCCTCCTCATCCATTATCTCTGCCCAGTCTGTGACTTTGCTACTTCTCTTCAGCCCCTCCATTGCCTTGGTCGCCCCTTCTGCCTTCCCATCGGTCTTCCCTTGTAGTTTCAGTAGTATCCGTCCTCCTATTCATTCATTCATTCGTTCGTTCGTTCGTTCGTTCGTTCGTTCGTTCGTTCGTTCATTCATTCATTCGTGGTTGTGCCCCTGAGCCGCTCCTTCGCCCTGCTGGCTGCCTCTTGCTCAATAGCCTGTTGTCCTGCGCCTACTAGCTTTTCTTCCTTAGTCTATGTTGGTGGCTTATAAGTCGGGTTTGAGTACCCATCTGCTGCCCTTAACTCCTGCATTGGATACATCCCTTGTTCATCATCTGTGTCATCGGATGCTGCATTTCGAGGCAGAGGTACGGAGGGGTGAGTCCCTGGGTCCTTCACCTCTTGCTGGCTTAGCATCCACTGACGCTTCACAGTATCCCCCTCACCCACAACTCGAATATGGCCATGCGCTTCGTTAACTTCTTCCCCTTGTACCTTTACCTGACCTCAAGTCGAGTGTTACGATATTCTGCTGTTAAGGGAGAAAGGTACAATGTAATACAATAGTTTTCAGTTTCTACGAGCTTCTCCTGCTCCACAACTTTATCAGGCGTGCTCCGCGCACCGCCCGTCCTTCACACTCGTTGCCTCCTCAGGCACACCCACAATCTTGCGCATGCACCTTCCGCGCACCATCGCTGGTTCACCTCGTCTGCCAATTCCAAGTTCCCAATGCTAGCTCCTCACTGTCTCGTGCTCTCCATGTCCTATGCGCAAACCTATGGGTGACATTACCAGTTCTAGACAAGGTAATACAAAATCAAATTCTGTGCGCACACTGTAGTAGCCGGTTACTCCTAAACCATACAAAAACCCCACAGCTGTCTTCCCGCCTCCTAGCAGAGTATATCAATATTCTCTTGTGATCGAACTGCACTCGCTGCGTCACCTAGCGTGAGAAAACGTCTCACTGCAGGAGACTTAACCAGTCGACTCACCTTCCGCAATCTAGGCCAGCTCCCTTGCTAACCCCTACAGGGATACCGTCATCTATGACCCAAGCTAAAACGCCCAACCCATAGGAATACCTTTATTTACATATCTTCTGTCATACAAGCCCTCGAGTCAATAGTCTAGGCTATTCACCAAAACCTTTTACCTCGAAGACTGAATGTGCCCTAAACAAAAAAGGACTTCTACTTCCGCTCCTCTCCCTACTAACTTTGACAATGCTAGACAATACTTTCACAATACTCTACGATACTCAACAATACTCAATACCCTCCCTCACACCCACAGTTGCCATTAGACTGGGTCAATAGTTATACTCTGCTGTCGCCGATTGGAGGGTTCAAATCTAGTAACTCAAGGGGGAGGGACTAAGGAGCGAAGTTCATGGCTATCCACAGCGAGGCGTTCCAGTTTAACATGGAGGGGAGGGTCAGCAGGCATAAACCAGAACGATGCAAAATGAGCTTGGGCAGCTATTCAGTACCCCTCGAAGTTGGGAGCACCGAGTCCCCCTTTCGACAATGGGGCTTTTAATGTTGCTAGTTTTAGACTGACCACGCCAGAGTGCCAGAGGAAGTCATTGATGGTTCGAACAAGTGTTGTTAAGAATTCTCGGCCATATTGCAACATTTAGGAATCTGTACAATAATTGAGGCAGCATCACCATTTTAAGGATGGCAATCCTACCAGCTAGGGTAATTGGGAGTTTCGTCCAACCCGCACACTTCCGAACAAGGTTGGCTAAATAATTACCAAAGTTTGCATCGTATAGTATAGCAGGGACTCAAGTGATTACTATGCCCAAATAGGTGATCTCTGTCTGCGCCCATGTAAAGCTCTGAAGGTCCGAGGGGGATGTGGTGGCCTCAGTCAGTGGAAAAAGCATGGATATGGTGCAGTTTACTTGGAGGCCCAACAGTTCGCTAAAACGAATAACGTCCTTCAGTATTGGTGAGCGGTTTACCTCAGGTTGGCGGATGTAAACGAGGGCATCGACCGCATACAATGAGATGATCTCAGGTGGACCTGACAATCGTAGGCCACTGTGTGCGTGTTGTTGCCGTATATTGTCGGCCAGTGGCTCGATGGCCAGAGCAAAGATTAATGGCGAGAAGGGACAACCCTATCTCTTTCCTCTTGCTATCGAGAATAGGGTTGAGCACAGGTCATCAGTGCGGACTCGAGCAACTGGGGAGGAGTACAGCAATTTGACCCATGCTCTAAAGTGGGGGCCGAAGTTGCTTTTCTCGAGTTCCTGCCATAGAAACCCCCATGATACGGAGTTGAAGGCTTTTTGCATGTCCAGGGTCTTGCTGTCCTGATTTAGCAGCGAGAACGGTCTACAGGACCCGCACTCTGTGTCCGGCGTGTTTGGTTTGAGGAGTGGGATAATGATCGCCTCCCGTAAGGATCCGGGCAATCTGCCTGTGCTAAACGCCTCATCGAGCAATGCCAACATCGGGGGGGAGGGGGAGTATTTCTGTCCTATAAGCTTTATAAAATTCGCTCGGAGGTCCCCATCTGTCCAAGGGTCCTTATTGGTGGGCAGTAGTTTGATTAATTGTTCTAGCTCCTCTCATGTTATCAGGGCCTCTAGTTGCTCCCTTTCTGCCTCCTCAAGTTTAGGTAGTGCGATCTCGGTTAGTGTTTCCTGTGTGTCCATCTCTTCTCCTTCATTGGTGTCTGCATATAATCTCTTATAATATTCAACAAAACATTAATTTATGTATTCCCTCTTGGGTTTCTCGCATCTGCCCCTCCATTCCTTGCATTTCTCTAATTGTTTGTCTTGGGGCCTCACCGTTATATAACCAGGCTAGTAACCTGCCTGGCTTGTCCCCTTCTGCATGCTGTCTTTCTACATATTTCTTGTAATTTAGTTTGCTTAGCCTATCCCAGTGGTCCCTGCACCTTTATTGTAATCAGTTTATAGTTGTACCTTTCTCTGGGGATCCCGTTCCCTCCCTCATCTTCGTTTCTAACTCTCGTTCTGCTTTATGAGGTTCCCTTGTTATCTTACCTTGCAGCCCTTTAGATTTAGCCAATGCCACTCCTCTCACCACTACTTTAAATGCCTCCCATATTGGCCCTGCCAATTCTACACTACCTGTGTTGTGTTCGAAATACTCCATTATCTCCTTTCTCAAATCATCTCTGAACACTATCTTTTAGGAATTTGGCCCCGAGTCTCAATGTCGGGATTCCGGCTTTGGGTGGTAGAATCTGCCACATTACAATCAGAGGGGCATGGTCTGAGAGGACCATGGCTTTGTATTCCGCCAGTGTCACTTCTTTTGTTAATTCTGTCCCTATAAATACGTAATCTAGCCGAGTATACAGATTATGTGGGGCAGAATAGTGTGAGTATCCTCTTTCCCGTGAGTGTCACAGCCTCCATACATCTACTAGCCTAAAAGCTTTTAATAAGGCCCTCAGGGCCTTCGCTGGCAGGGTCAGATGTGTGAGCTTTGCGCCCGACCTATCCACCATCGGATCCAAGGTACAGTTAAAATCTCCTCCCCACACCACTGCTCCGTCTATATACATACTTATTTTCGTATATAGGGTTCTGAAGTACGCTGTAGTATCTTGGTTAGGGGCATACGCATTTATGATACACACTTCCTTATTTTCTACCAGCCCCTTTATCAATACCATCCTACCCTCTTCATCTATGTTGGACTGTATTAACTTGAACGGAACATTTGGGGCTATCCCGGTCAAGACCCCTCTAGCGTACGCTGAATATGTAGCTCCTAGGGTTGTCCCTTTCCATTTTTTGTCATCACATCCTGCCTTTCCTTGGTCAGATGAGTTTCTTGCAGCATTGCTACATCTACTTTCTGTATCCTCAAATACGTCATTACCCTATTACGTTTATGTAGTTATTAAGCCCCCTCACGTTCCAGGTTACAATTTTCAATTCCCCCATCTGATCTGTTCTCCTCTCCTCCCATTTACGCTCCCGCCTTTTTCATCACGCTCTTTGACTTGTGTCTGTAGGCTTGTCCCTTTTTAACTTCCCCCAACTCCCTCTTCCCCCCCTCCTCTAGTTACTGCAACTCCCCCACCCCCTCCCTCCACCCACCCACCTGTCCCCAACTTTTGCCCAGCTCCATCCCTGGATCTCATGCTACCCCACATCTAGTTCTTTTGTTGGTCCGTTACCAATACTCGGGGCTCCGCAGGAGGATTCCGCCATACCGGTATCCTAAATACTCCGGAGCAGCACCTGTGAGCCCCACTTTCGATCTAACGGTATATTGCACAATTTATGTATGATTAACCCACATGTGCATATTTCACACTATTCTCAGCATAGTTATGTTAAATTCCAAATATGTCATATGGCTACAAATCTTTATCTCCGGAGTTACCCATCAATCTTCGTTCCGTCCGTAGCAACACTGTCCGCAAGTCACAGCTCGGCAGGGACACCCACTTACTCCTCTTGTCTCCTATTCGCCTGGCCATCAGCACCCGCTGGGCAGTTCATGTCCAACCATGTAGTCACCTCCTCCAGGGTGTCAAAAAAACATGCTTTATCCTTATGTAGTACTTTCAGCTTCGCGGGATACAGCAACATGTACTTAAATCCAGACTCCTGCAGCCTTCTTTTCACCGACACGTAGCTCACACTTTGTCTCTGCACCAGGAAGGTACACCGTGATTTTCGCTGATGCTCTGCTTCTAGTCCCTCCTTTGCAGAAGTGCTCCAGGACCTTCTTTTTGTCCTTATAATCAGTATCTTGGCGATGATTGGCCGCAGAGGGGCTCCCGGTGGCAGCTTTCTGGTCTGGGCCCTGTGCACGCTCTCCACAGCAAACCCCTGGGTGAGCACTTCAGCGTCTATTTCTTGCAGCTGCATGTTTTCTATATAGTTTGTGGGGTCCGGATTTTCAACTCCCTCCGGCAGTCCCACAATGCAAACGTTGTTTCTGCGTGTGCGTCCCTCTGCCTTGCCTCCTCCACTCTGTTCTCCAGGTTACGCACTTGTTGATGCAATGTGTAGACTTCTTTGGCATTAGCAGGGCAAGTGGTCGTGTTTGCTTTCACCTCTTATTCCAGCCCTCTTGTACGTTCGGATAGCGCCTTAACATCCTGTCTGAGGAGGTTCACGTCCATGCTCACGGCATCTATCTTGGATTCCAGCGCCATCTTCAATTCTGCGATAGCAGTGCCGATCTTGGATTCCCACGATTACTTCATCTCTGCAATAGACGCCAGGATTTGTTGATCATCACATACTGGCGTTCCCTCTCCTTGTGTGCCTCGCTCTGGAGTCTTTCCGTCAACTGTTGCTTGGGTCGATTTGAAAAATATCTACTGGTGGCTGTTTTGCCTTTGGTTTACTTATTTTAGACGCCATTTCTCCACTTTGCGTGTCGTTTGTTTTAGCCTGCGGTCGCTCGTACAGTCTTCTATGTCTCGCTGTAGAGCCTGGTGGTCTTCACTTCAGTATGTCTTGGAGGCCTGAAGTCGCTCTTTGGGGCCTGGGGGGTTCCGTTTCAGATGTGCCACAGCTATGGTTGTGCACCTGCATTTATACCTTACTCAATTCACTGTTGGGGCTCCATAGTAGCACCCTCCACAGTGCTGTGGTCCATGTTGCTGTGTTTCAGTACAGCTTAGTTCCAGTAAACCAAGCATTGTGGTGCCCTTCCTCTTGTCCAGACCTAGATGATTGGTCTGGTAATCCAGTGTCTGTTGCTTCTTCATGCTTCCGGCTCCATACCATGTGATAGCTGTGTTTGCGCAATGTCTCTACTTGCATCATGGGTCCACCATCTGAGACTGTTTACAGGCGCCTGCGCTGAGCTTGTATTGCACACTTTGCTTCCACCTGGCTATTGGATTAGTCTGCCCGCAACCGTTCCTGGGCGCAAGTGCCATCACGCACTAAAGTTCTGTCATGGCCACTGGACAAGGACCACTAGTGCCATCATCTAAAGGGTCCAAGTGGAGCTCTGCAAACTTTATTTCTGGGGCACATGTTAATTCCTTCCCTGCAGGTTCCCCACGTGCATCCAGGTCGGGCGTGGCCATAGGGAAACATTGGGCTGCACGTGCAGCATCCTCTGGGAGTGGCAAGGGGGGGCCACAAGGCAGAGCCAATGGGCGTGGCTGGGACCAAGCTATTTAAGCCTGCCCCGCCTGCATGCAAGCGCTTCGCGTTAGTCTGCTTAAGCAGCATAACGCTCACCACCGCCTGAATCGCTCTTACCTGATTCCAGCAATACCATTGCTTGAAGCGCATCTACCCTGACTCCAGCAACATCAGCTCCATCGCGCATCTACCCTGAGTCCAGCAATACCATCGCCGGAAGCGCATCTTACCTGACTCCTGCAATCCATTGCCTGCAGCGCATCTTACCTGATTCCAGCAGTCATCACAGTCGAGGCGCATCCTCACCTGTTCCAGGCGTCTAAGCTACGCGGGAGCCATCTCGCCCAGCCTCGCGGATCCATGCATCCAGCAACCACTGGCAGGTCTTTGGATAGCTGCCTCTCATCAGACGTCGCCAAGCCATCCCTGCAGGATAAAAGGACAAACAATTTTAGAAACACAAAGACTTAACGCTAAGGTCACGCGCAACTCATTCTTCGCGCTTGACCTTAGAACCCAACTTACCTTCTACTGGGGACCTCGTAAACTCCTCTGGCCTCCATTTGGACTCGCTCCCAACACCGCGGCTCTGCTGGGCCCTTATAACCTACTGGGGAGAAGGAAAGACATTACAAGGGATACGGACAATAATCATTGTTAAGAAATACTTACCTTCCAAGTGGGCTGCCACGCACATGGACCAGTGAAGAAACTAGGTCCATTAAAGGCGCCCCTGCAGTTGAGAAGCAGGACGGAGAGCTCATCCTCATAAATAAGCAGGTGAGACCATATGGGTAGACGCATGCTCACCTCATTCTGGGAAGGGTTCGAGGGAAATCATAGTCCAACCACAGCATTCTCAATGCCTCTCGTATTCTCGCAGGGGCAGTATCTGCAACCAGCGCAGTACACACTACAGGAGCTGGGGAAGAAGCCTGATCCAGGGTGCCAAGTCTATGGAGGGATGCAACCGTGCCCCAACGCCCCCGCAGAGACCAGGTGAGCGTAACAAGTTTGTCTTCCTGTATCTCTCCGGGGGTGTCCAGCTCACTCAACCGTCCGTTCCATCAGCGTCCGTAGTTTGGGTATTGATCTTGTGCTTCCGCTGTTGTATATATCCTGAGTGCCCATGCACTACAGATACCCACCAGTGTTCGACTCTGTCAGTTTCGTACGGCACAGGGCGCCCGCTTTGCGCTTTCGCTCATAACTATGTTGCCACTTATTAGAGTGTTTTTTATTGGGGACAGGCGGCGCCCACAAGCAGTGGCCAGCTTATTAGTGTAGGAAGGGCCGATACTCCCACATTCATAGTAGGATGGGTACATTCCAGCCCTGCTTTCGCCAACCTTTGAGTCCGTGGGCTTGGTCGTACCTCCGGTCTCAGCCGAACAATGATCCAAGTTTCAATTGCAGTTGCAACACAGCTGACTGCAATGTCGTGCTGCTTCGCGTATCTTCTTGGCAGAACTTGGGCCGAAGCAAGTCTGTTTTGGCTGCCGGGCTCACCCCACCCATGGCAGCAAGCCATCGACAGCCGCCGCAGTTCCGGCGAAGCAAAGTCTAGTTTCCGTACTGTGTGCGGTCTGTTGCAGGGACCCAGACCGCCCCACGCACAAGTGTCACCCGGCGATTCCAATGTTAATAGCAGCATCCTGTGTTGCAGGCCCTCACAGTCAGCCGCAATTAGGACCTCAGAGCGAGCGTCGTATTTCCTTTTATTCGTTTTCTCTGGTTCCACTGCATATTCCTTTGTCCGTGGGCCGCCGCCATTTTGTTGTAGCCTTCGTAATTTCTCGCTATATATTTCTTCCTCGTATAGCGTTCGTTTACAACCTCGGTTTTGTTCCAGAAGTCAAACTCTGCATGCAGTTCACCTTCATGCAGCCGTAGGATTATCAGTTTGTCGTATGCACTGTCATCTTCATGTGTGCACACCAGGATCGGCAGGAGCCACCCAGAAACACAGCTTATCACATGGCTACGTTAGCCACGCCCCGTTGATTGAGAACCCTAACCAGAATAGTAGGTTGATGTATCGTGGGTGTTTTTGAGACATGCTTGAGGTGTGTCTCATGGTATTAGCCAGTTGTCTAGATAAGGAGGATCAGGGTTGAAAGCCTGAGGTAGAAATGTTCGAGGGAGAAAAGACTGACAATTATTTTTCCTAATAACCTTCGGTCTTTGCTCCCCTGAAAATTTCCAACTTGGCCCATGCCCCCACCCACACCCATATCCACACCCCCACTTAGCAGGGTCCTTTCCTTTTTTCTTTTTTTTTGGACCGGCTGAAGGGGAGCACCCCCGCTACCCTCGCTGACAAGATAGGGAGCAAGGATGCGGGGGACACCCCGCAATCCCCAGTAGAAAATGCGTGATTTGGTAGAGTGACAGAGCAACAGACCTCAAAATGTGGCATAGTAAGAAGCAGAGCATCAAAGTGAGAGACTGGGGAAACCAAGTAGCAAAGGGAAGGAGAGATGGGGCAAAAACATTGAGTGGCTGTCAAGCAGGTAGTGCCAGGCAGCAACAGTAGACCCGAGAGGCAGCAAAGTGATTAGAGTGAGGGACTTGATTTATGATGTTACTAGCTGGCATATGTAGTAGTTCTCAACAGTGTTATGGGACCCAAGTATATTTAATATGAAGCTCAGTAATACCCAACTACAAGTTCTTTGTCACTAATGTTTTTGTACAGTTTTAATTGTATGCACAAACTGGATAGTTGTTAGAGTAACTTTTTACTCTATTGCAAAGGAGGAAACTAAGATTTACTGTTGAAATTTGATTTAATCTCCATTTCTAAAAATGTTTAGGTAAAATACTCCTTCCTTATGATGCGGCTGCTGGAGCGGCTGCAGCTTCTCTCTCCTACGACCTTCTTTTGTCTGCCTGCATGAAGACACGGACTCCCTGCAAGGTAAGCCCCACACCACTGGGCTGCTATGAGAGGCGCACAACGGCGCACTGAAACGGATGACAATTGTTGTAATTTTGGCTGCTTAGGCACGTGTTCTATCGTGATGTTACTGACAATTGGGAGCCTTGAAAATGCTCTGTTCTGTGCCTCGTCGTTTTCCACAACTGCCTTTTGTCCATGGAGCCGCCATTCCAAGATGGCCGGTTCCATTGCCTGCACTGGAGTGCTGGGCACGGTGCTACTGGGGGGTCTGGGATTGGCTGATGCCTTTTTTATCTGGCCCAATGGGAAGGCCGGCAGGCTTGGACGGCCCTCCTCACAAGGCCCACTCCTAAGGCCCTGTCTACCACGGTACGCTGCATCGCTGCCCCCCGCCATGGTGTGCGTGTCTCCTCTGCCGCCCGCTATGGTGTGTGTGTCCACTCTGCCCCCCTGCTATGGTGTGTGTATCCCCCTCTGCTCCCCGCTATGGGGTGTGTGTGGCCCTTCTGCCCCACCCTCATTCCCCCGTGACTTGTCTTGTGCCCTCACCTACCTATTTGCCCCCTCATTTGTCTTGCTCCTTTTTCTTCCCTCTACCCTTGCCTCATCAAAAGCCTTGCTGTTGTGAAGTTTGGTTGGTGGATTGTGTACACTTGTGTGCGTACCAGGAAGAGGACCCTAATGAAAACATTAAATGAGTGTGTCTGGAGAAGGCTTGGTTGCAAACGGAATGACAGGTGTTGAAAACTCTGAGTTGGACAAACTCCTATTTAGAAATCGGACTATGGGTCTTAAGTGTGTCGTGTTCCTTTGCAGCTGTCTCCATAGCCTGATCCACAGCCTTGCCAAACAAGACAGATTCTTCAATGGGCTTGTTAATTAAGGTAGCCTGAGTCCCTGGTTTGTCTCCAGAGTTGCACAGCCAAGAGTGCCTCTTTATTAAAGTTCCCTGTGCAAGGACTCTGCCTGCTGTATATTACTAAAAACCTTGAGGACCCCTGTTGGTGTATTTTTGTAAGAGGATCCCAGGTGATCCGCTTGCAAGGAACTTGGCTTTTGGAATCAGTGGCTTTCCAGGGATACCAAGTCTTTCAGATCCCTGCAATCAAGTGCCCCAAGGGGAGGTTTACTCATTTTACTGGAATCAACATTAAATTGGAAAGTTGTTAACATCGTGACAGGCATAGATCTCCAGAATCTTTGTGCCCCTATTGGGAATGAAGATTGGATCCGGTTATTTAACTTCTATAAAAAGCCACTAGGTCGTGCAGGATTAGTGGTAGTGGAAAGATCCAAATGATGAATTTGGGGCTAGAATCTAAATCTTCGAAGCCTTGTGTCATAATGGCTGGAGCCCTAAATCTGCAACTGGGACCCATAAGGTAATTGGATGGATTATCGGATGACCAAGATGCTGTTTGGGATATCCCTACTCTGAAAGCAGAGTACCCAAAGAGGACTCATCAGCACACTAGGGATAAACCCTGTATAGTCCATAATCTGGAAATGAGGGCCTTTAATGGTCGCCTTCCTGATGATCAACCCGCAAAAACAATTTTTAAGGGTCATAATGGCACTAGCTTAGTCGACTAAATAAAGATTACTGCAAAGGATTGGCAGAGTGAAGAAATGTATGATCCTTGAAAGGGCTGAAAGTGATCAAAACCCTGTGTGCTGCTGTTCAGATTAACAAGCCTATGGTTCCCACAATACAGGCTGCAAATGGGGTTGCAGGTATTACTCTGGTAGGTTACTCACAAAAGTCGGTAAGGTGGTCCAGGGTTATTGACAGAATTTATACTAAACTATTAACCAAACGTATTAGACTGAGGACCTGATCCCCTTTGTAACCTCCACCTCATCAGAAGTCAAGAAGCATGCCATTGTTAAGTCTAATAGGTATGATAAAGACTGCAGGGCTGCAAAACGCCAGATAGTGGAGTGTTTAAACATGTGTCGGGCAGTAGATAAATCCCAACTTCGGCTGTTTAGATTTGATTGTAAGGTCCTGCTGGCAAATAATATATATTTTAAATTGCATCCTTGAAATGGGAGTCCCTAATGCAGGCATATAAAAGTTGCGATAAATTCATTGCTGGGGACGAGGTCCTTGGGGATATAAAGCGTCACTGCTGTAATATGGGAGATTGACAAGGGGGGTCCTGGGAGTCTCTCTGCCAGACATTAGTCCTGGTTACGAGAGACTTACCCAGAGTCTTTAGCTCACTATCTTTCACAGAAAAGAAATATCCCAAACATATCAGTCTTTGTCCTGCCCTGGGGCAGTCCAGCACCGAAATACTAGGCAATTCTCCTCTGAACAAGAGTACCAACAGCATCCCCAGACACGTGTTTCGGTCTGGTTGGACCTCATCAGTAGGGAGGAGCTGTGCCTCTCTAAGAATGGCTAAGAATTTACTCCAGCACGCTTTCTAGTGGTAGTGACTACAGTTTCCGGAGTTTGTATCTGAAAATGCTCTGCTGCCCTTTTCAGTAAATTATTAAAGAGGAGCTGATGGGAGATGATTCTCTGGGCTGCTCTAGAGGGTTGCTGCCATCGTAAATAACATCTGTGTCATCCAGAGTATTATGAGTGGGAGTTGCTGGCCAAGTCCCCTGATCAGAGCCCACTTGCCAAATATTTTGAGCATCATCATCTTTATCTGGGAAAAAGTATAGATCATCAAGATCGTCTTAGACGTCTGGAAAAACATTTGAGGTGTCTTCAGAGACATGTTGGGGAGAGAAGTCTTGGACTCTTGGTAGGTGGCTCATCCTCATCTATGAAAAGTGATTTCTGTTTAATTGGATACTTTTCCATAAAAGGACACAAATTCAGATACCCTATCCATAGTCTTCTCAAACTTTTCCTTTGTCCAAGTACCTGTTCTAGGGACTTCAGGAAGAGGAAATACAGCTTCTTCTGGATCTACAGATCGTTTACCATGGAGGGACTTGGATAAAGTATCAGTAGCAACAGTATATGTAGAGGAGGTTACTGATGTAGTGACAGGGGACCTAGATGGCTGTGTAGGTGCCTGTGGTGTTGGTTTGACGTGTTTTCCCCCATGTTTGTGTTTGGACATATGTTTTCGACTGCTGTTTCGACACATTTCAATCAGCAGTCGATGGGAGTTTATGGGCGGCAACTGATTTCTCTTTTGGTTGAGAGCCATGTAGCAAGCGCAGATGCAAATGCTCAGCAGGCTTTGAATGTGAGGGTTCAGTCGCTTTCAACAACACTTGCGACGAAGGTTCAGTTGCCATTGAAGCTTTTTTTGCAACGATCCAGTCAAAGGTTGGCTTGGGGTTGTGTTTGTGAGTGAATGTGTGTGTGTTAGGGAGAATTCTCTCTTTAGGCTGAATTTCCTAACCTAGTGAGTCCCCCAGCAGCTTTGCTGGATTTCTGGAGTTTGTTTTTTTCTCCTGCCAAGAGTGAGAATCTTTCTCCCACTCTTGGACATGATTTATGGTGTTCCTTTGACTGTTAAGGTGTTTTATGGGCTATGGGGTCCTTTACTCCATAGGGTCTCATGTGTTTTTACTATGTGTGTTACACAGCACCTCAGTGCAGTGACAAAGGGGTGTCATAGTGACACCCCACCATAGACTCCATACCCTGGGACTGACTACTGTCTCCCAGGGCATGTAAAGTCACCATTGGCTTTACTAGTCCCAAATTATTAACAGAAACCGGTACAAACCATCATATTGTGGACGTACTGGTCAGGGCAATTAGATTGCCCTGGGGTCTGTTAGTCGAGGGGGCACGTCTCCGTCCCCCCTGATCGAGTTTTGGCTTGTGGCAGTGGATACAACTTTTTATATTCGACCGCGAATATATCCCTATGGGATTTTCCCATTGTTCGAGGCTACCATCTTTAATTATTTAATTCTCATAGCCTCGAACATACCGCCGGTTTATTTATTTAATATTAACTCGCCGGTTGGTATTTTTTGCCAGGACTCGATTCTAAAATGGCATTTGTGTTCTCTTCTGTGACTCCAGCCCAAGTCGAGCCCTTTGTTCCACTTTTTGGCGGGCTTCTCCACAGAAGCCTCCAAAAGTGGTGCTACTCTGTCTGGGTACCACAGGGGGTATGGGAGGGGGTTTAGGCACCCTGGACTGAGTTACCTTGGTAACTCAAGTCGCACTCTTGTGTGATTGGCCCAAGTGGCGAGCCGGCCGGCTCACCACTTAGCATGTTTGATTGACAGCTAGGCTGAGTGAATGGGGGTGTGTTGCATAAAAGCAGGGCTTTGGGGACTGGAACTTCAGAAGTCGCCACAGGACCTGAGAATCCGACGAGGGAGAAGCTGAGCCGACCTACCACGACGACACCACCGGTGGAGCCCTGCGGAACCGACTCACCACTTCCCCGACGACAGAGAAGATCTCCCGGCTGGAGAGGCTTTTCCCCTGACTGGTGGGCACAACCAGTTTACCTTCTTTTCCTCGCATCCCAGGACGTCTTGTGGTCGAATTGACCGTGCCAAGCACCCCGGCAACCGGATAGCCACTTACCACTGGACCGCGAATAAAAGGACCGCTCCTTTTACCTGAGAACTCCGTGGCTGGTTTCTTCCCTGGCAGTGCAACAGACTCCTGTCTTCCTCCCCGACGAGATCCTCTCTTCCCCCGGACGAAGTACCGACTTGCATCCGCTGCCAGGAAGAACTGCCCACGCTGGAGTATTCTCACCACTTTAAGGTACCGTGTCCGCCAGGCCTCCCTTTCTAAAGACTACTACAAGGTAATAATAATCCCTTAACCTTCAGGACTGGGCTGGCCGCCTTGACCATCTAACTGGTCCCTTTCTTTGGTCCAACTCTTTCTGAACCTTTTCAAGACTTTTTGTGCACTTCAACCGTGTGACCTTGGACACATTTCGTTCTGATCCTCTTAAAGTGGATCCGGCCTTCTGAACTCTAACTTCACTGTTCTACCTTGCCTTCCTCTTTTGTTGTGTTCTTGTGAAAGTGTTGGGATCTGTTTCAATTTATACCCTGCTTTTCTCTCCCTTTTTAAAATGAAGTATTAGAGTGCCATCTGCGTTAAGTGCTCACCGCTGTCTGAAAATAAGTGGGGCTTTACTTAAGAATTGTCTAATATTCTTTTAAGAGAGTGTATATCTTTTAGTGACTGTGTTTTTGAACTGCTTAACATTAGTGCCTGTGTGTTTTAATAGATGTGGTTTTAAATAAATAATTATATCTCTTTTACACCAAGCTATGGTCAGTGTTTACTTGTTCTACTGTGTTCTTTTGACCTATTGTGAATACTCTGTATACTGCCTAACTCTTCTTGAGGGACGTCTGACTGCTCAGCCACAGCTACCAAGTGAATCTGCGTGGTACAGACTGCTACCAAGTGGCTTTACTGCCAAACACCTGTAGTCTTAAATCTTTTGCAGTGGTCCCAGAGGGAACTGCACAGGTCTCTGCCTAACAGTGTGCCGTTTTTGACAGCAGACTTCCCCGTAGCAAAGCTTTCGGGGGCGCCTAATCGAGCTGGGGACAGGCACGCATGAGTCTACCAATTTCTCCATGCCATCGAGAAGGAGGCGTTCGTCAAAGCTTCAGATGGTAGTTGCCGGACGTAGGAAGATCGATCGTTGAGACGACTGTCAAAAGATAACAATATTAATATGAATTATTCTTAAATTGCTATCTCAGTAGCAAGGCTATGAGCTGTGCATATGCGAGCGACCATGATGGCGGAAAAAAACAATCTGAGGGACTTCAACGAGTGAAGGCACATGGGTACAATACACATCACACAGGTATAGTATGACCAGCATGCCGAGTCGACGTCCCTTTTCGAAACTCGAAACAAGAATGCAATACTATGCACCTACCACTAGATTTTGGCCTACGGACAGAATGTGCATGTGATTCTCATCAGAACCAGAAGCCTCAGAATACATATTATATGATTGTGAACATGTCTTAAATATATTTTGCACAAACAGGAACAGACTAAGCAGTGTACCTTTTTACTTTATTTCTACTATTAAAGTACTACAAAGAAAAGCTTCACAAGTAGTGATATGATGCCTGTGTAGCGGTTTACTATTTTAAACAATGTACTCATTGTTATGAAATACTCTAAAATGCCAATATCACATATGTAGAAACGTATGCTGTCACCAGTGATGCCATCAGTGAGATCACCAATTTCCTTAGTGATGTCACAAATGATCTCATTGTGTTCATAGGCTGTGCTGTATTTCAGGGGTTTTGTTGCGTTAAGTTCTCACCTTAACGTCTCTGCAACTAAAGTTTTTTTCCCTGATATAGAGGTATACACATACCTGCAGACATTGTGGCTTCATAAATCACTATCACAACTCACGTTTTCCACCCACAGAGATAGAGGTGGTCACGACATCGACCTGAATCTCTTATTTTTCCGAGGTCCCTCACTTGCATTGGACTTGATATGACCGACGTCACACTAACCCCACCAACCTCTCTGAGGAACTTGAACCCAGCCCTATCCGTTCCCTAAAAGCCCCAGCCCCACAGGCTTCTCAGAGGCCTGTGAATGGCGTTGTCCCATGTCAGACTCTGCTTTTCCCTCATGGGGTATAGAGGAACATAATCCCAATATGGTATTTGTCCCCAGCTTTATCAACAGCCTAACACACAACTGGTTGTGCCACCTCAATACTTTCCTTCAAGAGGATGACCATGTCATCACTGATCTTGCAAAGAGACCAGTCTGACATATATTAGCACTCAATCGAAGTTTTTTCCCCCCTCGCCCAGCATAGTCCAGTGTGCCACTGAAATCATGAAGAACGAAATGCATGGGGTTCACCATCTGAAGTGCATACCTCTGAAAAACTGCAAATCAGGTACGCCAACAAGCAGATAAGAAATTCCAGAATGGGCTAGTTAAGATGTAATGTTTTGCAAATGCTTCATTCCATCTCTGTCTGAAAAGGTGATCCTGTAAGCTCACAAACGGCTGGTTAGTCTATTTAAAGTATCAAAGTGTTTTCTTTCGGTTCTGCACTTTTTATATTATAATAACCAAGCTACAACCATAGTCACTGGTTATTTGAATGTTCACTTCGAGCATATATGAATGCACAGAAATGACTAACGATGAAGATGTAGGGTGAAATATACCAGATATTCAGATTGGTCCACCTTATCGTCATCGCCCTGAAAACCTTAACTGATCAATGTTCTTTATTGAATTAGGTTTGAAAGCTGCAAACGGGAGGCTATGTGGAGATCACCATGCTATGCCAACTTTTAGGAGGTCAGACAAGATCCCACTTGGATTAAATACTGAGTGTTGGTACAGGCTGAAATGTTTTGAAGTCATCATAATACCAGAAAGCGATCACAATCCTGTACATTTATGTATATATCAAATGATGATCAGAGCCTAATGAGCCACCATAGTTACAAACAGTCTAAAAGTAAACCCTCCAAGAACAGAATAAAATAGCAAGATCTAAATCAGAATATTGGTACTCCTAAAACGTACTCCTAGTCAATTCCGGTTTTTCAATTCAATTCCACAAATTTACTTTATTTTCTTAGTTGACCATAGCTGTAGAATTTTTTTGATTTTGTGCTGGAACCATGTTCCTTCACTTAATTTCGAAGGTTTCTGTAACCAAGTAAAAAGTGACTCAATTATATATTAGAAACCAGGTCAATTCTGTGAAAACATGTTATTTGCATAGGGCCTGGTGTCAGACAACCCAGTACCTGGTACATTCTATATGCACCCCAAGATGCGCAAAGAAAACCACCCTGGATGCTTAATCATCTCTGGATCAGACATGCTAACTGAGAAAATGTCTGGATGGGTTATGGACGCTGTCTGTAAGAGAGAACCCTCCCACCTCCAAGCTATATCAGGACACCACTGACCTACTAAACGAACTGAATGCCATTGGCCCCCTCCCAAGGGTTACATTACTATCTACCATGGAAGTAGAGTCACTCTACACTAACACGCCCTACATGGATGGCACAGAGGTGTACAAGAATCCTCACGGAAAGCACAACCAGCTTGTAAACCCTATAACCAAATGCCAATATTATTCCTCTTAACCCACAACTATTTCACATTTGGTGCTGATTTTCATCTCCAAAGGAGGAGGATGCCCACAAAAACTTGGATGGCGCCACAGTATGCCAGTCTATTCATGGCACAACTAAAACATGATTTCCTTGCCACCTGTGGCTGCAGACCACTGAGGTATCTGCGACACATTGATTCTATCCACCTTATTTGGACTGATGAGGAACAGGATCTTACAAGCCTCCACAGAAGATTCAATGAATTCCATGCAACCATCAACCTCAAACACTCCTGCTCTCCTGAAAAAGTAAATTTTCTTGACACCATCATAACAATAAATGATGGATTGCTACAGACCACAGTATATCGCAAACCAACAGACCAGCGCAACTATCGCAAGAATGAATGCTTCCACCCAGTGCACACAAAACATGCCACAATATTCAGCCAGGCAATAAGGTACAACCGAATATTCTCAGACACATGGGAAAAAAACATACAAGCTCAAAGATCTGACTTCCTAAACCATAAATACAACTGCAGAATTGTCGACAGCAAGATCCAATGGGTAACAAGGAAGACACAGCAAAAGAGACACAAAATCGAGTACCACTTGTTGTCACATACAATCCAGAGGTGGAATCCTTCCGCAAGATTTCTCAAAAACTGCAACCCATTCTGAAAAAAAGATGCACTGAGGTTTTCCCTGAAATTGCTTTCAGACAGCCAGCCAATCTCAAAGAAACGATAAGAAGCAAGTTACATCCATATTGCACAAAGAAATGGAACAAAGCCATGCAATAACAAAAGATAACCGACCTGTCCGCATATGTACAGTTCAAATACAATCAAGATACCAGACACAGGGTAGAATTACAAAATTAGTTATTTATCCGATTATGTGTATTAAATGCCCCCGGGGGAGGGAGTACTATGTTGGGGGGAAACTGGCCAGCAACTACATAAGCGGATGAATCTATACACACAAAACATTACACAATGAAGTAAGGACACGTCCCCACAAGTTGCACTTTTTGGAACCAAATCCCACCTTTGGTAACTTTAAAACTGCAGTGCTGAAAGGTAACTTTAGGACAGAAAATACACGAAAAACATTAATACAAATGCATTCAGATTTTCAATACACTTGAAAACGGTTTGAACAGATATCACTGCTTCGTGGGTCACTATCCAAAATAAAACATTCCCATTCTTTGCACCCACAAAGAACAGTAGCTGAAAACACACAGGCCTGTTTTTTCCTAGAACATTTCCTATTTCTCCTTACGTACACTTGACTGACATCTCCCAGACCCATCTGCTTCCCTCCAATGTTGTTGCTAGACTCACTCTTGCCCAAGCCCTCCCTTTGAAAGTCCTGCTCCCACAAGCTGCTCAGAGGCTGGCGAGTGATCCTATCCCATGCCAGACAGATTTTCTTCCCCACCCAGATGTAGAGAAGCACACTCAATAAGGCATTATCCTTTTCACATGAGCCTCCACAAACCAGAGGGACAAACATGATGAATGGTTCCGCTTTCTTATTGGCCTTCTAGAAGCGAAGCCTGAATAATTTTCTGAAGACAATTGGACAACAAGTGACTGCCTGCATTTTCTATCCGAAGGCTAAACATAGGTGGGCAACCAGCTTAGTGGAGATGGACACGCAACACACTATGCCTAAAAGATACCTGCTTTCAGTATGTTTGCACATGCCATGACAGACACTACCAAATTCCTTAATGCCTCCAAGTGCAGCCAAGCAGTGGTTCCTTCTCTTGCCCGCTTGCTTGTCATTTTCAGTGTCCGGCTTAAATCTATGTGGCTGGAATGCGTGATGGGAACATCTGAAGTGTAAGACTCTGTCTGCTTCGGATTCGTTTCCTTCACAAACAGGTGCGATATTTCAGAGGTAAATCCTCAAGCTCAGCTGTCCTGCTATTCAAAAAGCCTAATTCTTCCTTTGCCTGATGAAGTAATCTGAATATTATGAAAGCATGCAAATAAATTAATTTGTTAGCCTAACAAAAATATAATCTTTTGTTCTTTTTAGCAACACTGATATTATGTATCCAGTAGCCTCTCCCTGGAAGTTCACCTCCAGGTCAGGAGCACAAGAAATGTATTCTGGATACGCAAATTATCTAAAAAGCATACTTTGAGCACCAGAACATTATCGTTGTCTAATAGGGCACTGATATTTTGTACATAGCTTTAGCAATCCAAGAGAGACCATTCGCAAGGAAGCAAGCATTGTATAGGTTTCACCCTCATTGTGGATCATTAGTGCTGTAAAGTCAGACATCCTGGTGGTTGGAGCATAGGGGTATGCTTACTTAAACACAATCAATGTTGTGGGATTATAAAAGCCGGAAGAAACATAAGTAAAATGTGGAAGAAAACGCCATTACAATAGCGATCCCTGGAAATTCTCCTCCAATTTTAGAGCCAGAGCAATGCATGGAGAGTATGCATTCTGGAGCAAAACAAGCCTTTGATCTAATTTGCATTCCCACAATGCATGCTAGAGCCAGAGAGGATACATAACGTGTAAATGTCCATGGTGCAATGCCATTAAGCGGTTCTGATGAAACGCTGCAAAGCTGAGTGATCTATTACTTAATTGCCAATCACAAGAGCTAGGTATTTACTTTTTATGGTGCATAACTTAATTTTAGTTTAGTCTGGGATGTTTTCCAAACTGTGCATTAATTATTGAAAGCGAAATATTAAATATTGTATCAGATTTGGTTGGTTTTACTAAAAGAAAACACACAGATACTGGTCTTACGTTATTTAGGAAGTGGAGTTTTTCTGGTGTGCATTTTAGTTTTAAAAATGCAGATTCTAAAATCTACATCAGTGCCAGGTTTCCACAGCTGCTGTCTGCAGTGTACAACTGACAACGGAAAGGCCAGAACATTGATACTTAAGTTGTTTAAATTTGCTGTGAAGGCAGATTTTGGATTTTTTTTAAAAAAAAGAGTAGAGGTGATTACATTTGTCCAGCCCACAATGTGCACGATAACTAATCACAATCTATGCTTCCGATTATTTCAAATTAGCTACTCTGAAGTGAATTCAAATAAGATAGCCGGTCGGCTATAGCCACGACAGGCTGTAACCGAATGCATGTGTGAATTCTTATCATGGAACACTGGAGGTTTCACACACTTGTTCAATAATTTTGCTGAGCACTTGGAAAAAGTCTTTATTATTTGTCTCCAAGAGACATGGTTATGTGAGCTACCGTCAAGAGATGGTTTTGTCACCCTACTAAAGCCAGCTATTAAAAACTCTAAGGGGCGACCGTCTTCTGGTCTCTTGATGTTAATCAAAATCAATTCCTGGTGGCAGCTTGCGGAGTCATTCAGCCCCAATCCTTTTGTCCAAGGAGCACTGCTTCAAACTGTTGATGATGACATCTCAACAAGGAAACACTTGCTTATTTTAAATGGTTATTGGAACCCTGAGAAAATCAGCATCAGGATGTTTGTAATCACAAGAACATCATATATCGACAGGGCTACCTCAGCATACAGGAATCTATCAATAATATGCTGCGGAGACCTAAATTGTACGTGGTTTAAAATGGACCTTGCCTCACAGCTCTTTATACCTTTGCCAGGCGATGAGGTAACTGTAAGGGGGCAGCAGTGGAGTCTTGCACTCCATAACCACAACTGCAAAATGGTGAATGGAAACAACCTCCACATGCAACTTGGTCAAACTTAAAAGCACGGTCAATAATTGACTATTTATGGGTCTCCCGAAATGTATTTGAAAAAGACTTGTCGCTTGTAGTAAGTGAAATGTCAAACGGCGACCATGATCTTCGTCGTTTATCTTGTATGGTAGAATGGAAAGTAGGTAGCCCAAAATACGAAATTCCACTATCAGTCAATGCAGGTGGTAATCGTTTGAGGATCAGCGGTCCCCAGATTCAATCTTTGAGCCAGCGTTTCTTCCTTCAGGATGCAGTCCTGTCGGTCGACTATGCTCCACTACTCTCTGACTTTATTACTATTAAAGCCTCTGATCGAGTGATAGAAATAAGGCATAAACATCTCTCTTCTATGAAATTATTACAAGTAAAGCAAGAGATGGGACATGACATCAGAGCCCCGAAAAAATCTAAAAACGCCAATATTGGCGCAACAGATATCAAAATGGCAATTCGATCACGGCGGCAGGCTTATAGAAACTGGTTAAGATCTCAAAGAATAATAATTGAACAGGACAAAGCTGAGACCATAATGAAGGAACCGATTTCAAAGAATTCCCGTGAAATCTGGGCAATCTTGAATACGGGAAATTCAGGTCATTCTTCTATACTGTCCATTGAAATTGAAGCTGCTAAATGGGAAGCCCACTTTGTGAACATCTTTAGCAATTCTTCAATGGAAACCCCGACAGATACCAAACATGAATTGACAACATGGGACTTGCAAATTTCTTTGGAAGACATCGAGCTGGAAATATGAGGCCTGAAAAGATTTCATGCTGCTGGGCCCGACTTGATAACAAACATGATGCTGAAGAAGGACGACGGGCAATGGGCAGTTCTCATCGCATCATTGTTCTCACAACTGTCTTCTGCAATGACGATTCCTGAGTCTTGGCGTGAAGCTATCATCATGCCAATCTATAAGAAGGGCAATCGGGCTGATCCTAACAACTATCGCCCGATTGCCCTACTAGATACGATAGGTAAAATCTTTGCCTCCTTCCTACGACAAAAATTGGTTGCATGGTCTAGGTGTGAACAGATCCTTGATACTCGACAAACGGGTGTTACCAAAGGCGTTGGTGTGGAAGTTAATCTTCTGATTCTAAACATACTAAAACTTGAAACTTTAAAGGCAAAAAAGAAAATGTATCTGGCATTCATATATTTAAGAGGAGCGTTCGACAGTGTCAACCGCGGAAAATTATGGTAGAAACTGGCAAATTGGAACTGCCCTCGTAATTTGATCGAACCGATAATAGCCCTACACTCGGAAACTGTTGTCCGTATAAGACTAAATACTCAGGGCAACCTATCGAAGAAGATACCAACATGTAAGGGCGTGAAACAGGGCTGTTCTTTGGCAGCTGAACTTTTCAAACTGTTTATCTCTGATTTACCAGAACATCGCAAATACGTCCGTTGTTTTACACCAAATTTAAACACAGAAATCGGATGCATAATTTATGCAGACGATCTTGTCCTATTGGACCTAACTCAGATTGGCTTACAACGTCAGTTAAGAAATCTACAGGAATATCTTAACGTTAATGACTTAGAATTAAACATAGAAAAGACCACGATAATGACCATTGGTGCCGGTGAATCCAAAAAACAGAAAGCTTTCAAGTGGAGAATCGAGGGGAAATCTTTAAGTGCAGTTAACTCAATTAGATATCTTGGCATAATGTTTAACAGGTCACT
This sequence comes from Ambystoma mexicanum, assembly GCF_040938575.1. Taxonomy (NCBI): domain Eukaryota; kingdom Metazoa; phylum Chordata; class Amphibia; order Caudata; family Ambystomatidae; genus Ambystoma; species Ambystoma mexicanum. The sequence goes on along the minus strand of NC_090923.1, from coordinate 914,551,361 downwards.
ACATGAACATCAATGGAAATCGGATCTTGTGAATCGGATGATTCAATTCAGTATCCAAGGTCAATTGATAAACAGACTACGGGAAGTTTACTCTTGTTCCCATTCTTACCTTCTATGTGCAAAAAATTGTTCCTGCAATTACCTTTGGGTCAGAATCGGGTTGGAACATCGATACCCAGTTCTGGCAGAAGCTTGACGGTATCTTCTAGCGTCGAATGTTGAGGCTTCCTTCTTAAATCTTGATGATCTCAGTACGATACGAACTATCATTGAACTCTCTGCATGCCTGTGTTATGTGGAAATCTATTTCGGCAATGCAGAAGATGTTCCTGAATCTTTTGGCACCAGCGTTTCAGATCTTTGTTGCAAGATCAGGTCCTGGAAAGTCAATCTTGTTAGAAGAATGGCGGCAGATGCTTGATACAATCCTATCATGTGCTGATTCGAACCTGAGTGACCTGATATCGCAACCTCAATATGTAAAAAGGAAGTTTGAATCCTGGTGCTGGTCCTGGTGACATCTTGTTAAAAGATGTCATCTACCTTGGATTCAGGCATTGGTGTGCACAAATTAAACATGTTATGTAAATACTTAAATTGTCCTTCTCGTCATCATTGTGACCAGTTTCTGAGACTCCGTTTAAACGCCTTGAAAACAAAGGAGATGTTGTGGCTTCGTCGGATTGCTGAAGTGAAAGACAATTCATGCCGCTTTTGCCATAAAGAAATTGAATCAATTGAGCATCTACTTACCAAATGTACTATGATTGCTGCAAGACGGATGCGCCGCTTAGGGGATTTTATCCCGCTGCATTGACCAGTAAGGATTGGTGGTCATATGCATCTGCTGGTCACTGTATTAAATTGGGTTGTGCCGTAGTGAACTTTGTGGATTCACTACCGTTGGATGCGAACTTTTGAACCCTTGCCCGTTTTATGAAATTTGTTCTGTCGGACAAAGCAGTCGTGTGGTTCACTGTTGTATTAGAAGTTTTAGGAATCTGTGGGCTGTCAGTTGTAACAAAAGTTTGGTGTCTCATTTTTGCAATTGAGGCATACTAAGATGAAGTTTTCAATAAAAATGCAAAAAAATTAAAAATTACTGCAATGCTTAGTGAACAAGGAATCAAATTGGCATGGTTGATAAGCTATGCTTCCTGTTGGTTGAAATCCATAATCCAAAGGCATGCATGCAATTCACATACATTATGGAAAACAATTTGGGGGTATATCATCAAACCAAAGAGTTAAGGATTTACTAATATATATACACACATATATTAATTGCACCTTCATCCCACAATGAAATAGCCCTCTTACCTTTAAAGGGATCAAATCCCAGATTGATCTTTTTCTCTACAGACTCTTCAATCAACTTCTTCGTTACACACTGAACCCCCAGGTTGTTGTAGCTGCCAAAAGAATTCAAATGGTGGAAACCTTAGTCTTGAAACCGTTTCCAGGTGTGTCAACCAAGGATTTAAAACAGAATGCTCCCTATACTAGTAAACACAGATGAGGGGCACACAATCCTGCTACAAATGAGAATGCAAAAACAGACAGTCATAGGGGTGGAGCATTGCATAAATAATTCACCAATTATATTCAATTTTTATTTTTATAAAAAGTAGAATAGAACAAGAGTGAACTAAAGTAATCAGACAATATGACCTGCGCACCGGTACTTGGCTGAAATATACCAATGTATCTTGTAGTACATTCATAACGTTTATCTTGTTTTATAGTCATCTTGTATTATGTTATTTTATTTTGACCCTAGCCCTAACATTTAGCCGTGGCACAAGTAAGGAAAATCTCAAGACCAATGGTCAGCAAGGCACCATAGAGACTGTAAACATGAGAATGCAGGCTTAATGGAAGGTCCATCATATCACTGCTAACAAACAGCTCTTAAAACAGGTAAAAACATGGCTCTTTTCCCCAATCTAACTAACGCCACACGTCGCCTTCTCGATGACTGCTTAAAACCATGCGACCAGAATGATCACAGCCCAGACATGTATCTTCAAGTGACCACCCTGAAGCTCCCTCTTCAGAGCTCTAGCATGAAACATGAATTCTGTATATTTCTGCTCTGTAACCCCTTGTCTTTTATATACTTACGACCCGCTTCGCATTAGCCTGGCACCGCACTCTACTGCCACTTTCTCTCCACACTTGCCCTGATAACCTACCTACTTAGCCAATACCTTACCCGCACTGGACTAGAACACCACATAGCTCTTAGCTACATTCTCTCTTGCCTCTTGTAATTTTGTGACTTGACATGTAACACAAGTCTACTATCTTAACACTGCACTTTTGTTCTGCCACTTTTTGTCCTCACTTGTCCTGGTAATTTCAATGATCAGATTCTTGTAACAATTGCTGTACACTCCCGTAAAAGCGCCCAGATACCTCTGAGTTCGGCGCGCTATACAAGCAAATAAAATAAACTAAACTCTTCACCACCGTGAAGCCGTCACACTTCCCTGTCCCCTTTTTTCAGGCCAAGGTGCTGAACTTTGTTTTGAGAGATCCACTCTGCACCTTCCATCCTTTCTACCCCTCGTTTCATTGTGAAGAATCGCCTGGAGCATTGCAGCATCACCGATTCCAAAAGCCTGGCTTTATGTCAAAATCCGGTCAGTTGTGGCTGTTGGAAGCAGGGGGAAGGTGTTCATTTTGAACTGTGTGAGAAGAGTTTGGGCCTTGTGGCAGACAGATTGAACTTGAGGCAAAACGAGATGGGATACTGGACCCTGCACCAACCTATGCCTGACTTAACTCCCTGTCCTGCCTCAATGGGCCCTGCCTCGATGGGCCAAAGTCCAGGCAGGCCACTGAGTAGATCACTTGAGCATGTTAGAGTGAGGCTTGAGGCATCTCTCAGCCTGCTAATCAACATACTAAGTAAGGTGAAATGGTGAATGTGGTCCTTGCATTTTAAGCTGCCCTTCCACTGAAACGTAAGTTATTTTTCTCCCATAAACCTTAGTCTGAGTTTCTACAATGCCCCCTTTCCGTAATCTGCCAACTCGCATCTGCTGGTTTTGTTTCTCATGGGGTACAATGCATGTATTGGAGGGAGAAGGGGAGAAAGAGAGTGAGGGAGAAGTGGAGAGAGGGAGCGAGAGTGATAGGGAGTAAGAGGGGGGGGGCTACTGGTGTGTGTAGTGCGGCTTGACGTGACGACACTAGGTCCTTTCCTCTTGCTTCCCTCCATTTCGAAGCGGAGCAGCTAAACTTGAGACGAGAGGTGTGCTGTAGTAATGCAAAGAGCTGCCTGGAGTCAGCTGACCCAGTGCAGTAGTTTTCGTATTTTTTCATCTTCTAGCTCTTTGCTCTAAGCCTGCCGGGTACATCTGTTCCCTCGAGCCTCCCCACCCTCCCCAATCCCCAGCCCGGCAACATAGCCACGCAGTTTGCTGACAATAAAGGGCCTAAAAAAAGTATAATCCAAAATCAGGAGCTAAATGCTGCCTCTAGCCAGTTGCCATTCAAACAAAGCTCACAACATATTTTTGATAACGGCCAGGAATACACGTATCCGCAAGCTCAATGAAAAGGAAAATCACGGATTTCTTCCCAAAGGGGTGAAGGCGCAGCTTGGGGGTTGCAGACAACTATGAGCCAACTATCTCAGTGCAAATGTCAGTGGCAAACCTAGTTTAGAAGTGAGCAGGTCTCACTTAACGAGGTAGTGACTCCAAACAGCCCAATCAATCTGCTAAATAATCAGCCAGTTATGCAAAAACCATAAGGAACAAGTTACTTACCTGTAACTGTTGTTCTCCAGCATGGGTCTGGCATGGATTCACATGCTCATGAATATTCCCCGTCGTCAGGCTGGGAATCCTCGGTAAAGAAAAAACCAGTATCAGTTTCGTTTCTGATCTGTCTTTCGTAGCAATAACCAATCACTGGTCTCTGCGTCATACTGACCACAGCCAATGACTGCCCTCTACCTAAGCACCGCCTCTGGCAGCCATCTTCAGATTTGGAAGCACGTGAAGTGGCAGTATGACCAAGTGAAGAGCCGCAGAGGGGTAGCCGGGAGGGTTCGCATGTGAATCCATGCCAGACCCATGCTGGAGAACAACAGTTACAGGTAAGTAACTTGTTCCTTCTCCACCATGGGGTCTGGCATGGATTCACATGCTCATGAATAAAGAATACATAGCAGTACCCACATGCACAACCACGGGAGGTGGCAAAGGCTCAACATTAAGCATTACATCAAACTCAACATTAAGCATCTTACCTCCTCACCAGGCTCACCTCAGGCGAACAGGTTGCGCAGCACTGCTTGGCCGACCCTGGACTCCTCCCTGGAATCCCGATCGACGCAGTAGAACTTTGTGAAGGTGTGCGTCGACCTCCATGTAGCAGCCCTGCATATGTCCAGCAGGGGCACACCAGAAAGGAACGCTGTGGTAGCTGCGATCGCTCTGGTGGAATGGGCTCTCGGACGGCCAGGCAGCGGTCGGTTTGCCAACCGATGACAGTACATGATACAGCCGGAGAGCCATCTGGAAATGGAAGCCTTCGAGAGAGCCTTCCCCTGATTGACAGGTCCAAAGTTCACAAAGAGTTGTGACGTCTTCCGAAAACCCTTCGTGCGGTCCACGTAGAACTTCAGCGCTCTAGCTACATCCAGCGAGTGCAAAGTCCTCTCAGCCGGCGACGAAGGCGACGGGAAGAACACAGGTAACACCAAGGGTTCGTTGAGATGGAAGTCCGACGGTACCTTGGGCATGAAGGAGGGGTGCGTCCTGAGCACTACCCTCGTGTCGTGGAAAGTCAAGTACGGGGCCTTGCAGGAAAGGGCCTGGATCTCTCCCACTCGTCGTGCGGAGGTGATGGCCACAAGAAAAGCTGTTTTCCACGATAGAAACTTCAACGGGGCCGAGTGCAGAGGCTCGAACGGAGGTCCCATGAGCTTGGTCAGCACCACGTTGAGCTCCCACGCCGGGGCCGGAGCCTTCACCGGCGGGAACGATCTGAACAGTCCCTTCATGAACTCTTTCACCAGACGATGAGACCACAAGGACGTCCGCCCCGTGGTTCTGGTGTATCGGGAGATCGCAGCAAGATGAATCTTGATGGACGCGTGTGCCAGACCGGCTTTGGCCAGCGTCAGCAGGTACGGCAGTACTTGGGGGGCCGTAATCCGTAGAGGGTTAATCTTCTGTGCGTGGCACCAGACAGAGAACCTCTTCCATTTGTGTCCGTAGCATTTAAGAGTCGAGGACGCCCTGGCCTTTGCAAGAACCTCTCTGCAAACGGCCGGTATGTCGTATCCTCCAAAACTCTAGCGCTGCAGGAGCCAGGCCTGCAAGTTCAGCGACTTCGGGTCGTGGTGGAGGATGGCGCCTCCTTCCCTGGAGAGTAGATCCGCGTCCGCCGGCAGCTTGATCGGCGGGGACGCTGACAAGTCCAGAAGGTCCGGGAACCATATCTGCCTCGGCCACGCAGGTGCGACGAGGATCATCCTGCACCGTGACCTCTTGAGCTGGTTGACGAGCCGGATTAGCAGAGGCAAGGGAGGGAACGCGTAGAGGAACAGGCCCTCCCAGGGGAACGAGAAAGCATCGCCCATGCTCCTCGTCTGGGGAAACCTGCTGGCGAACCTCCGGCACTTGGTGTTCGTCGCCGTCGCGACCAGGTCGATCTGGGGTGTGCCCCACCGTCGGAAGAGGCGATCCACCAGATCCTGCCGTAGTTCCCACTCGTGGCACGAGCGCAGCTCCCTGCTGAGTGAGTCGGCGATGGTGTTTTTTATCCCTGCCAGATGAAACGGCACCAGAAAAATCCCTTGGGCAACGGCCCAATGCCACAGGTCCTGCGCCTCCTTGGACAGCGCTGGGGACCTGGTTCCGCCCTGTTTCCTGATGTAAAACATGGTGGTGGTGTTGTCGGTGAAGATCCTCACCACCTTGCCCTTGAGGGACGGAAGGAAGGACCTGAGGGCCCAAAACACTGCACGGAGCTCCAGGACGTTGATATGCAGGGACTTCTCCGTCGGGAGCCAGAGTCCCCTTGCGTGCAGATTTTCGGTGTGCGCTCCCCACCCTTCCAGGGAGGCATCCGTGGTCACGGTCTCCTGGTGGGCTGGGGTCTGGAAGTCCATGCCCGCCGTCAAATGCGCGCGGGTACCCCACCACCGTATCGCTCGTCGGAAACTCTCGTCGAGCTTGATCCTTTCCTCGAAGCTGCCCGTCGTCTGGATCCAGCGCGCATCCAGGAATTCTTGCAACGGGCACATCCGGAGCCTGCACATGGGAATGAGGCAGATGCAGGAAGACATCATCCCGAGGAGGGACTTGATGGACCTCACTTTGGCCGCGTCGGCCACCAACATCCGTTGCACCTTGCCCAAGATGGTCCTGGTCCTCTCCTCCGACGGGGAGGCCAGAAGGGACACTGTGTCGAGCCTGGCTCCCAGAAACAGTGCGACTTGCGCGGGCACCAGGTGGGATTTGGCGTAGTTCACGGAGAATCCCAGGTCCGAGAGGAGTTGGACGGTCCTTGCCGTGTGGACCACGGCGAGCTCCCTCGTCTTGGCGCGGATGAGCCAGTCGTCCAGGTAGGGGTAGACGTGAATCCCCTCGCGGCGCAGCTGCGCCGCCACCGGTGCGAGGCACTTGGTGAATACCCTGGGTGCCGACCGTAGTCCGAAGGGAAGGGCTTTGAACTGGTAATGACGCCCTTGGACCACGAATCTGAGGAATTTGCGGTGCCCCTTTAGGATGGGAATGTGGAAGTAGGCATCCTCCAAATCCAACGACGATAGGAAGTCTCCTTCCTCCAGCTGACCCAGGACGTGCTGGAGGGTGACCATCCGGAACTTCTGCGCCTTGATGAACTTGTTCAGACGTCGCAGGTCCAGGATGGGGCGCCATCCTCCCGTCTTCTTCTTCACGAGGAAGTATCTCGAGTAGACTCCGGAGCCCCGAAGCCTCTTTGGGACGAGTTCGATGGCGCCCTTTCTGAGCATCGCCTTTACCTCCAGGAGAAGTTGAGGGACGTGAAGTTCTTTCCTGGCCACGGGGGGGACGCGCGGGCACCTTCTTTGAAACTCGAGCGCGTGGCCCCGGGCCAGGGCGTCCAGCACCCAACGGTCGGTGGAGATGGACTCCCACACGCTGACGAAGCCCGCCAGCCGGCCTCCCACCGGGGTGCTTCGGTGGGGGCCCGACCCCACGACCGGTTCAATCCTGCTTGGGCGCGGCCTTGCCGCCTTGACCTCCTTGGCGACGACGGCGGGGTCCGCTAGACTTGCCTCGTCCTCTGTAGGCCTCTTGTGACGACGAGCGGGCCGCTTGACGGTAGGAAGCGAAACCGCCGCCGGAACCTTTGGAGGCGCCCTTGCCTCCGCCGCTCCGAAAGGGCGTCCGTCGTTGCAGGACTCCAAGGGCCCGGGCCGTCTCAGTATCCGCCTTGATGGCCTCAAGGGAATCGTCCACTGTCTTCCCAAACAGGTTGTTCCCGTCGAAGGGCATGTCCAGGACTCTGGTCTGGACGTCCTGCCGGAAATCCGTAGCTTTGAGCCATCCACGACGTCGAAGGCAAACGCCGTTGCCCAGCTGGCGGAACCCGGTGTCGGCGATGTCCGTCGCCACGGTGATGGCGTGGTCCGAGGCCACCTCACCTTCCTGCAGGATCTCAAGGGCCTCCGCCCTCTTGTCGTCCGGCAGAAAATCCAGCAGGGGAGCTATCTTGTACCAGAGCTCCCTGTCATAGCGGGCCACGATAGCCAAGGCGTTGGCCGCTTTAATCGTCGTCGCTGCCGACGAGATGACTCTACGTCCCATAGCATCCAATTTCTTTCCCTCGCCGTCCGGCGGGGAAGTCGATGTGGAGGCCGCACCCCCCCCGCTTTCTTCCTGGCTGCCGCGGAGACGACGGAGTCCGGGGTAGGCTGCGCCCGGAGGCACAGGGGGGCCGTGTCCGGGACCCGGTACTTTTTCTCGTACCGGTCTCTTCTAGCTGGCGTCGTGGAAGGGTTCTTGAGGAGGGAAAGGCCCTCATCCCAAATGTCGTCCAACAGAGGCACTGAGAGGACCGTCTTCCTCTTGGCCTCGCGCCGCTGATAAAGGAAGCCTTCCTTTTTCTTCTCCTCAGGGCAGAGTTGGAAAAGCTCGGAAGCCCTGGAGATCATGGAGTGGAAAGATCCGATCTCGTCGGGCGGAGAAGCCCTGGTGGGAGGCGACGACGGAAAATCCTCGTCGTAAGCCTCGTCGTCCGTACCCGTCGCTGCCGTGTCAGTCCCCGTATCATCCCCTCGGGTGGACGGGGAGGAGGGCTGGAAGGGGCGCGACGGTTGAAAAGGAGGTGGTGGATGGATCCTTCTTTTCTTGGTAGGGGGAACACCAGAAGGTCCCGGTTCTGGATCCCCCGACGGGAGAGGTTCCTCCGTCGGTAACGGTAGCCTCGTCCTTATCTCGGAGCATAAGGACTGTATGGCCAACAAAATGGCCGCCGAGTTGTCTTGCGGCGCTGGCAGAGGGGAATCCGACGGGCAAGCAGGGGCCCCGTCGGTATCCTCGACGATGTCGTCGTCGTCACCTGCGTCGGGGTCCATTCCGACGGGCTGGCCTTCTTCCACGCCTAGGCCGTGGCTTAAGACCTCGATCAGCTCCTCTTCTGAGGTTGAGGCCGAATCTCCGACGACGCCCTGCCCCCCCTTCTTCTTCCCCACGGAGGGTTTCACGGGGGTCCTATCGATGGGCACAAAGGAAGACTCCCTCCGAGGAGGCAGGGAGATTCTGGGCCCTGAGGTCGCCACCACTGGTGCAGCCACCACAGGCTGAGCCAGGGCCGCCGCGACCGTTTCGATAGAGGGCTTGGTCGGATGGATCAAGGCCTTCACCACCTTAGGTGCGCTCACCGCCTTATCCTTGAGGGAGGGGGCACTGCCACGCTCCTCCTCTGCCTTAGAGCTCGACCGGGGCCTCTCCAGGAGCTTCGCCGGGTGCTCGGCCTTCCTCTTACCCGACCCAGAGCGTTGGCTCGTGGTTGATGGTGCCGGGGAGGGTGCGCCCTGCCTGGCGCCCGTAGAGCCCGACCGTACGGCGCTCCCGGTGCCAGCGGACTCGCGGTGCTTGGCCTTATGTTGGGCCCCCGTCGCCGGGGCGCCCTCAAAGGTCTTAGAAGACCGCTCGGATTTCTTCTTCTTCTCGCCAGACGGGCTCTTACCCTCCAGCCAGTTGGCGAGACGTTGATGGCGGTCCTTCATGGTCCGTTCCGACATGTTGCCGCAAAACGCACAGTCCTTCTCCACGTGCGTCTTGTCCTCATGAAGGCAGTAAAGGCAGAAAGAGTGTTCGTCCTCCTTGAAGACGTTCTGCAGCTGGCATCCAGGGCAGACCCTGAACAGCTTTCCGGGCGTCGAGCTTCCCTTCTCCTGGGCCATCTCCGAGACCGGGCCTGAGAAGCTTCTGGATTCCTCCGAAGTGTAGCTCGACGAAATCTTTACCCTTGAGGGGCACAGATGAATCCGACACGGGTCCCCGTTGATCGGATGTAGGATCGGTGGAGCTTGAGGCTCTTTGACCGAAAGAATCGAAGTTTTTTTTGTGAAAAAGCGCGAAAAAAAAGCACTAACGCTCGAGAGCAATAGCACGAGGATCCCAACACATGAACGTGCGGTAAAAATCTGAAGATGGCTGCCAGAGGCGGTGCTTAGGTAGAGGGCAGTCATTGGCTGTGGTCAGTATGACGCAGAGACCAGTGATTGGTTATTGCTACGAAAGACAGATCAGAAACGAAACTGATACTGGTTTTTTCTTTACCGAGGATTCCCAGCCTGACGACGGGGAATATTCATGAGCATGTGAATCCATGCCAGACCCGATGCTGGAGAAATACAGCATATTGATTCAAATGCAGTGATCAAGTCTCGTGAGCTTAATAAAGATCAACCATTGTCATTAAATCAACCACCTGTAAAGGATCCAAAAGAAGCAACCCTTGCAGCACTGAATTTGGTTTTGAACTCACTGGTGAATGTATTCGAACTGCTGAAGAAGGAAGTTCACTTACATTCTGGAACTCATTAAAGAGGTTGAGTGCTGTGACTCGTCACTCATGGGCCTCAAATCTGTGATGAATACTATAGTCACAGATAGTTTAGGAGATTTAAAGGCAGAGTTAAAACAGGCGATCCTTTTACGTGACCTACAGGGAAAATAAATGGATGTAAATAGGCACCTGGGCAATGCTGATGTAAATATGGCACTTTTGATAAAAGATTTGCAATTGAATAAGACATGTGTGGACATGTGCCTAGACCCGTTCGAGAACGAGAACGACAAATGCCCTGCATGACAGCGCCACTCTCAATCCGCAATGGAGGAGTGCATAAGAATGGCCCAGATTCCTTGTGATTTGGGAACAAAGGAGGTCAATGGTGGGGCGGGGGGAGAGGAGAAAGAGCGAGAGAGACGACACCATAAACAGCTGCCCTATGTATGCCTGAAACGGGTAAAAACAAAAAGGAAAAAGATTTTAATATTTCATAATCTCAATAAGGTAATGAGAAGGATCCAATCCTCAAACAACAAGAAACTAAAACAAACAAATCAGAAGATGCGCAAAGTAAAAAAAGGAACCAGACTGACAGTTCTCCATGCCCTGAAGGCAGCCCTGGTGATTAAATATCCCAGAAAGGATAAAAAAGGACGTGGAACAACTAAACAGAGGTTCGAGAGTTGCAGAGTCAACCTCTAGGCTAAGAAAGGATTCTGAAATGCCATTGACAAGTAACATCTTAACTTCACAAGTTAAAGAGACTCTGCCAAAAAGATAATGTGTGGGAATACAAACTGAGAAAGTCTCACCGCCTGTGCAATGGGAACCTATATTCTATCGTGGAAAAAGGGATTCAATAGTTTATGCTATGAACAAAGCAACAGTAGCTGTACAAATACAGACGGATGAGTTATACTCTGATGGTTCCCCAACAGTAAGAATTACTACTGACGACAGAACAGACGGCCTGAAGATCTCCAACCAGCAGTTTGAAAAGTAACATCTGGCCACTTCGAGTAGTTTGAAAAAGAGCACATTAGCCAGCTACATGCTTACCCTAACGTTTGGCTAAGACAAATCGAAGAAGGGGCGGGGCTGAGGGAAGCGGGGCGGGGGGGTATGGGGCTCGGTCCGTAAGGTTTTTAATAGGAGCTCTACATTAGGAATAGCAAAAGAAATTACTGAAGTGTTACTTTTTGACTAAATCCATTTTCCATACGATGATTGCACAAATATTGTGGAAATTGGAATGAAAACACGTATGGGGGAAAAATGCATTGCTGGTAGTGAAGGATGAATTTAGAAAAATGGGGTATGTGATTACAAATCAGATTCCTGGGAGAAAAAAAGTGTCCCGCTATGTAGAACCTGGTAATATTTAGGGACACGAGAAATCTCACAACTTTCTTGCGATGCTGGGAAAAAGGGGGGACTCGGATGTGGATCAGGTCCGCTCTCTGTTCGATGGAAAGTGCAAATTATGGTCTCTGTTGCCCTACATATTAACCCAAGTTTTTCAGAAACTGGGGGAGACTAATGCAATGCTTTAGTAAAATGCAGAGTAGACTTGATTAGCTGGAACACTCAGGGTTTTAGGAGTTTCACAAATAAGGTTACGAAAGATACTATTTTTAATACTTACGATCTAATATTACTACAGGAAACCTGGTTGACAAAAACCCTTAAAATGTACGTTTCTTCCATAGTCGAACAATTAGCAACTCACTATAATGGAGGCCGTCCGGCAGGTGGGTTATTAATAGCCATTCAAAATGCAATTGTAACAGATTTGGAAAGAATACCAACAGATCGCCCAAGCACCCTGGTAGTTGGAGCAAACCTGAAAATGGATCAAGCTGCAAATAATGTAATTTTTGTTAACCTTTAGTTAGAGTCCTTGTCAGCATTATTGCTGGATGTTACCTCGGTGTATGGCCCAGTCGGACTTGTGATTGCAGGTGACTTAAATTCTTATTGTATCCAACTTCACAATTCAGAAGGTAAAAACATAGTAGCCTGTATGAACGGTAAAAAATTGTTGAATTTCTTTGAAGCTTGGGATATGCACATGGTGAATGGTAGGGCCAGGGGGGATTAAGATCATAGACCTACTTGGAAGAATGATTCCTCTAGTTCCATTATTGACTACCTGGTTCTATCAGGAGATGCGTTTTGTCTCTGTGATGTTATGGGATAAAGGAAACCAAGTATAGCGACCATAACGTGCTTATGGCAGGACTGCCTTTGTCGGTTATCATGATGGCCTCACTGTTAACACCGGTGGGAATAGAATCGCGAAATTCAAATGTAGCCGTGTGAAGTTGAATAGAAAATTGCATAAAACTTTGGAGGCTGTATCAGAGGTGGGATTCGGCAGATTATGTGCCCAAAGAATGTTTATTAGAGTTTGTATGGGCACAGGATCGGCCAGAACACATGGGAGTGAAAGCTGGTGAATCACACAAGCACACTTTCAATCAAGAAACTTGGTTAGTTATCAAGAAACTTGGGAGCGTGAAAGGTATCTAAGAAAGAGTATTTGGGCCCTCAAGTATAAATGCGAACTAAAGATAAGACTATCAGAGGGAGAGAAAGAAAATATACAACAATCATAAGAACTGGTCTAGAGCCCATTGTTACTTGTGCACCCAAAGAGATGGTGAGTCTATGTTGAGAATCCTAGTAAAGAAGAACACTCTCATCCAATGTCAACTCCAAAGCAATCCAATAACTAAGAGCGCCTGGAGAAGCTACTTTTTGAATCTATATAAGAACCCTTCGAGTGAGTGTAATAAGGGATTTGATATAGTCCCCTGGGAATTACATCCAACAATGGAGGCCGTAGCCGGATTGATGATGAAATCCTCCTCAAGAGCGGCTGGCCCCAATGGATTAACCAATGCGATCTTAAAATCAGATATTGCTACCTGGTCCAGAATACTGTTGCCTTTATTTACCAGTATAACAGGAAATATACAGTGCCCACAGACCTGGAAGACCGCAGTCATAATCCAATCTGTAAGAAGGGCAATACGGCTAATCCATTGCACTATCGCCCGCTAGCACTTCTAGATGCTGACAGCAAGGTCTTTGCAGGCGCTGTCCTGATCGAACTGGAAGCATGGGCCAATGCAAGGGTTATTCTTTGTAAACAGAAAATTGGTTTTAGGAAGAGTCTGTCAACCTCCCTAAATGGTCTTATTTTCAATATTGCAAGTGGAAAAACATGGTGAAAGTGCTGTCAGGTACTCTATGGGGCTTGGGTAGATCTCTCCCAAGCCTTTAATACTATCAATAGGGTCCGCCATTGGTTAAAATTAAAGCAATGGGTATTACCTGCTAGTCTCCTAGGAATAATAGTGTATCTTCAGGAAAACACACAGGTACAAGTGAGGCTCGACAGTCAAGGACGTTTAAGCAGTCCTGTCCCAACTGAAAGAGATGTGAGGCAGGGGTGAATCTTATCCCCATGCCTCTTCAACATCTATCTTGCTGACTTAAATGAGGCCTTAGGACCACATGCTTTGGGTAGTCCAAGGATAGGGAATCAAACAGTGAGCTTGATTGTCTACGCTCACAATATTGTCTTAAAGGACTACACTCTGCTAGGCCTCCAGCGTTTACGGAATGTGTTGGGGGAATATTCAGCTTTGAACGAATTGCGGATTAATCCCACAAAATCAAATGTCTGCTTCAGCAATCTGCTAAAGCGATTGACAGGATTCAAATGGACTTAAAACAGTCAACGTAAATAGTCAACGAGTCCCTGTGATTAAAACGGTTATATACTTGGGCGTTAGAATAAGATCATAACCAAGTGTTGCCTTTGTAGAGTCAGGTATAGAGGGAATAATGGATCACCTCTGTTGTCGAATGAAGAAACCTCTTGGAAGATATTGTAGATTCTCCATCATCCCACTAATACGTTTCTAGAAAGGCAAGATTATTCAAACAGTGCTATATGGGATGGATGTTCAGCCTCAAGCCTGGGTTATTAACTAGAACAGAATAGAGGGACAGGCTGTGGAAAAAAGTATTAAATCTATCACAATCTCTCCCAATGGCAAGCCTGTGATTCCAACTAGGGCCAAATTCGCTAGGGGCCAGTCTAGACTGGAAGCTTGCATCATCAGACTTATATTAGTACCCCAAAAGCATTCCCTATTTGAGGATATTGCCCTACATTTAGAAATGGGGACCAGTCTTACTTTGTGTAAGTTGAAGGGAACTGTGGCCAAAAATCTGGCGAATTGTTAGAGCTCAGAGGAAGAGGTTATACAAAAAACATAGGGTAAAATCTGCAATTATGAGAACAGACTTGGCCAATTCAATAGATCAAATGTGTAGCTATGTAATAGCTAAATCATTCTCAACCCTTGATAAACCCAAGAGTTGTCTACCAGCTTACTTAAAGCGTTTTCCAAATTCTAGCTGGTGGGTGGAATTTTTGACATTTCGCCTAAATTTGGTGCCAACAGGTGACATTTTAGCAGTGCGTAATAAGGAGTTATACAAAGAAGATAGTTGTGATCTGTGTGTGGAAATATTAAGACAGAATTTAAAACATGATTGAATGTTGCGCAGTTCAACCCCAGAGAGTCAAGCATTTTGTGTGCTTTGTTGAAAAAGAAGGGTGGCTAAATATGGAGGAGTTTTGGGAGGGATTAGCGTCGGGACATGAAACCTACCTCTCGGTTGAAGTGCTGAGAACACTCATGACTTAGGCTTTATCAATCTGTGAATGGACTAAATCATGGAAAGGTAGTTAAGTAAATGCTCAAGACTGTGCCCCGAGACACGAATGGTTCTTTCTTAAATGTTGATTTGGCTCTGCCTTTAAGGTTGAATTGATGTTTGTTAGGAAAGATTTCGTAATTGTAGGTAATTTTCCTTCCATGTGGCAACCCCTAAACTTTTTGCTGTTGTTTTTCACCTTGTTCTTGACTTTGCCAGAGAAGTGCAGCCTTCTGCCGCACTCCTCTGGGCTTTCGCTCCTTTTCTTATGGGGAAACTGACATGCCCTTAAGACAGTCAGTACCGGGGAACGCTGTTTCCCGTAGTTTCTTTTATCATGTTGCGGCTTTCGTGCAACATGACACAAGAGGGCACTGTAAGCTAAGTTACAGCTCTCTTGGGTCTCTAGCCTTCTACAGGCCCTAGATACTCGTTTAGGATTGTATTTGATCGGTGCAAGTAATTCAGGGACGGGAATGGTGGCAGCGATCGTTTCTTTATATTTTGAGCTCCTTTTGGCGTTCTAAGCACGTTTTTTGCAATTAACCCAAAATGGTGGCCTGGCTCCCAAAATGACCAGACCACGAGGCTCCTTTGTCCTGTCCGCTGACCGTCTTGCTCCCTTCACCTTCCCCAGGTCGAGCCGACCCGGGGCCTTCCTTATTTGGGCATGTACTTTCCCGCGAAACACGGATGCTTTCGCGGGCTTCTACATGTCTTTTGTGCGCCTCCAGGGTGTGGGCTGGGATGTCTGGTCCCAATACACATCCGGGGTGCCAGAGAGTCTAGGGTGGTGTGAATGCCTGGGACCACCGTGGTCCGTGATTGGTCCACGAATGGTGTGAGTGTTGATGAGCTGATCTCCCATTGGGTCCCCTCCGTTTTGGCGCGAAGGGAACCGTGGATAAGAGGGGGCTGGAAACACCACTACCATGTCGATCTCCTGAGTTCTCACGAACGAAGGAATACAGGAGCCAAGTATCCTGCAAACAAGAGGCTGGACCGAGGAATCGCTGGTGACCCGCTGAAGGACTTCTGCTCTGCACTGCTGTCGCCTTGTGAAACCCTTTTCACCTTTGATCGAACCAGAAGGCCTGTACTGGTACTTCGACCTTTGGAATAGCGGGAACAGCTATTCTCGGCATCTTCATCATTTCCTGCCAGTAAGCCTTCGGAAGCGTCTCTGGGCCATCCAGTTGACTGACCAGCTTACACGGGAGTCTTGCTCTGTAACCGCCGCCAGGTTGTGTTGTATTTCGAGTCCTTGTCACTCTCACACGCTTAGTACACTTGGCGTTCCCAAGTCTGAAGTGAGTAGTGTACATTTGGCTCAGATACACACGGCCGCTCCGTTGCCCTGCTGTGGTGACTTCGATTGGGACATCTTTTTTCTCTACACGACGACAAGGCATTCCCGGCTCTTCTGAACCTGCCAGCTGCTGAAACTAACGTGGAGAAGCCTGGGTCTGCTTGCATCGGGGACCGGTGAGTAGTATAGCTAGGATCTGGTCGCCCTCCTGCAGTAGCCCATTGCTTTTCCCCGCTGTGTAAAAACAGCACCCTTTTGTCCGTACTCGCGCTCTGCTTCTGCTCACTGTGGAGGCTGCGCTTGAGTCGCGGAACCTGTTCTTCTTCTGTTGTGCACTAACCCGAACTGCCCGACTTCCTCCGAAGAGCTTCTCCTTTTGCCCGTTGGCACCAGCGTGTGCAGGTACTTTGAGCACAAGGCTCCACTCTTCACAGGGCTCGGACTTCCATCTAGTTAGGTGCCTCTGAAGGCGAACTGAGTCTAAAGCATTATCGCACTGCCCGTTTTCCTTCCCTTTCAGGTGGACTACACATTTCGTGCATATAACGCTTGCGACTGTCGTATTTGTATATATATTGTGTTGATATGGTATGTGTTGGCTTAATATTGTGATATTGTGATTTTCTCGCTACAGTCATTATTTTAAAGGCCTTAAAATAAATGTGTATATATTTTTGATATAACAACTGTTTGGAGTAGTTTGTAAGCGCTCTTGCTTTGTGTGCTCATTGCGGGCTTTCAGTCACCCTCACCCCTCTTGAGACCTAGTCTTGACCGCCGCAATCGCTACCTCGATTGGTCTGGCTCGTCCAGAGGTTACCCTGTTCCAAGTAATTAGGTTGGCCTTCTGAACTTCTGCGCCACCAGGACAGAGTTCAGAAATCCGTCTTAACAAATTGGTGTACAGCGGTGGGATACGACTGAAGGTATCCAGTGTTGCGCACAAACTAAGGCATTTCAGGTTATTCCAACCAGGACACGTAGTGAATTGTTGTAGTATAACTTTAAAAAGGCCATAGTCCTATCTAACAGTATGGAAACAAATACCTTGTTAACTTTAAATGCTTCCAAATCAGAAACATTGAAGAAGATGTGTGCGGAGAGAGGTGTTTCCTCTCAAGGCACGAAATTGGAAATGATCCAAAGAATCGTGGCGTGGCAAGAAGCGCAGCTTGACGCTATAACTTCTGAGGACAGTGCGGAAGGTGGTGGGGCTGCTCTCACTGGTAGAACCGACGGTTCTGCCGCCGCACTGATCCATCGCGACCACGAGGACAGGGAGGACGAGATGTCTAATGTTTCCTCTGCCAGTGCTGATGGGGAGGCTATGCTTGAATTCAAGAAGCAAGAGCTGCGGTTTAGGCAGCAGGAGCTTGAATTCAGCATAGCCAAACTGAAAATCGAACAGGCAGAAAAACAAAAAGACAGGGATCACCAGTTGGAACTGGCCAAGCTTCAGGTTGCAAATGGGTCCAAGGGTCCTGGACATGGGTCTGGGGCCTCCTCTCATCCACGGTTTCCGAAAGATCTGCTCAGTGTGTATGAAGAAAGGAATGACATTATGGACTGGCTGAATGCGTTTGAGTATGCATGCGAAGTTCAACAAGTTGACAATGCTGATAAGATTGCATGGTTACTCAGCAGACTGCCCCATTCTGGCTGTAGTGCCATTATGGAAATGTCGAAGGCTGAGCGAGCTGATTTCGCAATGTTAAAGCAAACTCTCATTTTAAAGTTTGGGAAGACTCCGGCCCAATATTTGAAACGTTTCAGAGAGTATAAGAAAAAGGAAGGTGGTACTTGGGTATCTTATGTCACTGAATCCTTGAAAAACTTAACTGGCTGGGTCGAAGGTTATAAGGTTTCTACCTTCGAAGGCATGATAAATCTTGTCATGCTGGAACACATTTTTGCTTCTTCTTCCCCAGAGCTTAAGCAGCATTTGGCCGATTCGAAGGAGATAGATCCTAAGAGGCTGGCCATTGCAGCAGACTTATGGGTGTCACATCGAGTGTCCCATAAGGACAAAACTCATCCTGGTAAGCAGGAGGAAGGGAAAAAGTCCAAAGATATGGAGGGTGGAGAATCTGCTAAATCTTCTTCTCATAACGGCCACAAAAAGAAAAATAAGGGTAAGACACAAGAGAACTCACAGGGTAGTGGAGGACAGCCTCCGAAACAGAACTCTGGTTACAATAAGCCTCCCTATGTAAACAGACCCAATGGATCTTGCTTGTGGAACAACTGACCACGTGAAGGGGGATCCCCGTTGTAAGGTTAGACCTTTGGGGGTCCACTCCGCTAATCTGGCCTTCTCCTCCTACGAGGAAGAAGAGATTACAGGAGCATCCTTCTCCTCAGACTCATTTCCCAGCGGAATAGAGGCTGAGGTAGTTTTAGTGTCCCTGGGTTCCTGGGAGCCTAAAGTCGCAGAGGCTTATGCTAGGATTCCGGATAATACCAAGCACTACTTTAAAGACAGTGTGCTGATCAATGGAGTGGATACTCCAGCTCTTAGGGATAGTGGGTGCAGTCGCACTGTAGTGGATTCTACCTTGGTAGACTCAGAGGAAGTTGCCAGAGCTACTCTGATGCACACTAAGTTGGCTGACGGCCCCCTCCGTATGTTTCCCGTAATACCTGTAAATCTTACTTTAAATGGTACAGCAGTCAGGATTCCAGTGAGCATTCAGAGAAACGTCCCGGGAAAGGTCTTGTTAGGTAATGATCTCAGAGCTTTAGGGCTCGTAGGAGACACTGCCGAAAGACCCTAAACACGGTCTCAAGCACGGGCAGCATTGGCCAAGACCAATACGCCGCCCCAGCCGAAGGGGAAACCCAAGGCGAAAGGAGTCGACAAGTCACGACGAGGGAAAGAGAATATTCCCCCGAGCTCGCCTACCACTGCGGTGGAGGAAGTTGGTCAATCGCCCGGGCCCGACGAGGAGGTGGCGATGCCTGAAGTATTCGACCCCAACGATCATCCTGAACTAAAAGACTTGTTAGTTGAAGGAGGTCCTGATAGGTACGAATTCAGTAAAGGCCAACGTGAGTGCCCATCTCTGGAAGGCCTAAGGAGACAGGCCTGCTCCCAGCTTGAGGGTGAACCTCCTGGGACGCATAGGATTTATTGGGAAGGTGGACTCCTGTATAGTGAGCCCACAGAGTCTACAGAAGGAGACCATAGGAGGTTGGTGGTTCCCCTTGCTGTTAGGCCCTTCCTCCTGCAGTTGGCGCATGAAGTTCCCCTTGCTGGTCACCTTGGTATGAAGAGGACCAAGCAAAGGTTATCCATGCACTTCTACTGGGCCAAGATGGGGGTGCAAGTAGAAAGTCACTGCAGGAGTTGTACCTCCTGCCAGTTGTCTGGTAAGGTTGGCGCGACAATTCAAGCTCCGTTGGTACCGCTCCCAGTTGTGGGGGTACCATTTGAAAGGGTAGGGATCGACATCGTTGGTCCCCTTGACCCGCAAACATCCTCGGGCAATAGGTTTATCCTGGTGCTGGTCGACCATGCAACCAGGTATCCTGAGGCCATCCCATTGAAAACTGTAACTGCCAAGTCAGTTGCAAAAGCTTTACTTGGCATATTTACTAGGGTTGGCTTCCCTAAAGAAGTTGTGTCAGATCGTGGCAGCAACTTTATGTCGAAGTATATGCAGGCTATGTGGAAAGAATGTGGGGTCACCTACAAGTTCTCTTCTGCATACCACCCCCAGACCAATGGTCTGGTGGAACGTTTCAACATAACGTTAAAGAGCATGATTGGGGCTCTGGAGGAACCTCAGAGAAGAAAATGGGATCTTCTTTTACCATGCTTACTGTTTGCCTACCGAGAGGTACCACAGGAGGGTGTTGGCTTCAGCCCCTTCGAACTTCTGTTCGGTCATCCCGTACGGGGACCCTTAGCCATCGTCAAAGAGGGATGGGAGATGCCCACTCCCCCTGTTACTACCAACGTAGTTGATTATGTGCTAGGGCTCAGAAAACGGATGGTACTTCTGATGGGCTTGGCTAGTGATAAATTGAAGGCAGGACAAGCGCTGGTCAAACATTGGTACGACCAGAAAGCTTCCCTCATCAACTTTACACCTGATCAGCAAGTCCTGATCATGAATCCCATAAGGCCTCGAGCTTTACAGGACAAATGGTCAGGCCCTTACACAGTGGTGGAGCCCCTGGGTGAGGTTAACTATTTAGTGGACCTTGGAAGGCCTGGACAGGCTCCAAAAGTGTTTCACGTGAATAGGCTGAAGGCTTTCGTCCCAAGAGTCGAAATCGCAGCACTGCTACTGGCTTCAGATGTTGAGGAAGAGGAGTCGGAACCTCTCCCCGACCTGTTCCAAAGCGGTCCTTCAGATAGCTCCTTTGAGGGTGTCCGAGTGGCCCCTCACCTGACTTCTGATCAGCAGGCTGAGGTGAAACGTTTGCTTAGGCAGTTTTCCCCCCTGTTTTCACAGTCGCCTGGTTTGACACCTTGGTGCAAACATAACATTGACACAGGAGACAGTGTACCTACCAAAAGTAGGGGATACAGGATGCCAGACAAAGTACGGTCTTATATTAAGACCGAGGTCAACAAGATGTTAGACCTTGGGGTGATTGAACCCTCTAGTAGTCCTTGGTCCAGCCCTGTGGTTTTGGTTCCAAAGGCAGGCACTTCTGAATTGAGGTTCTGCGTGGATTACAGGGCTCTGAATGCTGTCACCAAGACAGATGCACACCCCTTGCCTCGAACAGATGAGCTGGTGGATACTTTGGGTGCCTCCAAGTACCTCAGCACGTTTGACCTCACTACTGGCTATTGGCAAATAGCTTTAGCAGAGCATGCCAAGGAGAAGACAGCATTTTCTACTCCAGACGGCCTTTACCAATTCCGGGTAATGCCGTTCGGGTTGAAGAATGCACCTGCCACTTTCCAGAGGCTTGTGAATCATGTGTTGAATGGGTTGGACGAATTCTGTCTTGCATATCTGGACGATATAGCAGTTTTCAGTGCCACCTGGGAAGACCATGTGAAACACCTCGGGATTGTGCTCCAGGCTCTTCAGAAAGCACACCTGACCATAAAGGCTAGTAAATGCCAGATTGGACAAGGCTCAGTGGTTTACCTTGGACATGAAGTAGGTGGAGGGAGGATACAGCCTCTTCCCAGTAAAGTACAAGCAGTACAAGACTGGCCTACCCCCACTACGCAAACCCAAGTGAGAGCCTTCTTAGGACTCACGGGGTATTACCGCAATTTTGTGGCAGACTATGGCACCATAGCTGCCCCTCTGACTGCCCTCACAACTCCGAAGAAACCCAAGAAGGTAACTTGGACCGATGAGTGTGAGAAGGCCTTCAATGGCTTAAAAGACTCCTTGTGCCAGGCCCCTGTCCTCAGGGCCCCTGATTATCAAAGACCTTTTATCGTGCAGACGGACGCCTCTGACACTGGGATAGGAGCTGTACTATCACAAGTAGATGAGAAGGGTAAGGAACACCCTATTGGTTTTATTAGCCGCCAGCTTAAGGACAGAGAGCTCAGATGGTCCACGGTAGAGAAAGAATGTTTCTCTGTTGTGTGGGCCCTAAGGAAGCTGAGGCCCCACCTCTATGGGACCCACTTTACTGTGCAAACTGACCATAAGCCGTTAAAGTGGCTAATGAACATGAAGGGGGAGAGAATCCAAAGTTGCTTAGGTGGTCCATAAGTCTACAAGGCTTCGACTTCACTATTGAGCATAGGCCAGGTGTCCAACATAGCAATGCTGATAGGTTGTCCAGAATGTTTAACCGACCTGAACAAGAGACTCATCCAGGGGTGGATTAGTTCCCCCTGTCCATAGTCTGGGAGGGGCGAGTGTTAGGAAAGATTTCGTAATTGTAGGTAATTTTCCTTCCATGTGGCAACCCCTAAACTTTTTGCTGTTGTTTTTCACCTTGTTCTCGACTTTGCCAGAGAAGTGCAGCCTTCTGCCGCACTCCTCTGGGCTTTCGCTCCTTTTCTTATGGGGAAACTGACATGCCCTTAAGACAGTCAGTCCCGGGGAACCCTGTTTCCCGTAGTTTCTTTTATCATGTTGCGGCTTTCGTGCAACATGACACAAGAGGGCACTGTAAGCTAAGTTACAGCTCTCTTGGGTCTCTAGCCTTCTACAGGCCCTAGATACTCGTTTAGGATTGTATTTGATCGGTGCAAGTAATTCAGGGACGGGAATGGTGGCAGCGATCGTTTCTTTATATTTTGAGCTCCTTTTGGCGTTCTAAGCATGTTTTTTGCGCTTAACCCAAAATGGTGGCCTGGCTCCCAAAATGGCCAGACCACGAGGCTCCTTTGTCCTGCCCGCTGACCGTCTTGCTCCCTTCACCTTCCCCAGGTCGAGCCGACCCGGGGCCTTCCTTATTTGGGCATGTACTTTCCCGCGAAACACGGATGCTTTTGCGGGCTTCTACATGTCTTTTGTGCGCCTCCAGGGTGTGGGCTGGGATGTCTGGTCCCAATACACATCCTGGGTGCCAGAGAGTCTAGGGTGGTGTGAATGCCTGGGACCACCGTGGTCCGTGATTGGTCCACGAATGGTGTGAGTGTTGATGAGCTGATCTCCCATTGGGTCCCCTCCGTTTTGGCGCAAAGGGAACCGTGGATAAGAGGGGGCTGGAAACACCACTACCATGTCGATCTCCTGAGTTCTCACGAACGAAGGAATACAGGAGCCAAGTATCCTGCAAACAAGAGGCTGGACCGAGGAATCGCTGGTGACCCGCTGAAGGACTTCTGCTCTGCACTGCTGTCGCCTTGTGAAACCCTTTTCACCTTTGATCGAACCAGAAGGCCTGTATTGGTACTTCGACCTTTGGAATAGCGGGAACAGCTATTCTCGGCATCTTCATCATCTCCTGCCAGTAAGCCTTCGGAAGCGTCTCTGGGCCATCCAGTTGACTGACCAGCTTACACGGGAGTCTTGCTCTGTAACCGCCGCCAGGTTGTGTTGTATTTCGAGTCCTTGTCACTCTCACACACTTAGTACACTTGGCGTTCCCAAGTCTGAAGTGAGTAGTGTACATTTGGCTCAGATACACACGGCCGCTCCGTTGCCCTGCTGTGGTGACAAAACTGTGCAGGTTTCTTCGATTGGGACGTCTTTTTTCTCTACACGACGACGAGGCATTCCCGGCTCTTCTGAACCTGCCAGCTGCTGAAACTAACGTGGAGAAGCCTGGGTCTGCTTGCATCGGGGACCGGTGAGTAGTATAGCTAGGATCTGGTCGCCCTCCTGCAGTAGCCCATTGCTTTTCCCCGCTGTGTAAAAACAGCACCCTTTTGTCCGTACTCGCGCTCTGCTTCTGCTCACTGTGGAGGCTGCGCTTGAGTCGCGGAACCTGTTCTTCTTCTGTTGTGCACTAACCCGAACTGCCCGACTTCCTCCGAAGAGCTTCTCCTTTTGCCCGTTGGCACCAGCGTGTGCAGGTACTTTGAGCACAAGGCTCCACTCTTCGCAGGGCTCGGACTTCCATCTAGTTAGGTGCCTCTGAAGGCGAACTGAGTCTAAAGCATTATCGCACTGCCTGTTTTCCTTTCCTTTCAGGTGGACTACACATTTCGTGCATATAACGCTTGCGACTGTCGTATTTGTATATATATTGTGTTGATATGGTATGTGTTGGCTTAATATTGTGATATTGTGATTTTCTCGCTACGGTCATTATTTTAAAGGCCTTAAAATAAATGTGTATATATTTTTGATATAACAACTGTTTGGAGTAGTTTGTAAGCGCTCTTGCTTTGTGTGCTCATTGCGGGCTTTCAGTCACCCTCACCCCTCTTGAGACCTAGTCTTGACCGCCGCGATCGCTACCTTGATTGGTCTGGCTCGTCCAGAGGTTACCCTGTTCCAAGTAATTAGGTTGGCCTTCTGAACTTCTGCGCCACCAGGACAGAGTTCAGAAATCCGTCTTAACAATGTTCTTGTAAATGCTGAATGTATTCGTTTTTGTAATAATGTTTTGTGTGAAAAGTCGAATAATTTGACTAAACCACATTAATAAAATGTTTTTAAAAAGATAGAGAGGGGGAAAGGAGGGAGAGCGAGGGGGCGAATAGGGAGAGCGAGGGGGCCGATAGGGAGAGAGAGGGGGATAGGGAGAGAAAGCGAGGGGGGGAGAGCGCGAGGGGGGGAGGGAGAGCGAGGGGGAAGGGAGAGCGAGGGGGGAAGGGGAGCGCAGGGGGGAAGGGGAGAAAGGGGAGCGCAGGGGGGAAAGGGGAGCGCAGGGGGGAAAGGGGAGCGCAGGGGGGAAAGGGGAGCGCAGGGGGGAAAGGGGAGCGCAGGGGTGAAGGGGAGCGCGAGGGGGGAAAGGGAAGTGCGAGGGGGGAAAGGGAAGCGCGAGGGGGGAAAGGGAAGCGCGAGGGGGGAAAGGGGAGGGCGAGGGGGGAAAGGGGAGGGCGAGGGGGGAAAGGGGAGGGCGAGGGGGGAAAGGGGAGGGCGAGGGGGGAAAGGGGAGCACACAGGGAAAAGGGGAGTGTGAGCGGGAAAGGGGAGTGTGAGCGGGAAAGGCGATCTAGGGGGAAAGGGGTGAACTAGGGGTAACACCAAACCCATAAAAAGAAGATTGGCACTCAGGAACCAGGTACTACCAAGGTACACCCATCAACACCACAGGTTTTACATCTGCCCCACTAATGAATCCATCCCCCATTTTCTTACAGTGAAGAGCAGCACAGCCACCAATAATGCAGATAGGCGCTCTTATAATACATCACATAAATGCCATTAGTAGTTTTAAAAAGCGAGAGAACAATGGTCAGAAGGGATGCAAGGAGATGGTGTTTCCATTTCAACCGACCTAACAATACGCGCTAACCCAACACTTTCCTCTGGCCCTTCTGTACATCTACATAGTGTCACCTAAGCCCCTACAAAAGACGACTGGCCATTGGATGAGGGGGGGCAGAGATGAACAGAGATGCAATATTGTTATGTGCTCTTCCTTTCGAATATGATGTTTATCTATGTTTTCTAACAGGTCAGTGCATGCACTGCAACAGTTATGTAATCGGGTTTTTGATGTGTATATAGTTGATATAGGACTTCCATAGCAGAAACGAATGGGAGTCAATGCTTAAAAATATGGGAGGCTGGAATGTTGGAGAGGGCAGTTGCTGGCTGGGGGAGAAGATGTCACAGGTGGGGTTCTTATAAACTGTGGTCATAATAAAACTTTGGTCAAGGCATACCTGTCTCCTTGATTACTTAACAAAATGGCGACGAGAATGTTTGCATGAGTGTCAAGTGAATTTGATTAAGTAAGAAGAGTCATAGCCAGTACACTAACTGTGGAACCTATATCATGGCGGAAGCCAATAGTACAGGTTTGGGTGTCATACTGTTACAGAAACAAAATGGTTTGGTGAGGGCAGTGGCTTTTGCATCTAGTCTACTGAAGGGAGCAGAAAGACGATTGAGAAAGAAGCATTGTGTGTGGTTTGGCCCGTAAAAAGATTCAAGGCGTTTCTATGGGGGAGATAGTTCAACGTCTTCAGTGATCATAAACCATTAGTGGAGAATTCTAAGTCAAAAGGACTGGATGGAGTGCCTCGCAGAAAATGTGAGGTGGGACACATCCCTGCAGGGACATCAGTTTATTGTAGAATATATTATGTGAGGCAGGCATGGTATCAAGAGAGACACAGACTCAAGGATAACAGTTTAATAACCTGTATTTAGAAATGAGTAGGGTTGGTGAAAGACCTAACTGGCCCTAACTCTAATGGGGTGGTTCCCTCAACTGATGTTTCTAAGGGGAGTCGAGGTCCATAAATCCAAAAACAAAGTCGGTCTGTGTCAAACATATGCTTGCCCTCACTCTTGAAACAAATTTGGTGTTAGGTCTTCTGAAAAGAAAAATGGTGTTTCATAAGGAAGTGTAAAACTGGGCAAGATTGAGGTGGTCTTCTCATCAGGGTCAGCTTTGCCAGTTCAAAAATAGTTCAACTCAAAAAGGGTGCCCTTCGATCTTCCTGGGAGGGTTCTTGTAACAAAACAAAACAGTTCACTAAAAGTTCCTAAGGCTGCTTGTATTCCTTTTCCCAAGCTTTTTAAAGTTCATAGTTTTCATGGGCCTCTTCGGGATCCCTTCCCCAAGTTTAGGCCCCACTGGTTCCAATAATTCAATTAAAGTTCTTTTGAGGACTCTCATGGTTCCTTCCGCAAGCCTATGCCTTTCTCGTTGCAACAATTTCACTCACAGTTTCCTTTGGGCCTCTCAGGATTCCCTTCCCCAAGCCTAGGCCCCCCAGGTCTCAAAATATTCACTTCAAGATTCACAAACCCAAAAGTTAATCTGGTCAAGAGCACCTCTCAAATCACAGTTCCTTCTTTGGGTTTTCAACAGCCTTTCTTTTACTTTGGGGATTTCGCTCCCACTTCACTCTCAGTGTAGCTTCCCTTTGCCACCTTCTCTCAAGTGGCGCTGTACACCTCCTCTTTTTAACACTGGGGCAATATCAGACTTTCCATAACGTAGGGCCTTTACTCCTCCCCATGCACGACCACTCTGATATATGGCCCTCTCGCCTTAGACTCTTTATCTTGCTTTCATGGGAATTGCCTTTCCCCCAGGTCTCTGGCACCTTCTGCCTTTGCTTTTCTTGTCCCTTGCTTTCCTTTGGTACCCTCTGCCTTTCCGTGCCACTTGCGCACTTTCCTTCGGCATCTTCTGCCTTTGTGTCACTTGCACACTTTCCTTTGGCACCTTCGGCCTTTCCGTGCCACTTGCACACTGCTTACTGTCTTTCTCTCCTGCGGTTTGCACGATTTTCTTCCTTTTCCCTTTTTATTTCATGCCGCTCGCACCTTTAAAACATTTTGACTTTCTTTCTGGGTCGCATACACCCCTCTTGTTCTTTCCCTTTCTTTACAATTCACACGGTTTCGTTTTTCTATTCTTTCGTGCCGCTTGCGCCTCTTCATTACTTTTCCTGTCGCTCTGTCAATAGCGAGCTGCTTGCACTTTTCTCTTCTAACGCTCCCACTCCAGCCTCCCACACGCTACTGAGCTTCTCCCTTTCATTGAAACTCACCAGGTAGAGCAGCACAGGAGGGCAGGCTAGTTAGGCTTTAGCGTTGAAGTCAGGGTCTCACCACCTGCCCCTCAGACACCTGGGACCTGGACATTTCCCAGGGGAACAAGCACTGACCTGAACACGGCCTACAGCATTGCCTGATCTGGCTCCCTGGTGACTCCCTGGTCAGCGTCTCAGAGTGACTCCCATTCTCCTCCAGATCCTTCGGGCTCCTCGAGCTGCAGCTTCCTGCTCTTCAGCCCCCACCATCACTCCAGCACCCACAGCTCGCTCTGCTTTTCCTGGGAAAACTGGCTTAGGACTGAGAAGGGATCCCCTGCTGGACTGAGCCACGCAGCCTCCCTTCTGCTCTCCCAACTGCTTCTCCTTGCATCGCTGAATGTCCCACCTTGTAGCCCTGTTAAGGAGTTTCAGGTGAGAGCCCTTGGCCTCCCTTGCCCGACTCTCCTTGGGCCAAATAGTGGGGCATGACTGACCCTTAACACCCCTTTTCTCAGTCAGTCCTGAAGTGGTGTTCAATAGATGCAGGTGTGTAGAATTGTTGTCTAGTGCCTGACTCTGCCCAACCTTAATAAATGGACAGCCTAGTGGTGTATAGCAGGCCACTCCAGTCATCGTCTTCACATTACTTTACACAGAGGTAATGTTTTCTAACTCTCGGTTGCCTCTTCCTCCTCCCAGTACATGTTGGAAATGGGGAATGGGAAACGGGATGAGACTGAAAATGTCCCATAAAGGCTGAGGGAGACTGATGAAGTACAACTGGGAAAGGGGGGAATACCATGTCTCGACCTTTGGCATTCTCCTCCCAATCCCCCCCCCACGTCCCCTGAGACCCACCACTCAGGTGATCCTCCCTCGCTTGTCCACCCCCAGGGTCAGGATCCAAAAGCGACATAGCTTCCCTGGCCACCTGAACAGAGGATCCCCAGGGAATAAGGGTGAGAATGCCATAAGGTTGCTCACAGTTCCCAGAAAGGACAATGTAATGCCAGACTTTTTGCCCAAGGCAGAGAATAAGAACAGTGGGGAGGATAATGGTGACAAAGAGGATGAGGAAGATAGTGATATTCATGCATTCAGGTGTGTGTGGTTTCTCCACTGGAGTGCAAGTGTGGAGAGATACTGAAAGAGGATGTAGAACTTTCTAGGGTGAGAAGCCTAGCGCAAAGTAACAAGTCAGGTTGGTCTAGTGATGATGGTTTGAGAGCGTTTCATAGGGTCAAAGATGAATTAAGTGTAACGGGCAGCTTTGTATGTAATTATGGGAGGCTTATACGTCCACAGGGAATCAGGAGAAGGTTATTAGAGATTGGTCACGAGGGGCATCTTAGTATGAGTAAAACCTAAGGACGTATTAGGAAAGGCTATTGGTGGCCTGGGTTAGAAAATGAAATTGAGGAGCTCAAAGAATTGCAGAGCTTATAGTGATTCCGATAAAGAATTGAGAAATTATGTTCAACATCTCAGGCTGCTTTTGATGCAGACATGCTATGGGAATTTGAGGCACTTGACATTTTGGAACCCATCACGAGGGATAGAGGTAGGAAAAAGTATGTGATGGTGCTCATCGATTTGTATTCTAAATGGGTGTGAAGGTAGTAGCTGAAGCGGATTCCAAGGCGCTTGTGAGTTTTCTAGATGAGATCTTTCAGTGGGAGGGGTTTCCCAAAAAACCTGGACAGTGGGGGTCAGCTCACTTATTTAAAAAACAAATGTATTTATTGGACCTTTGTATTGCACCTATACAGCAGACAGTGTTTCCAGGCGCCATAAGACAAAAGGGGAGGGAGGAGGACGACGTGAGGAAAAAACAAGAAACGGTTTTACTAGGCCTTATGGCATTCGGATCGTCGGCTCGTGCAATAGCAGTAAAGTGCAAGGGGGGGCAGGTTTGAGACATGCTAAGTGCTAATTGCCATTGAGGGCTGGTGCGCATGGAGGAAGGGGTAAGGGTAAAGTGCAAGGAACAGGGGTGGACCAGACGCGGTAGGAAGGCAAGTGCTGGTGGTGGGGTACTGCAGAAGACTGGTAGGAGGATGACCTGGCCCCAGTAGGTCTCTGAAGGCACAAGGCATCCAGTCACTGCAGCGGGGGGACATTAGCGGGGGACAGCGAAGGAGGAGGAGAAAAGGAAAGTCTTGAGGAGTTTCTGAAACTTAAGGAGATCAGGCTGAAGTCTGAGAGGGACAGAGAGACTATTACAGAGGGATGCTCGAAAGACTGATAGGGATGAAGAGCTTCTTGACAGGTATAGGTGTTGCTCATCACTAAGCAGCCTTAGATCACCCAGAAACCAATGGTGCTACTACAGAATGTTTAAACTGTACTCTTATGCAAGAAATTAGGATGGCTATAAAGGAAGGGAAGAGTTGGGAGGCGTGTGTGGAGAGAAGAGTGTATGCTTAAAGGTTAGCTCCACATGCTACAGCGGGGCTGATCCCTTTTGAGGTTCAGAGGCAAAGGAAACTGTGCATTTCGTTATGTCCTCCCTGGATGGGTCAGGCATGTTTTGTGGATTGGGATGAACAGAGTTTGAAGCAGGTGGTGGGAGATAAGGCTATGGAAATGAAGATGAGATTTGACAGTCCCAGGAGAGTAAGGTCTTCCAAGGTTGCAGATGGAGAGGAGGTGTGGATACGCAGAATGGGATGGGTTCCAGAAGGAACACAGCAAATTTCTGTGGAATGTTGCGGGTGAGGAATGTTCTAGAAGACAAAGTGGTTCTAGAGGATGGGACAGTGTGGAACAAGGGAAGGGTGGTTATCGGGATGAGTGTTGGCAATTGAATAGTTGGTGTTTTTTTTGTGAAAAGAGGGAGGTGTGTTATGTGTGATTTCTTTTTAATGTTTAACTAGGTTTTGTAACAGGTCAGTGCATGCACTGCAACAGTTGTGTTATGTTTCTTGATGCGTATATAGTTGATGCAAGACTTGATGCAAGACTTCCATTCCAGAATGGAATGAGGGGCAATTTCTGTAAATATGGGAGGCTGGAATGTTGGAGAGGGCAGTTGTTGGCCAGATTGTGAGTGAGCGGATGTCCCAGGTGGGGGCCTCGTAATGAGGGACCAATGCTAACCTAATAAAAGCTTTGGGCAAGGCATAAACGTCTCCTTGATTACTTAACAAATATATATAGGAGAACATGTGTTAATACAAACACCAATGCCTTTACCACCAACGCTCCATGCTTTGAGGGCCTTCTATCTCCCCAACAGTGGGGAAGCCCCAAATCTTTACCTCCTTTTGGGCGGCTTATAACTTTGCTCCCCCTGGACGAATCCTCACCAAACTTTGCAAAAAAAGTATATGGCCCACTCTGAATTTAGCAAAGTTTGGTGAGGTTTGGTCCAGCGGGGGCAAAGTTATAGGGGGGGTCCCAAAATTTCTTTTTTCCCATAGATATAATGGGGAAACAAAACTTTGCTCACGCCTACAGCCCAAACCGCTGGATGGATTTTCACCAAATTTGCGGCAGGAGCAGCGGGTTGGTCCCGAAAGCGTGCTTTTGTTAATTTGGTGTAAATCCGTCCAGTCGTTTATTTTTAAATGACCAAAACTTAAGGCAAACAAATTAGTGATATCTATGTCCGCTCCGCGGATGCATTTCCCCGTTCGCTCCGCCGACAGGACACGGATTAGCCATGCGGCTTGCGTCATGTCCGCGGACATGTGACATGCTCTCTGATTGGCTGGGGTGAAGCGTAAAGTGCGTCAGATTTTTGGAGACGCTCGCCATCTTGGATTCGCGTCCTGTGTCCGCGGACATCGGACATCGCGGTTAAATATATAAAAAAAACACAACATTGCACTTGTCAGACTTATGAAATAATCTTTGGGTAATGAGGATGGGATGGAATATGGCTGCAAGAAGCAAAAAAACATGTTAACTAAAAAACATCCGAACATGAAGAAAGCACATGGCGGTGTAGACCACGCTCATGCATAGAAGAGTTCATGAGGCAAAGCGCACGCGCACAACTACTTCACCCGCTCTTGACATATATCGCGCCAGTCAAAACGCGCAGTTTCTTTCTCAAACTCGCACGCGCGCCTCATTCTAACACGAACATGCATTGAAGAAAATACGCAGAAATGATGACCGCGCACAGGAGTTAACGGAAAACACGTAGCAGTGAAGACCGTGCACACGCGCTGTGGAAAACACATAGCTGCGAAGACTACACACACGCGCTGTACATAACACATAGCTGCGAAGACCAGGCACACGCGCTGTAGACAACAAGTAGCTGAAGACCGCGCACACGCGTTTAAGGAAGCACGTAGCAGTGTATCTTTTTCAAACTCGCACGCGTGCTCTTAACAGATGAATCCAAGCTCACACGCGCCTTATCTGAACACGCACACGCGTTGTAGATAACACACATAGCTGCGAAGACCGAGCACAAGTGCTGTAGATAACAAGTAGCTGCGAAGACCCTGCACACGTGTTGAAGGAAGCACGTAGCAGTGTAGACCACGCTCACGCGTAGAAGAGTTCACGTTGCAAAGCGCACGCACATAGGAGATTTCACGCAGCAGAGAAGTCTGTGCACACGCATTGGAAGAAACACGTATCAGTGAAGACCTCAGCAGAGTAAGTGACACGAGCAAACGAAAACCACGCACGCGCGCAACTACTTCACCCGCTCTTGGCAAAGTTTGGTGGGATTCTGTCAAGAGGGGCAAAACTAGAGGGGGGGTCCCACAATTATGTAAAAGCTTATAAATTATGTGCCATTTGACAAATCTACTATTAATTTTGGAAACTGCTAATACCTATAGATATAAATGATTTTTTAAGTTTGGTGGGATTTTGTCAAGAGGGGGCAAAATTAGAGGTGGGGGTCCCAAAATATTGTAAAGGCTTATTAATGTGGTGCCATTTGACAAATCTACACAAAGGTTTGCAAAAAGATTATAGCTCTAGATATAAATGTTTTTGTAAAGTCTGAATGGATGTTGTCAAGTGGGGGCTAGGTTATATGACGATTGTGCATATATTTGACATTTTTGAAAAAATAAAACATGGTTGGATTTCCAGCAAACTTGTGTAAGGAGCTTTGAGAAGGACCTGAAACCATGGTTTTGCAAATGTGCCCGTGTTTTAGTTTTTGACCAGTGTCATAATGTAGGTACAAAAAATAGTGATATACTGAGGTGACTGAGGTGTAACCTGTGGCCATGGGCAGTGGCCACATTGTCCGGGTCATATAATAAGGTAATGATCTGGACAATTTGGCTACTGGCCATGACCAAAGGGACAAAACATGGGGTAAAAGTGGCCATGTCCTCCTGGGACTGGCTTTGTGGTAAAGTTATTCGAAAATTGGTATAGATTTCAAAAAGAAGAAAAATGTGCTTGTGGTAATATGGTCATAGAGTTCTCTTTTTGCGTCCTGTAGGCTGCCATGGAAAGCGAAGAGGGACCCTGTATGGAACCTCGCCTTCCCTTTCCATGGTGGCCATCTCGGTAAAGGATTTTCCTTCCTACACCAGGTTTTTCGGTTTTACTTGGAACCATAACATCCCTTTAACAAAGTTTTTTTTACAGAATATATATATATCACCACATAATTTTAATTTTTAGTATTTGTTTATACGTTTACAGTGCAGTTGGAACGCTAACTGTTCGCTGTTCGCTCTTATTTGGTCAAAAACTAAAAATAGAAGGGCATTTACCTAGTCTTTAGTGGACCAAACGGCTCGAATATTATTTATAAACTTGAATAGGACACACTACAATATGAATTGTAACTAAGCTGATGTGACGTTAAAAGAAGGGAAACAGGAGCGAGAACACCAAAGGGAGCGAAAGACAAACCGATAAGCATTCTCTGTGGTGACGTACCATGCTTGGCTTTGTGGGTCATAGGGTGAGTGGCTCAGGGGGCTGGATGACTCCTTGAGCCAGTGGATTATGGGCCCAGAGGCAGAAAAGGAAAGATCCCTGGGCCACACTCCTGCAGATCTGGCCGCTTGGCAGCAGGCATTTCCAATTCCTCAGCCCAGACTAGCCCTAGGGATTGGAACCAATATACCCATTCACTAGAGACCACCACATTTTCTAGCTAACCCACAGCAGTAATCCTCATGGGGGAGCCATTACAAACCACTCGCCAGATCAAAACAGTATGAATTGTTGTATTCTCCCTAAAGGAAAACATTTCATCCTTTTGTGGTTGGAGGTGAGTAGTTTGATCAATTTCCCCGCTCTTTACAGCTATTGGATAAATCTGTCTCTGAAGACAAACCCAGAGGCATGGACTGAGGGAGTCCTGCGGATACAAACTTA
The DNA here is from genome assembly GCF_040938575.1 of Ambystoma mexicanum. Lineage (NCBI taxonomy): Eukaryota > Metazoa > Chordata > Amphibia > Caudata > Ambystomatidae > Ambystoma > Ambystoma mexicanum. Next base: position 914,517,921 of record NC_090923.1, on the reverse strand, counting down.
ACACTGTGGAAACTGATTCAGGAGGTTAAATTTAGCAGTACTGACGAATGAAAATGCGAAACCAAACAACTGGTGTTCTCCAGCCTCCGTTCTAATCACTGCAAATGCAATACCACCATTTCCTAATGCAAGAAATCTTTATTCACATCAGACAGGTCCACTTATTGAATGAGGGTTTCCCGGCCTGAGTCATATGGATGGGAGTCAGAGCTACCCAGTTTTGAGCAGGCAGCAACAGGGTAGGGTGTTTGTAAAGGGATGGCTGGAGGGAGATGGGGGGGGGGGCAAGAGGGAGTTCAGGAGTTGGGGGACAGTCCACCACATGTGTAGACCAGATCCAAGTCTCCCAGATGGCTGGCTTTGATATTGCCTTGAGCCAGACCCCCCTCCCCACACCCTCATCAGCCCAAATGTCTACATTTGCATGGCTTTATTACAGCTCAATCCAGGTCCCATTACACAGGTACAAAAGCTGAGGGGAAGACATTACTGGAAGGAGCATGAGACTGAAGGACTAGAGGCAGCTGGAGAAATGCTGGCAGCGAAGAGCAAAAAGGAACCCTGGGAAGAGATGGCGAGGAGTTCAAGGAGGAGCCATCCAAAGGTGGTGGTGGCGACGTGTTGAACGAGAGTAGTACCATCAGAAGGATATGTTGGAAGGTTGAATGAGGTGGTAAGATTAGGAGGAGGTAGTAACATCAGAAGAAGGTGGTGAAGTGTTGAAGGAGGTGGTGACACCAGGAGGAGGTCCAAAGTATAAGGAAGTGGATACATCAGATGGTGGAAATTTGAACATGCTTATAACATCAGGAGGTGATGGTTAAAAGCGGAGGGTGGCAGTAATATTACGAGTGAGTGAAGCAGGAGGCAACAATGGAGGAAGAGAACATCAGAACGAGAGGGTGTAGGAAGTGGCAAAGGAGGTGAAAAAATCAGGAGGCGAGTGTGAATGCCAAGGAGGTAATGAAGCAAATGGTTGAGAGTGAAGTCAAAAGTGGGTAGAAGGAAGCATAGGGAAAGAAAAAGTTGAGGAATGCGGTCGGAATGACAGAAAGATATAAGACCAGAGAGATTGGTGAGATCAGAAAGTCAGCTCCAGAAGGAGAAGGGGGTAGAATAATGGGTTGAGAAAGAATCATCGTCCTCAGGGCCCGGGCGTGACACAGAAACAATCACAGTAGGTGAAGGATGAGACGGAGGTGGGAAGAGAGCAGTGAAGATCGAGCAGTGAAGAAGAGATAGAAGAGGAAGAGAAATAGGGACTGGTCTGCCAGAATGGGTAGGTTCTAACAGATCTGGTCAGTCATAGGCTACACCAGAAGATGGGAAGAGGAACGAGACTGGGTCAAGGTGTTTAAGAGCAGCTTATAGAGGGGAATAAGTTGTTCAAGGTACACCTAGGGACCCCTCGGACTCTCCTTGCAGACTATAACAAATGGCCAGTATGACCACAGGACCTGGTGCCAGAGTTAGTCAACGGGTGCAGGTCTCCGGGAAGAGCACATGTAGAGCAGTCAAAGTTTGGAAACCCCATGAGCCAGCAATGCCAGAGGCTGGAGTGACACTTCCCGAGGATTCTAAAGACTTGCAGTTTAGCTCAAGAGGCTGGCACCTGGCAGAAGAGAATTGCTCAAAAATAACATCCGGAATTACAGTGTTATTTTCTTTTTGAGAGTTCCCCACTTCACTTTAGTTGGCCTTTACTTGTATTTGTATTTATTAATTTTTATATAGCGCTTTACACCAAAGTGCTTTACATAAGAATAAAAGAGAATACAAAACAAGCATCAACAACATATGAATCAAGTCTCAGAAAACAGTATATGGAACAATTTAGATGAACAAAATGGCATAACATGAGTGGTGTTGGACCGTGGTGAGAGGCAGCAAGGATATAGGATGTGGTGTAGGACCGTGGTGAGAGAGACAGCAAAGGCGTTAGGATGGTAATTGGAGGAGGAAAGATTTTAGAGAAGTGCGGAAGGAGGAATAGGAGGAGATGGAGCGGATAGGGAGAGGGAGACGGTTCCAGTGGAAAGGGGCAAGAAGTTGAAAAGAACGGAAGAGGGATGGGGACAAGGTGGGGGAAGAGGAGTGAGTAGGAAGAGATTGGCAGAGCGGAGTGGGTGAGAGGGAGTGTAAGGAGAGAGGAAAGGTATGGTGGGGCAAGACCATAGAGGGATTTAAAGACGAGGCAGAGCAAGTTGATTTTGAGATGGGAGTGAAAGGGGAGACAGCTAAGAGAGGAGAGAGAAGAGGAGATGGAATCATGAGGAGAGAGAAGGCAGAGTGAACTGATGGCAGAATGGTAGCTGGATTTAAGAGGGGCCAGATGGTTGGAGGGGAGACCGAAGGAGAGTGGAGCAGTAGAAGAGTCTAGAGAAGATGGAGGAAATTAGGAGTTTAGTAGCATGGAAGGTTAGGAAGGGTCAGACTTTATGGATGTTATAGAGGTGGAAGCGGCAGGAGCGGGAGGTGAGAGATATGGTGGGAGAGGTTAGAGTCGATGGGAAGGCCAAAATTGCAGGTGTGGGGAGAAATGGGGAGTTGGGAAGGGGAAAAGAGAATGTGAGGAGGAGGGGATGGGGGAGGTGGGGGGGCAGTGTTCGCTAAGAAGAAAAGGACTTCTGTTTTGTCAGCGTTTAGGGTAAGAAAGTGGGAGGACATCCAGGATTTAATAGCAGAAAGGCAGGAAGAGAGTTTGAGATGGATGTCAGAGGTGAAGGAAGAGAAGGAAAGGATGAGCTGGGTATCATCTGCATAGAAATGGTGAGATATACCAAAGGAGGAGATGATAGGGGCTACGAAAGAAGTGTAGAGAGAGAAGAGAAAGGGGCCAAGGACAGATCCTTGAGGGACGCCGTGGTTGAGAGGATAGATAGGGGAGGTGCTACCATCCCAAGAAACTGCAAAGGTGCGGTTGGAAAGATAGGAGGAGAAGTTGAGGACAGAGTCTTTGAGACCAAAGGATGAGAGAGGAAATATATGGCATGCAGTGAATTAAAGGTTTTGTACATGAACTCAAAAGATGGGAGGACTGAGAGAGGAAAGACAGTTGGGGCGATTAAGAAGGCCAATGCCACCACCTCGGCCTGAGGATCAAGGGACATGGGCAAAGGAAGAGGAGGAAGAAGTGAGGGATGCAGGAACAGAAGTATTGCAAGGCGGATCCAGGTTTCAGTGATACAGAGGAAGTGAAGGTTGAGGCGCAAGAATAGGTCAAGGACAGCAGTGGTTTTGTTGAAGATTGATCTGGTGTTCCAGAGGGCGACGTCGATGGAGTTGGGAGTGCAAGCTAGTTGCGGGGAAATGAGGTTGTGACGTCTGATGTGTTGGGGTACTGCGTAGGGTGGGATTGAGGGGGTGAAGGAAAGTTAAAGGAGGAGATGGCCATGATGACGATACAGAGTGTTGAGGGAGGGGGGTAGAGGAACAGGGGCGAGAAGGGAAAAGGGGTGGAATTGATGCGAGGTGTGATGCATAACAGGGAGTGCAGGCCTACGAAAGTGAAGTGACAGCGAGGGGTGACTAGAGAGATGAGGTGTATAGTGAGTGGGGTAATGTCAAGGTAAGGCTGAGAACATAGAGGGATGTCTCAGAGTAGGGGTAGTTCGTAGGAGGCAAAGAAGGACAGAGGCGAAGAAGGCATAGGCTGAGGAGGTCTAAATAAAGGTGAAATAGTGTTATACTGTATAGTGTAACAGTGGCAGAACAATGAGGGATCCTAAGATGATAGTAGAGATGTCGGGTGGACGGAGGTGGTTGCGCCGTGGGAGAGGAGCTGAGTGGGGGCACAAGGTGTAAAGGGTGAGTAGTTGCAACAGTTCTGGTGGTGGCTGCTGTAGAAGAGAAGGTTGGGGCAGGAGGAGGCCGAGGGAGGGAAGGCGCTGAGTTACTATAGAACGCAGAATATCAGCTGAGGTGAGGGCCTGCTGTGGGAGAGGTGTTGAGGAGGGGGCACCAGGGGGTTGAGGGTGAGACAGCAGCTGTTTGTTGAAAAGGGGTGTCAAAGGCTGTGCAGATACGAAGAGGTGGCGGCAGGTGGCTAAAGTCAAATGAAGCCCAGAATGAGAAGGCCGTGGAATTGGCAGGTGCAGCGTCTACTGTGCAGGCCACTTAGTGGGTGAGGATAAAAGGGGGAGGTCAGTAGTGTTGTTGTGGGCGAACAGAGGCAGGGATGGTAGAGCAAGTTAGGGGTCAATAGGAAGAGCCATCAGCAGAGTTGTCACGCTGTGCATCAAAGAAGACTGGTGATAGCATAGACCCGAAGGGCAGAGCGGAGGAGGAAGGCTGCCGTACATAAGACCTTGATGGTTATACCTCATACTCTGGTGGAGGACACAAGAAAATAATAAACTGCAAAAAGCCTATTTAAGTCACATTTCAGATCCTGGCAAGAGCCAGAAACCAGAAGGACGGGCAAGCCAGAGCATCTTAAGGGTTCAAAGTCCAAGTTGGTCGGTAGTAAATTCACGCCGACAACGACTCTGGCAAGGGTTTGGGGGAAACACTAGCTTGCAGTAATATCCTGCGTGAAGGCATCATGAAACAAGACACAGACAACAGATTCAAAAAAGTTGTATTTAAATTAGGATTGAGGAAGGCCTAACGTGCCCTATGTTAAGGTGGGACTTTGCTACTTAAAGAAAACAAAGCATAGTCTGTGTCAGGATGTCCAACCTAAGTCTGTATGTGTCCAAAACCTATACTTGCCCTCCCAACTAACTGTATACAATGTGTAGGGATGTTGGTCTCAAAAGAATAGTGTTCAAAAGAAAGTTCAGAGCTTCTTCCAGATCTTGACTCCGGATCGGTTTCCCCTTCCCCACTTTCGAACTAGTTCTCAAAATACTGGGGTTCCTTTCCCCAAGAGTTCAAACCTTCTTGTTTCCAAAATTGCACAGTTCTTTGAGACACCTCCCAAGTCAGGGGCCCCAAGCCCCCAAAAGTTCAAACTTCCAGCTTTCAAAATCAACACAGTTCTGTTTCTTAACTTCAATCTTCCAGACAAAGATGTAGCAACACAAACTTGACTTTGCATCTGCTTACATTGGTTTTTCGAAATAGGGCACTCAGTCTAGGCGCAGTTGTCGGACCACACAGTCCACCCATTACAGGTCATGCAACGGATACCCTTTCTTACTGCTTCCATCAACACTTAGCCACTGGTTCAATCCGACAGTGATGCTTAGTTGATTCCTCAGTGTCACATTCTCCAGACACTGTCTCGTGGCTGCTTTAGCACCATGTACTTTATTATTCTCTCTTGCCAACACAAGTCTCGCTCAATCTGCCATGTCTGGGCCCCTCTGGACTTTGGGCCACTATTTAGTGTTCCATCTTCGTACCTCATCAGTACTCTCTTGACTTTGTCCTCACTTGTTTCCCATACTAGATTCCTTGTCTTCATGCACTATGCTGCTTTTGTTCCCTTCATGAGCATTCATCTGACTTTGTGCGGCTTTCCCAAGTGCTTTCAATACGCTACTCTGTGCTGGATTCACAATTGCTCTCAATCCCTTTTTACTCTGTACGGGATTCACAAATGCCTTCAATCGGTCATAGTTCATTCAATCTCTTATTAAATACTTGTTCCGGCATTCAACAATACTTTCATTCAACCTCTTTGCCTTTCACTCAGCAGCAGCAAAGGACTTTGCTAGATACTACCGGAGCACCCCAGTCAGAGTGTGTATTGGCTCTACACTCACCGGTCGCACACAGCAGCTTTCTTCCTCCTGGCGTCCTTCGCAACGGGCTTCTCCAGGCTTCCACTGCTTCTCGGCTTCACCCGAGACTCCACCTTCCTCTCGTGGTCTGCACCGCGCGCATCTCCCGCTCTCCTGGCTTCCTTTGCATCAGTTACGGTCTTAGGGAGCTCCACTGCTTCTCCCCACCAGACCGCTTTGGCGGATCTCCAGACCGTCGCACAGCCAACCACATCAGTGATATTTGCGATGTCATCTTTGATGTCCTGGGTGTTATCTTAGCAGTGCACAGTGGTGGCGCGAGTTATGGTTGCTTAGCTTACCATAACTGGTGAATTTCAGGGTTTTTTCAATTTTACTTGTAACCATAACATCCTTTTAACAACGTTTTTTCATTGAATTTCATATGTTTTTATTAGTGCAACTTAACCATAACTTCCCTTTAACAACGTTTTTTGAGTGAATTTCATGGGTTTTTACCAGTGCATGCTATTTTCCTACAACTTACTAATATCATACTTACCAAATATGACAATGCATTACTTACCGTAAAAGCATTTCTGATGGTTGTATCTGCTTAGATTCACATACTGTGCATAGTCCGACGTCCAGTGGTCACTGCGGAGTATTGCGTTTTGTTTTTCGTAGTCGAAAAGGGGACGTCGACAAGGCGGGTCTGTAACACTATCCCTATAGTGACGTGCGGTGTACCCACAATCCCTCACGCGTCGAGGTCCCTCTGTTTGTATTTTTTCTGCCCTGAGGGAGCCTTCTAGACTTGGGTGAGTACAGAAAAGAGAGATATAAAAAGATGTCTATGTTCCTTCCATCCGAGCAGGGAGGAAGGGTGGGCGCATGTGAATCTAAGCAGATACAACCATCAGAAATGCTTTTACGGTAAGTAATGCATTGTCTTCTGATGTTTGTTAATCTGCTTAGAATCACATGCTGTGCATAGACTAGCGAGCAGTACCCGAGTTGAAGGTGGGTTGTGAGAAGGAACAGTAGAGAAAAGATGTCTTAATACTGCTTGTCCCACCTGGGAATCAGATCTAGAGTGGGCATCTAGACAGTAGTGTTTTGTAAAGGTGTGTACCGAACTCCAGGTTGCCGCTTTGCAAATGGACTCAAGGGGAACATTTGCAATGAATGCTATGGATGCCCCAGTGCCTCGAGTAGAGTGTGCTCTTGGCTTGAAGGGTAGTTCTCTCTTAGCAAGAGTGTAACAGAGAGTGATGCATTGAACAATCCATCTAGATATAGTGGACTTTGAGACTGCATCTCCATCTCTTCCTGCTGCCACCGAGACAAAGAACTGATTAGTTTTTCTCAGTGGTCTAGTTATTTCCATATAAAACATGACAGCTCTGCGCACATCAAGTGTATGCAGGCTTTTTTCTCCCAAATTTGAAGGGTTTTGAAAGAACGTTGGTAGTTCTATAGACTGGTTGACATTGAATTTCGAGATGAATTTCGGTGCAAACCTTGGGTGTGTGCGTAGAACCACCTTATCTTTGTGAGCCGTTACAAAGGGGTCTAGAACAGAAAGAGCCTGTAGTTCACTTACTCTCCTAATGGAGGTGATAGCTATTAGTAAGGCGGTCTTAAGAGTGAGGTCTTTAAGAGTTGCCTTGTGCATGGGTTGCCCATGAGCCTGGTAAGTACCACATTTAGGTCCCAGCCGGGAGCTGGTGTATTCTCTTTACCCCCTCCATAAAGGCTTTAATAACTGGGACTTTCCACCATGACACTAAGCTGGGAAGTAGTGTATGCAGAAAGTGCCGCTAGGTGGACTTTAATAGAATTGAATACTAGACCTGAGTCCAGTAAATGGGACAGGTACAGAACAATTTGTGTGGGAGAGCAGTCAACAGGGTTGATGTTTCTTCCTCTACACCAGATGACAAATCTCTTCCATTTGCTAGAATTACAGTGACGAGTGTTAGGCTTTATAGCCCCCCCGAGGATGTCCATGCATCTCTGCAGGAGTTGTAAATGTCCAAATTCTATGATCTCAGGAGCCAGGCTGCTAAGTTGATGGTCTGAGGGCATGGATGCAGTGTCCTGCCCTTGTCCTGTGACAGCATGTTGTACGGGCAAGGAAGTTTCACTGGAGGAGATAGAGACATCTCCATCAGGTGAGCGAACCATGGCTGCCGGGCCCACATAAGGCCACTAGTATCATGGTAACTTGTTCCTGGTGCATCTTGTGCACAATCTTGTTGAGAAGGAGAGTCGGGGGGAGAAGTGTAAACAAATTTCCCGGACCATGGAATCGGTAGACCGTTCCCCTTGGATTGGTTCTGGGGGTACCTGGAGGCGTAATCTAGGCATTGTGAGTTCTCCAGGGTTGCGAACAGGTCTATTTCCGGGAATCCCCATTGTGTGAAAACATCGAAGACGATGTCTTCGTGTAAACGCCATTCGTACTCTGAGGGCAGAGAGAAGTCTCTGCTTAGTTCGTCTGCTAGCAGATTGAGTTCCCCTGGTACATGTTGTGACAGTAGGAACATGTGTTTGAGAGCCTACTTCCAGATGTTCTGGGACAGCTTGGACAGTCCCGGAGAGTGAGTGCCCCCTTGTTTGTTGAGGTCGTACACGGCTGTGGTGCTGTCCGTGAGGACCATCACGGTCTTCCCTTGTAGGTGTGTCTGGAAGGCTTTTAGTGCCTTGAACACAGCAAGTAGCTCGAGTAAGTTTATGTGCTTGGAAGCTACGCTCGGAGTCGAAACTCCGTGAGCAGTCTGATGGGATAGGTGAGCCCCCCATCCTGTGAGGGATGCGTCTGTGGTTAGAGTGGCTTCCACTGCGGGGGTGGCAAATGGTTTCCCTATTAGCAGGTTTTCCTTCGACCACCACCGTAGCGAGAGAACCAAGGCCTGCGAGACCACCACTAGATCGTCCCATTGTCCGCTGGCCTGACACCACTGGCTGTTGAGCCACTCTTGCATTGGCGCATGTGCAGGCGCGCGTGGGGTACCAAATAAATACATGACGGCATCATTCCTAGCAATCGCATTGCTTTGCGTACCGTCACCTCTTGACCTGCTACATATTGAGGGATCTGAAACAGCATGTTTTGGATCTTCTCGTTGGAGGGGAAGACGAGGCCGTCCTTTGTTCGAATTAGAGCCCCTAGGAATTGTTTGACTTGGCTGGGGTCTAGGCTGGACTTCTTCTCGTTGATGGAGAAGCCCAGTTGGAACAAAAGGTCTACAGTCTTTTGGGTATTTGAGAAGCATGTTTCGTAAGAATCCCCTGTGTTGAGCCAATCATCAAGGTAAGGGTATACTGGGATGGACAACCTGCGCAGGTGGGCTGCTGCCACTGCCAGTACTTTCGTGAATACCCTTGGTGCTGATGCTATCCCGAAGGGTAGCACTCTGAACTGGTAGTGTTTGCCCTCTATCATGAACCTGAGGTATTTTTTGTGCGCTGGCAACATTAAAATATGAAAGTATGCATGTTTCATGTCCAGTGTTGTCATGTAATCTCCTGTGATAGCAGGGGGATCACTTCCTGTAAGGTCACCATACGAAACTTTTGAGGTTTGATAAATTTATTCGCTGGGCGCAGATCTAATACAGGGCGCATGGTTAAGTTCTTTTTGGGTACAAGGAAGTACACTGAATAAATACCTTCTGTTACCTGCGATAGAGGCACGACCTCTATAGCTCCTTTTTCCAGTAGCTGGTCCACTTCTTGTAGAAGGATGGCGAGGTGTTCTGGTGTCATGCGTCGTCCCCTTGGGGGTCTGTACGTTGGGGAACTGTTGAATTCTATACAGTAGCCGCGGGCTATGGTTGATAGTACCCAGCGGTCTGAAGTTATTCCCTCCCGTGCTGGAAGAAAGGATGTTAACCGGCCCCCCGACCGGCGATGCATGGGAGGGGACCCGGATCTTCGAGTCATTTGGTATTGGTGGCTTGGGAACCTCTAGGGGTAGAACCCCGACCTCTCCCTTTGCCACGGCGTTGTCCTCTCTGGTTGTATTGGCCGCTGGTGCCTTGGTTAGAGGACCAGTTGTTGTTTGCAGAGTATTGCTGCTGCTGATTTTGCTGCTGGCGTTGGCCTCGAAAAAAGCGCCTATTGCCATAGCCACGTTTGCTAGGAGGCCTAGAAATCTGGTCTAGGGTTTTGATGGTGTCAAACTTTTTCTTTGCCGTTTCTAGTGTCTCATCAACCACCTTTCCAAAGAGGTTGGCATCTTCTATAGGCTTGTTGATTAGAGATGCTTGTGTTTCAGGTTTAAACCCCGAATTACGCAGCCAGACATGGCGTTTGAGGAGTATTCCTTGGACTAGGGAACGGCCAGCCGCTTCTGCAGCATCCAGAGTGTTTTTTACGATGTTTTGGTTGACTAGGGTCCCTTCAGTAATCGTGTCCAGAAGGCGTGTACGTAGGGGTTCTGGTACCTCCTCGGCGTCCTTACATAGCTTGCGCCATTGTGCCTCTGCGTAACTTGCTAGCAAGGAATTGTTGTTTGCAATCCTTGCGGAAAAAGCAGCGGAGGCTGTGATACTCTTCCCCAGGGCATACAATTTTTTGCCCTCCTTATCTGGTGGTGCTTCGCTGGTAGACAGCGGGACCCCTGCTCTTTTCCTTGTATTTGTCACCACTAGGGAGTCTGGTACAGAGTGGCCCCTGACGTACAACGGGTCTGAAGGGGAGGGACTGAATAGTTTTTCTATCCTCGGGTTGACCCCTCTGACCAACGTGGGTGTAGATAGTGAAGGGATAATTCGTCTCCTTACTGAGGCGAGGAGGGAATGGTTTGGCTGACAGGGGGTTTCTTATTGATTAACTTCTCCACAAATTCAATGTCAGGAGAAATCTCCCCAGTGTCTATTTCGAAATGCGCTGCTGCCATGTGTAGTAGTGCATTAAATGTAGGTTGATCGTCAATAGGTGACGTGTTCCTATTAGGTGAGTCCTCGGGAGGGGACAGGTTTAGTACATCAGGGTCCGAAAACGCTGATGGGGACTGCCAGGGCTGTGAAGCAACTTCCTCTGGATCTTCTCTGAAGCCCCCCCACCTATATCTGGATTTTCTTCAAAACCTTCTTCCTCTAGGTTTTGTTCCTCTTCGTTGCCTAAAAATTTGTTGTCCTCCTGAAAGTGCGGGTCCTCTTCAGTGAGGTCATATACATTTATATCCTTTTGGGAGGGATGAAACAGCCTAGGGAATTTAGCCCTGGGGTCCATCCGAGGTCCCGCTCTCCCTCTCTTGCCCTCTTGGGTGGTGGTAGGTTTTGGGTCTCCATAAACCTCTCCATCTTCTCCATACAGAACTGGAGTCTCTCCAGGGTCTCATGAGGTACCCCTGAGCGGTCTGGGGGGTTGGGGGGGGCAAGTGTCTTTGGCCTGAAAACACTTTGACCTCTCCCATAACGTCGAAGAAAGGTCTCCGTCGCGTCTGAAAAGCCTTCTGGTAGGCTAGGAGTCCCTTTAGATGAAGGGGGCAGTTCCTGCCTTCCTTCAGGCCTTTTCAGCGTTTCTCTAGCCTTCTGAGCGGTATTCGGCGTATCTTTCACTGTCTGCTTCTGGCTATCGGCAGAAACTATCCTCGCCAGGCTCTCGACGATTAATCTGTCTGTGGAGGGCTCTGGTATTGACGTTACGGGCGTCGCGCGTTCTACGGCGACGGACGCTCACTGACAGAGCGCTTCGTCTGGCGATTTGGGGGTAGCGCCCTTATCTGGGGGAAGCCCAGTCGCTGGTCACGTCTGCGTTTGGGAGGGGGGGGCTTAAGACTCTTACGGTCTGAGGAGGACGCCGGTGGAACCTGCGTCTCCGTTGGCGCTGCTGGTTTCTTCGTCTTCGAGGAAGAAGAGCCGTGGGTTATGTGTTTATGGGAGTGTTTTTTGTGTGCGTCAGTGTCTCCGGGGTGTTAATTCCCATAAGCAGGGCGTTAATCCCCATAAGCAGGGCGTGAGCCGAACTTGTCGGGGCCGGGGACAGACGACGAGGAGCGCGAGCGCTCCTTAGAGAGGTCTACGACTTCCGTAACGGATGTCGGGTTATCACATTCCTCGTCACTTTCGGCGGCGGGTGAGGAATCGGACCTCGATATGGCGTAGGCCGCCCACCTTTTGACCTTGCGGTCCTTTAAAGTCTTAGGCTTAAGAAGCTGACAAGCCGCGCAGCTGTCTTCCTTGTGGACGAGGGGCAAGCAACGGTTACACCGTTTATGCTCGTCTTTCCAGGTAAACTTGCCCTTGCAACGCGGGCAAAACCTAAAGGGTGTCCTCTCCATAGCTGAGGAAATCTTTCACTGTGATAACAACCCCGAGGGAAAGGGAGGGGAAAAGGAAAGGCATTCTTGGAGAGAAACAAGAAATGTCCCACGACCCCACTCTCCCTACTGTCTTATGGCCGGCGAGGCCAGGCCACGTGTTTGGCAGCACCAAAGGATCTCCTCCGTCTCGTCCCCGCCGTCGAAGTTCTTACTCGGCGGAGAAAAGGCTTTGCAGCTACGTCGAGGGAGGGATCTTATGTAAATCTATATTAATAATTAATGACCAAAGGTCGAGTAAATGAATTTGTTATGTCTCTCAAAATTTCCCTTGCACACCACCTACACCTTTTCGTACTCATTATCCATTACCAATCTAGTACACAGTGCTACTTGGAAGAATTTTATCAAAACTGCTATTTATCTTAAGAATGGCATCAGTTATTGCCATCCCTCCTCCCCAAGCGCTACCACCACCACCAGCTGGAGGACCCTCAACAAAAAAAGCGGGAACACAGGGTGCTAAAACATAGATTTTTCTTCCTATAGCGGGACGCCATAGGCGCCAGGCGTCCCGCTATAAGAAGGAAGGAAAATCCTTTTCCAAGACAGCCAACATGGAAAGAGAAGGCAAGGCTCCGTACACAGCTCCTCTTCCCCTTGCCATGGCAGCCTGCAAAACCCTATGAACATATTACCACAAGCACTTTTTTTCTCTTTCAAACATATTCTACCTTCTAATAACTTTACCACATAACCGTTCCCAGCTAAACATAGCCACTTTAACACCATTTTTCAACCCTAGCAGTCATGGCCAGTAGCCAGATTGTCTGCGTCATGAGCTTATGCCATGATCCAGACAATCTGGCTACTGCCCACGGCCACAGGCTATACCTCAGTCACCAAAGGTATATGAACATTTTTTGTACCTACATTATTACACTTGTTAAAAAATAAAACACGGGCACATTTGCAAAATCATGCTTTAATGTCCTTGCCAATGCTCCTCACGAGTTTGCTCGAAATCCGCCCATGTTTTATTTTTTTTAAAGTGTCAAAATGTATGTACATACAATAGTCCTAACTTAGCCCCCACTTGAGAAAATCTATTCAGTCTTTACACAAACATTGAAGGTTGGGCCTATAATCATTCTCAAAACTTTTGTTGACATTCGTCAAATAGGAACATAGGAAAGTTATAAGCCATCTAAAAATGTTGAGATCCCCCTTTAATTTCCTCTTGAGAAAATCCCACCAAACTTTAGAAAACCATTTAGATCTAGATCCAAAATCATTTTGCCAAATGTTGTGCAGATTCGTCAAATGACACTACTTTTATATGCCTTTACAATATTTTGGGACCCCCCCACTCTAATTTTGCCCCCTCTTGACAGAATCCCACAAAACTGTGCAAAACCATTCAGAATTAGTCCTAGAGTCACTGACTGGCGCAAAAGTTATAAGCCATCCAAAAACTGCTTTTCCCCAACCCTGTAATGCAGAAATAGGTACAGATGTCCTAGGACATCTGAAGTGTCTGCGAACACCCCAGGACTGCCCCAGGACATCTGGAGTGTTCGCAAACATTCGGGGGGTGCAACAACCCATTTTTTGGCTTCTTATGGCCATATCCAATCCAATCCTCATCCCCAGAGATTGATTGTTGAGTTTGACAAGTGAAATGCTGTTTTTGTTAATGTTTTCAAAGTCAGTGAATCCAAGATGGCGGATGTTTCAGGAAAACCGACGCATTTCACATTTTGCCACCAGCCAATCAGCGAGTGCGTCCCAATGTCCGAGGACCACACAAAAGTCAGCAAATTTTGTGGCCAATCAGAGGCCAATCCGCAGACCAAACAGGGAAATGAGTCCGCAGAGCGGACACAGATATTACACATTTTTTTGCCTTACGTTTTGGTTGTTTACAAAAAAAACTACTGGACGGATTTACATCAAATTAACAAAAGCATGCTTTTGGGACCAAGCCGCCGCTCCTGCCGTATGTTTGGTGGAAATCCGTCCAGCGGTTTGGGCTGTAGGCGTGAACAAAGTTTTTCCCCATTATCTCTATGGGAAAAAAAAGCAAAGTTATAAGCAGCCCAAAAAGTGCTCTTCCTATGGGTTTAGCAACTTAACCATAACTACATGGCCGCTACCGCAGCCCATGTAATATATATGATACATTACTCACTGTAATCTTATTTCTGATGCTTGTATCTGCTTAGATTCACATGCTATGCATAGGTCTGCATCTAGTGGTAGCCGCGGAGTATTGCATCTAGTGGTAGCCGCGGAGTATTACATTTTTTGTTTACAAAACCCGAAAAGGGACGTCGACGGGGCGTGCCAGTAATACTATTCCTAGTGTGACGTTCACTGTACCCATGGTCCTTCACGCGTCGAGGTCCCTCAGATTGTTTTGTTTCTGACATGAGGTATCAAACTATAGGCGAGTACAGATGTAATAAAGCAGATAAGAGTAGATAAGTCAGAGAACATCTATGCCCCTTCTACTCCACAGGCGAGGAAGGGTGGGCGCATATGAATTTAAGCAGATACAAGCATCAGAAATACAATTACGGTGAGTAATATATCACTTCTGAGGCTTGTGGATCTGCTAAGATCAAATGCTATGCATAGATTAGCGAGCAATGTCTGGAGAAGGTGGTGGTTTGTGAGAAGGTACAGAGGCAAATAGATGTTTTAGCAACACTTGTCCCACATGTGAATCTGTGTCAATGCAGTGTTGCTGAGTAAAAGTATGTATGTATAGAGCTCCATGTAGCTGCTTTGTAAATGGCGTCCAGCGGGACGTTTGCAATAAAGGCCAAAGTAGCTCCTGTACCCCTTGTAAAGTGAGCCCTTGGTGTGAAAGGCAGGAGTTTTGTTCCATGTAGAGTAACAGAGCTGTATGCATTTCACTATCCATCTGGAGATGGCGTTTTCTGAAACATGATCAGCTTCCCTGCCAGGTGCTATGGAGGCAAACAGTTGTCCTGTTCGTAGCGGTTTTGTTTACATAGTACAGAACCACCCTCCTGACATCTAGTGTCTGGAGGTTTTTCTCAGCTGAGCTTGAAGGGTTTTGAAAGAAAGCGGGCAGTTCAATGGACTGGTTGACATGGAACTCAACTCTGAGCTTTGCGAGTACCACATTTAGATCCCACCCTGGAGGCGGGTTTAAAATGGGGGGGTAAAGCCTTTTAACTCCTTCCATGAATGCCTTAATGACAGGGGGCCTCATTACGACCCAGGCGGTAAGGGGTTTACGGCAGCGTAAACAGCGCCGACCCTTACCGCCCGAGTACGAGGTCCCTTAGCGCCATGGCGGATTTAACACCTGCTTTTAGCAGGTGTTAAAATCCATGGCGCTAAGGGACCATGGAGTTAATTACGCCACCGTAATTTACGGTGGCGTAATTAACGCCTTCCCCACTCCCATTATGCCCTATGGGGCAAAAATGGGAATGGGGAAGGGTAAATGGGGATTGGGGACTTACCGCCCCGCCAAGGTCGGAATGGGGCGGTAAGTCCGCCAACCACCATGGCGTAAACGTAGTTTACGCCATGGTGGTAAAGTCACGGCCCAGGCGGTAACTTACCGCCTGGGTCGTAATGAGGCCCAGGGACTTTCCACCAGGACACCTTGCTTTGAGAAGTGGTGCACGCGGATAGAGCCGCTAGGTGAACCTTGGTCGAGTTGAATTCTAGGCCACAGTCTACTAAGTGGAGCATGTAATGAAGAATGTATGATGGGGTAAATTCCATCGGGTTGACCTTTATTGACTGCCACCATATTACAAATCTTTTCCATTTGCAAAAAAAAAAAACTGTGCGTTTGGTTTGTGTGCCTCCTTGAGGATTTCCATTCACCTTTGAGATCGTTTTAAATGGTCAAACTCTGACTACAGGATTGAGGATGTGGGTGTAACGTTGTCCTCCCATGTTGGGTGAGCATGTTGGAGGGGCACAGGAGTTTGATTGGATCACACATCGCCAGTTTGCGCAGATGCAGCAACCAAGGTTGTCTCTCTCACATAGGAGCAACCAGGATTAGCGTTACTTGTTCCTGCTGCATTTTGTTCACTATCCTGCTCAGTAGCGGTGTTGGGTGGGTAAAGGTAGGCAAATTACCCAGACCAGCTCATCCAGAGGGCGCTCACCTTGGATCCAGGTTGGCGAAACCTGGATTCAAAGTCTGGGCATTGTGTGTTTTGGCTTGTGGCAAACAAGTCTAAGGGAGGATAGCTCCAGAGGGAGAAAATATTGTCCGAAATGTTTCTGCTGAGCTGCCACTCGTGCTCTTCGGGTAGAGGATCTCTGCTTAATGAGTCTGCCAGAGAATTGAGTTCCCCTGGAACATGATGCGACACTAGGAACATGTTCCGCCTAAGTGTCCACTTCCAATGTTTTTGTACTAGCCTGGACAGACATGGAGAGTGTGTGTGCCTCCCTGCTTGTTTGTGTGAAACATGGCAGTGGTGCTGTCTGTGAGGATTTGCACTGTTTGGTCTGACAGATGCACTTGGAAGGCTTGTAGGGCTTTGAGCACTGCTAGTATCTCTAAAAGGTTTATGTGATTTTAGGCTCTGATGTGGGTCCACAGGCCATGCGCTGTATGGTGAAGGTAATGGGCTCCCCACCCAGTGATGTGTCTGTTGTGACAATCGCTTGCACTGTAGGGTTGTGAAAAGTTTTTCCCTTGAATAGATTTTCCTTTGTCCACCAGTATAGCACTTGAGCTAGGGTTAGCGAAACAACCACTAGATCACCCCACTAACCGCTTGCCTGAGACCACTGTTTCGCTAACCGTTCTCGTATTGGGCGCATGCACAAGCGTGTGTGCTGGGCCAGGTCAATGCATGAAGCCATCATCCCGAGCAAGCGCATTGCTTTGCGTACAGTTATTTGGCGACAGGCTAGATACTGAGGTATTTGCAACAGTATGTTTGCACTTTTTCATTTGACGGAAAGACTAGACCCACTTCTGTCTTTAGGACAGCTCCTAAGAACTGCTTTGTCTTGCTTGGAACAAGACTTTTTCTCGTTGTTTGAGAATCTCATTTGGAACAGAAGATTGATTATTCTTTGGGTATTTTGTTTGTAAATTTGGGGGGAATGCAGCCAGTCAGTCATCCAGATAAGGGTACACTGGGATTGATTCTCTGCGTAGGTGCGCAGCCACTACCACTATACCTTGGTGAATACCCTTGAAGTGGAGGCTGGGCCGAAGGGTAGCACCTTCAATTGGTAGTGTTGGTTCACTATTTTGAAGCGCAGGAATCTGCTGTGCGCAAGGAACATTGAAATATGAAAGTATGCATCTTTTATGTTCAAGGTTGCCATGTAGTCCGCAAGTTTTAGCAGTGGGATTACTTCCTGAAGCGTTGTCATGCAGAATTTTTGTAGCTTGACATAGGCGTTCACAAGGCGGAGGTACAGGACACGTTGCATTATAAGTCTTTTTTGGCACAAGGAAGTACAATGAAGAAATACCCTTGATTACCTGGTTTGCCGGGATAATTTCTAAGGCATCCTTTAGTAGCAGTGCTTTGACTTCCTCTAACAGGATGCGTTGTTTTTCCGGTGTAGTTTGTCTTGGCAGGTGGTTGGCTGGTGTTTGTATTAGCTCTATTCAATAGCCCCCGCCACGGTGGAAAGTACCCACTTATCTGACGTGATCCCCTCCCATCCGTGGGTAAAGTGATAAATACGACCTCCTACTGGAGAGGCATGGGAGGGAACCTGTAGCTCATAGCTTAGGAGGGGTGGAGCCCCTCTTGAGGAGGAGGATCTGCCCCTACTTCTGGACCTTCTTTCGCCCCTTTGAAAATTCTGTTGGGCGGACTGCCCCTGTGAAGAACCCCTGGGGGTTTCGTGCCTTGAAACACTTGTGTATAGGCGCATTATAAATGCCATATCATATCATCAGGACGAACTCTGCCCAGCCTAGTTGTAATTGGAGGACCGCTGGGAGTTCTATCCTCTAAACCGGCATATTATCTGAACCTCCTCTCTGCACAAAGGGCTTGTTAAGTGAGTTGTCCGAGGGATTTGAGGACAATCCTCCTGCAACCGCTTTGCCGAATAATGCGGTGGGCTCGATGGGCATGTTTAAAAAGGTAGCCTGGGATTTGAAACCCGATTGACGAAGCCACGCATGGCGTTTGATGAGGCTACCGCCTGCCACAATTCGCCCCGCATTGTCTGCTGCGTCCAAGTTATTTTTAAGAATGCAGCTTGCTACATGTCTCCCTTCAACAATAGTGTGTAAGAGCTGTGTCTTTAGGGGCTCTGTAACCAAGTCTATTTGTTGGGCGACCTTATCCCACTTGTCGCAATTATAGCTAGATAATAGCATAGTGTTGTTACCTATTCTCACTTGATAGGCAGCTGAGGAAACTACTTTCCTGCCAGGGTGTAGGTTTTCTTTCTCTCGTCAGGGGGGGGACTTCGGCAGAGGCTAAGGGTATTCCTGCTCCCTTTCTTACGGTGGGGACTACTAGAGAGTCAGGCTTTAGCTGCCCCCTGATGTGCAATGGGTCCGATGGGGCTGTTCCGAAAATTTTTCAATGCGTGGGTTGACTGCCCTGGTCAGATTGGGGGTAAGTAGAGTGCGCTGAATACGCCTCTGGACAGATTGAAGCAATGGCAGGCATGAACTGCGCTACAGATCTCTTATCCCCAAGGATGTACTCTACTAAGTCCTTATCGACTTGAGCTTCCTGGGCATCTATCTTAAAGGGTTCGGCAGCCTTTAAGAGCAGGTCACTGTACTGCAGCTGGTTGTCCACCAGGAAATCAGCCACTGGTTGGTCGGTATGGTCTGGGGATTGGATGACGTATACCTCATTTTCGTCATAGTATTGGTCGAAGTCCCCTGTGTGTCCCTTGGTCCTCTGGGTCTGTAAATGAGCCAGGGTCTTGTGAGCCTCGAGTGTCGTAATAATGTGTGTCCTGAGCCACATCTTGATATGATGAGGTGTTAGTGTGTGTAGCATCCAGGCGGGCTCTTTTGGCGTTGGGCTGTTTGCTAGCTGCTTCGCCTTGAGGTAGCCCTGAAGGTTGGGGAGTTGATCTGGGTGTTGATCAAAGAAATTTACAAAACTATACATTCTCCTCATGACCCTATCAAACTGTGTTTGGGCCTACTGGGAGCTGTTTGTGATGCATTGCTCCTGAAAAAGTGTCCTTAGGGGTAGAATAATTCCTACTCTTTGGACCTTACAATTTCTAGGCTTGGGGCGTCGAGGATTTTGAGTTTTCCGACGTGCTGGTCTTCATTAGGGTGTCGGGATGTGTTTAAGTCGCTAATTTGCAAGCTTTTGACAGGGACTTTCCAGATTTGGATCCAGTGTCAGAAACTGACTTGGGCTTCTCTTTCGCGGGCCTGTCATGTGGTGATCGCAACCGCGATGGCCCAGAGGACAAGGAATGTTCGGACCTTCCCTTCACCACCGCGTGTGGCTTATCGGCTGACGATGTGGTCGACGGTCAGTCATGGTCAATGTGCTTTGTGTGGCGTGTAATGGAGGTGCTTGAACTGCCGGGTGTCGCCTCTGTAGCAGAACCGCCGGCCTACCTGTTGGAGTCAGGGGCTTGCACGCGGGTATCCATTGGATCCCGATCGCCCTCTGCAACACTTAGGACGCCGACATCGCTGGAGGCTCCCTTGACTCGGCCTGCATGTCGTGGTGGGACCAGCGTTTAGTTTTTCTGTCCTTTAACGTTTTTGGCCTAAACTGTTGCACTGTTTTTCGGCATGGTCCCTAGGGAGGCAAAGGTTACACACTGTGTGAATCCTGCCAGGGAAACTTCCTGTTACAGGAAGGACATCATGTAAAAGGAGTATTTTCCGTAGTGTATAAAGATGACTGTCTGGCGGAATACAAGGAAGTATAGGGGAATATGCATTCTCTAAGTGAGATGGAATATGAAACTCCCCCCACTCTCCCTACTGTACAGGGCTGCTGGAAATAGTGCGGTGTACGGTCATCGAAAGGACAGAAATAAAGTCTAGCTTTAAACTTTTTCTAAGTAATGGCGTCGGCCAAGAAGGAACTCTGCTATATGCGCCCGACTATGATGGTGGAAAAAAACAATCTGAGGGACCTCGACCCGTGAAGGACCATGGGTACAGTGGACGTCACACTAGGGCTAGTATTACTGGCACGCCCTGTCGACGGCCCTTTTTGAGTTTCAAAAACAAAAAATGTAATACTGTGCGGCTACCACTAGATGTCAGTGTATGCATAGTATGTGATCTAAGCAGATCCACAAGCCTCAGAAGTATATTTATATATAAAATGTCCGTCTTGGGATGATTAAGTTATGTATAAAGTAGCACTGCCATGTAAGAAAGACAATTTCCTTGCGAAAAAGGCTTGCATTTGGGCTTATCTGCATACACACAAGGTCTTGCTGATGTGGCTCAGAACTGGAGGGGAACTTCCAGCAATGGCAACTAAGTGGTATTGTGGAATGTGTGACGTGGCTCAAACGGACTATCCTACTTATTTCACGTGAACTTTTTTTTCTCCAAGCCTTTTGGAAACCCACCATAATTTTCTTTGTGTATTGTATACATACCACAATGCTCCAACCACAAGGCCGTCGGGACTATTCTGCCCTCTAAGACAAAGAATTTCTGGGAGAAAAAGGCTTGCTTTTGGGCTAATTTGCATAACCAAAATGCACTTTTTGGGCGGCTTATAACTTTGCTCCCCCTGGACGAATCCTCACCAAACTTTGCAAAAAAAGTATATGGCCCACTCTGAATTATTTTGCAAAGTGGTGGTTTGGTCCAGGGGGGGCAAAGTTATAGGGGGTGTCCCAAAATTTATTTTTTTCCCATAGAATGAATGGGGGGAAAAATTTGCGCACGGCTACAGATCAAACCGCTGGACGGGTTTTCACCAAATTTGCGGCAGGAGCAGCGGGTTGGTCCCAAAAGCGTGCTTTTGTAAATTTGGTGAAAATCCGTCAAGTAGTTTTTTTTTTAAACGACCAAAAAGTAGGTCTAAAAAATTAGTGATATCTATGTCCGCTCCGCGGACACACTTCCCTGTTCGCTCCGCGGTCAAGATAACGATTGGCTAAACGGGCGTGTCATGTCTGACGCGTTCACTCATTGGATGGTGAAGAGCGTGAAGTGCGTCAGATTGTTCCGATGCGCCCGCCATCTTTCATCCGTGTTTTGGTGCCGCAGACATCGCCGCAAAAACATAAAAAAAACACAACATTGCACTTGTTAAACTTATCACACACTGTCTCGGAAGGTGAGGGTTGATGAGGCTTGATGAGGCTGTGATGGGATATGGCAGAAAGAAGCAAAAAAGTGGTGTTTTTTTGTCATGAAAGTCATACGGTACATTTGGAGGTGTTCCTCAATATAATGGGCGTAAAGTACAGGCGAAGGACTAATGTGTCTGTGTTACAATGCATTTAAAATAATATTGGAGTCAGACTGGCATCCCTTAGAGTTTGGCATCTGAGGCAGCCACCTGCAGTGTTTGATGGAAACAGCGGCTCTGCACGTGTATGCGAGTACGAGTTCTCATGATTGCGTTGAGCCATGTTGTTGCAAAGTGAGAATGTATTTAGATTCTGAGTGAAGGTCACCAGCTTTGATTTTTTGGTTGCGGGCTAAGGAAGCCCACGGATGGGACAGAAACTATAAGGGTAATTGTTTTTTGACCTTGAGGGAAAGAGAATATTCAGTAAGAATGCAGTGAGAGGAGGTTTGGAATAAGGAACATTTGATAAGGTTATGCATTCCAAATGTTTGTAAGGAACATGTAAAATCAGTTCATGAAGATTCTTTGGTGCGAGCGCATTGAGCATTGCGGTCTGAGTTACGCGAAGGGAATGGAGACGGTGGATATCATGTAAGTTTGCTTTTGACTGTACCCGGAACGAGCTTTAACTTATTATTATCTGAACATTAATTTTGGCAATGTAACTGAAGTACTATCTTTCTGTGTGGTTGTCTTTTTTATGTGGCTATGGGGAGTGCAGAATCTAGGTGTATGTAGACTATCACTAGATTCACCCAGGTTCCACGCTAATATTTCTTTAAAATGTCATGTATGACCATATCGAATTGTGTATCAGTTTCCATGTTCTTTTAGTCTTTTTTGAAATTGTTTGATGTGTGTGCTAATCGTTAGTTTAAACTGTATGCCGAATTAAGAAATCAATAGATGTATTGTAATAAAGGTTGGGTATCGATACATATTTTCTGTTATGTTTTCCAAATAGCTACATGCTGCCTTACTGTGATTGCCATGGATTCCAGATGCCAACTGACGGCTTCTTCATTCGCCAGTTGCACGTAGTCGTCAACAGCTGGATCACCGTGACCGTTTTGTGGGACGATCGTCCAGGGCCAATTTGCCCGTACGCTGCACTAGCGATTAGGAGTAATATAACATCTTTTATGGTGGTCTATGCCCAAGTTGATGCAGACGCCCTGGAATTCACTGTACGACTCAAGCGGTTCCTTTATCGAAAACGAACACTGTGTGCATGGAAAAAGAACAATGTGTGCCTCACAATTAACATTTTCGATCATGAGCGAAGAAACAAATTTGCAATTTGATTGAATATGGGAATAGTCGGATGTTCTCAGAGAGTTTATTGCGAAATAAAAGTACTTTACAAATTGTACAGTGTTATTGTTTTCTTTTAAAAACCGGTTTAATATTTCGAATTGTGACGTGCTATGTTGTTGGTCGATGTGTGTTGATTTTCAGGTTCTGCGCCGCAGCACGATTATGGGCGCATTTGGCTATGCTGAAGAGGAACGTCACAGAGAAAGGTGTTGAATATCACTAGGGTTGGTTATGTGAGGGTCAGGGGTGGGGCATATGATTTAGTGACGTCAGGGCAGTTTACCTTAGGCTGATGCAGCAATGGATAAGAATAGCACAAGATGGACACGCCCTGCTGCCGTATTTCGTATGTTTCTAAAAGAGGAAAAATGAGGCAAGGTGAATTGGAAATGTTTACGATAGATCAACGTATGTACAAAAATACATGATCGAACCCTCGGGACAATAATATTTTCTGAGCGTTGCACTTGTGAAACTTATGAAATAATGTTTGGGGAGGTGAGGGGTGATGATGATGGGTGCAATATTTCTGACGTAATTTCGAATGAGTTTACAAAGTTTGTTGGGATTTTGTGCACAGTTTATATGACAAATCATTTGTGCATTCTTTTGACAGTTTTGAAAAAATAAAACATTGGCAACTATCGAAAAGCATGGTTTTCCAAATGTGGCTGTGTTTTCCTAAAATGTCGGGGTCATGGTATAAGGTCATTATCCAGACAATGTGGCTACTGGCCATGACCAGAAGGGACAAAACATAGGATTAAAGTGGTCATGTCCACCTGGGACTGGCTTTGTGGTAAAGTTATTCACAATTAGGATAGATTTGAAAGGGAAGAAAAATATGCTCATGTTTATATGGTCATAGGGTGTTCTTTTTGCCTTCTGCAGGCTGCCATGGAAAGCGAAGAGGGGCTCTGTATGGAACCCTCGCCTTCCCATGGTGGCCATCTTGGAAAAGGATTTTCCTTCCTAAACCGGGACGCCAAAGGCGTCCCGGTGTAGGACGAAAAATCCTATTTCTTAGTACCAGGGGTTCCCGCTTTGGGAACTTAGGCTGCTAATGGCCTTCATGCCCCATTTCAGGGGCTGGAACGGGGGGATAATGGTCCCAAGACCTCGTTATCCACCCTCGCTTCACTTGGGCTGATAACTTGGGACTGCTTGGCCGGTATCAACCGTTCCAGCCCCTGTAACGGAGGATGAACGCCCCAATATTGCCATTAGCATAACACAAAATGCAAATGGAAATGTTGGAAAATCTTATTGAGTCTATGTAGTTTACAGAGAAATATAAAGGATAAGTTTTTTTTTAGTTCTATTTTTTTTAAATGTGAAAGCTGGTTCCTAAAGGAACATTTCTTTTGTTGTTTTTGGATGTTTTTTTTTTTTTGGCAGGAGAGCTAAGAACGAAAGGTGGGGAGGGAAATGAGGGAAGAGGCACCAAACACTAATATGAAAGGGCAGGTGGACAGGGGATAATGTTTCGCGTGCGTTATCTCTAAGGTAAGGGGCAGTGTTTGTTATGCTCCTTGATTACAGCAGTGGTGGTATCTCTTGGGGAGGAGGGATGGCCTTAGCTGATGCTATTTTAAGATAAATAGCAGTTTTGCTAAAAGTATGTACTGTGTAGTAGATTGTTAATGGATGAGTAGGAATAGGTGTTGGAGCTGTGCAAGGGAAATGTTGAAGTTGAAAGTTCCTTGATCAGTAGAAAATGCAGTTCCAAACTGTCCACGAAGCACAGATCTTATTGTGAAGTGGGTACGGGCTCTCAGACACGTCATCATGCTGCGCGCCAGCATATGGTCATGTGGCACTGTTTGGAAGGTCTGCAATGAAGTCAGATGTTTGTAGACATTGGGCCTCATTACGACCCTGGCGCTAATGGGTTAACGGCGCCGTAAAAGGCTGTGGCGCTGTTAACCCCTTAGCGCCTAATTACGAGGTCCCTTTGCGGCTCCCGCCCTTAACGGCTGGTCTGGACCAGCCGTTAAAGTAGGGACCCGCAAGGGGACTTTGGAGGTAATTATGGTACCGCAATTTTAGGTACCGTAATTACCGCCTTCCCCATTCCCATTGAGCCCTATGGGGCAAAAATGGGAATGGGGAAGGGCCAATGGTGCATGGGGAATTACTGCCCCGCCAACCTTGGAATGGGGTGGTAATTCCCCATTGCATCATGGCGGACTCGTTACAATACCGGCAGCAACCATGGTGCTAATAGCGCCATTGGTTACCGCCGGTGTTGTAATGAGTGCCATTATGGTTTATTTTTACATTTGTATAGCGCACTGCAGCCCACAGGCATTGAGGCGCTTTTACAGGAAGTGTGCATAATTAACATTGCGGTTACAGACCTTAGTTGCTTAGTTACAGAGAGGAATTATACATGGTGAAGATCACAGTTACAATGTGGTTACTTGGTTACAAAGTGGAGTATAAGAGGTGCACAGATGCAAAAAAATACAAGAAAGTTAGGTGAGGTTCAGTGAGACTGATGTGAACCGATCAAACAAATAGCTTAGTTTTGATGGCTTTGCGGAAGGCTAGGTGAGAGTCAATGCTCCTGAGGTGCGTCGGTAGGGCGTTCCAGTGTGTGGCAGCCATGGCAGGGAAGCTGGAGCCACCTGCACGCACTCTACAGGTTAGGGGCATGGTAATCAGGTTGGTGTAGGCCAGTCTGGATGGCCTAGAGAGGGTGGGCATGGATATGCGTTGAGCCAAGTAGGGGGGAGCAAGATCATGGAGGCATTTGTGCGTGAGGGAGAGGATTTTGAAGATGATTCTCTCCTTCACGGGTAGCCAATGGACCTGTCTTCTAAGGTCGGAGATGTGGTCTTTTTTTGGGAATCCTGTGGCAGCCCTGAGGGCGTTGTTCTGAACTAGTTGGAGTTTGGCAATGTTTTTGCCAGAGGTTCCACCAAGGAGAGCGTTACAGTAATCCAATCTTGAACCAATCGTAGCCATAGGTTAAGAAAGGTCTTGCTGCATTGAGCAGTTTGGAATAGTATGCCGCAGAGGAGGCAATGGCATTGACCTGCTTGTTCATATTGAGATTAGGTTTGGTTTGGTTTATTAGAGTTGAGGTAGACTCCCAGGGTCTTAACTGATTGGGATACTGCGATAGAGATATTATCAATAGTGAAGGAGCAGTAGTTTTTGTGCAGGTTACTCAGAATGGTCGGTGAACCAATGAGTAAAAGCTCAGTTTTCTCGCTGTTAAGGCACAACCAATTTTCTGCCATCGCGGCTTGGATGGTGCAGTAAATGGAGTTAAGGGTAGTCCTGTCTACCTCATAGTCACCTGTGAGCGGGATGAGCACCTGGGTGTCATCAGCATAGTTGGTCTATGAAATGCGCAGAGAATCGAGGAGGTTGAAGAGGGGCCTCGTGAAGAGGTTATAGAGTGTGGGCACGATGCAAGAGCCCTGAGGCACACCACATTTGATGTGACTCGGAGTGGCACAAGCTGAGTCGCAAAAGACTTTCATAGCCCTTTCCTGAAGAAATGAGATGATCCATGCACAGGCTTTGGGGGAGAAGTTAGCTGCAATGGAAAGGTGGTGGCAGAGAGTGTTGTGGTCCACGAGATCAAATGCGGACGATAAATCGAGGAGCATAAGGAGCGCAGGTTTTCCGGCATCTTTGATGTCATCCATTTGATTTTTTTAGGTCAAGGAGGGCCGTTTCGGTCCCATGTCGTGGTCTAAACCCAGACTATCGAAAGCCAAGACGACAGTGGTCCTCAAGGAATTTTTGGACTTGCAGGTAGGCTGCTTTGTTCACTCTTTTCAGCAGGAAGGGGACAGTGGTATTGGGTCTGTAGTTTCCCGGAACCGAAGTGTCAAAGGAGGGTTTCTTGAGGAGTGGACGTACCCACGCTAAGTAAAGTAAGTAAAACCTAAGAACATAAGTCCAAAACAACAAAAGGTCACTATATTAAGGCAAAATGATGATGTGTTATAATATAGCACTTACGCTTAAGCGCTCCATATAGAACAAATGTACATACAATATCACTCAACCTGTGTTGGTACTCCTGTATAAACCTCAGAAGTATGAAAGGCTGTATTGGCGTTGCTGGGATTCAAACCTGTAGATCAGACACACATCGCAGCAGTGAGCGCTCAACCAACTGAGCTATCTTAGCAACTATAGCTAAATTAGCAATTACATGCCTGAATGTTCTCAAAGTCAGAAAGCAAATAGCACTCTGTAGTGGATACCATTAAACTGGCACCTGAACAGCAGGCCAGTTCATCTGCTGGTCCGGTGCAAATTTGGGCACACATCAAGCTTGCGTGGATCTACTTTTCAGGCTTCAGAGGTTGGCAAAATACATACTACTGGTGGGGTTCATAACTGTGTATTAAAGAATTTAGAGTAGCGCAGGGAAAGCAGCGCACTCGCCTGCATCCCGTATTCTGGGCACTCGTTACCTCCTACATGCAAACAAACATCCTGAACAGCATGCCAGGGAGATAGGAAAGTTAGACACATTACAACAACGCATTAATTGTGGCACAATGAAATCAAGGGCCATTTTATGTGCTATGGTCAAACATTCCTACACTGTACAGAAGCTTTTAGGCACAAGGATTTTGTCAAGTGACCGAGGACACCTAGCTAGAATGACTTGTGATGATTGTAACAGAGACAGCAGCAGAAAAAAACATGCTATAACTGCAACCTGCGAAAAGCAAGATACATAGTGCGAAATGGATGCTTATTATACTCTAAATGCTTTTTGGACGTTTCGTCTGCATTGTGAATTTGAGGTGTTTAACAGAGTAAATCAGTGACTCAACCCCTGAAATGCGCCTGAAATAAACCTTTAA
Source organism: Ambystoma mexicanum (assembly GCF_040938575.1). Lineage (NCBI taxonomy): Eukaryota > Metazoa > Chordata > Amphibia > Caudata > Ambystomatidae > Ambystoma > Ambystoma mexicanum. Next base: position 914,490,524 of record NC_090923.1, on the reverse strand, counting down.
TGAGTCTAGCAATTATTGTTAAGAATTCCAGAAAGACAAATTATTTACTATTTCTAAGAAATTTAGGATCACTGTTACATTTGTGTAACCCCTTGTATTTTTTTTAAAAAAGAGGCTTGATCAGGAAAACCAGCCACTACAGAAAGAAAGCCACAGAACCAGGAGCTTCAGTTTAAACAAATAATAAATAAAAAAACATACCAAATCTTTATTTTATTCTTTTTTTTTCTTTTTAGGGTTTGCAAAGGAGACTCCAGGGGTAGCAATGGAGACCACAGCGGTCGCAGTTGCGACCCCCAAATGACGTCCTTAGTGACAGTCTCCTGGTATGGAGCGTTTTTTAAACCCTGTGCGATGTTGGAGCAGACGCCCACCACATTATCACCCAACAGAACTCATCGAGCAGGATCTTGTCCGCAAAGCTTCCAGACACCTGTATCCAACAATTGTCCAAGAGGTCGCATCGGTAACCTGCAGAGCCAGATAAGGTAGATGCAGGACATCATGTCGAGCAACGAATTGATGGTTTGCAACGTGGCGGTCTTCATCGACAACAGCCGCTGCACTTACCCTTGAATGGCCGCCGTCCTCTCCTCCGAAGGTGACGCCAGGCAGGACACTGTATTGAGTCTAGTTCCTCGGAACAGCGCGTTCTGTGATGGTGTTAAGCAGGACTTTGGATAGTCGTTGGAGAATCCCAGATCTGTCAGCAGCTGGACGGTCACCTCCGTGCGTCCGACGGCCAACTCTCGCGTGCGGGCCTGGATGAGACAGCCATCGAGGCACGGGTATACGTGTATACCCCATAGACGCAGATGTGGTGGTGCCAGGCACTTCGTGAACACTCTGTGGGCCGACTTCAAGCCGAAAGGTAGGGAATTGAACTGCTAGTGCCGTCCCTGCACTACAAAGCATAGAAACTTTCAATGTTTCCTGTGAATGGGGACTTGGAAGTAGGCGTCCTCCAGGTCCAGCGACATCAAGAAGTCTCCTTTTTCCAGTTGGCCGAGCACATGTTGCAATGTGAACATCCTGCATTTTTGGGACTTGAGGTATTTGTTCAGACGTCACAGGTCTAGAATGAGCCTCCAGCCCCCGGTCTCCTTTCTGACCAATAAGTATCTGGAATAGATTCTAGAGCCCCAGAATCGCTGGGGAGCTAGCTCTAGCGCCCCTTTTCGCAGAATGGCCAGTACCCCCTCCAAGCACTGAGGGATGTGCTGCTCCTGACGGGCCACCGGAGGGAGCGCGGACACCTGTGCTGAAACTCCAGGGTATGTCCTTGGGAAAGAGAGACCAGCACCCATTTGTCGGTCAACATCTTTTTCCACTCGCTGATGAACCTCGCCAGCCGGCCTCCCGCCAGGGTGCACAGGTGGGGGCCCGAAGTCCTGATTGGTTCAAGCTTGCTTCTGCGCCAGCATCCTGCCCTGCGGGTGACGGCGACGCTGTACTCCGCCACCATAGGCCTGGAAATGGCCTCTGTAGGCTTCCTGAGTCATGGATCTGGAAGGCTGACGGTACGATGAGGAGAAACCTTTTGAAGACCTGCTCGACCTTGCTCTGGAGGAGCGAAGAGAAGAGCGGTGCTGTTGGAGGGTTCCCAGGGAACGGGCCGTCTCCGCGTCCACCTTGATGGCCTGTAGGGACTCGTCAACTACCTTCCCGAAAAGGTAATCTCCATCGAAAGGCATGTCCAGTACCTTCGCTTGGAACTCCTGGCGGAAATTTGTGGCCTTCATCCAGCCTTGGCGACGAAGGAAGACACCATTCCCCATCTGCCAGAACCCTGTGTCAGCAATGTCCAGCTTTCAGGTCTCAGCACCACAATCCTGCAGAAGCAGACGAAAGCTCTCCCAATCCTCCAAACCAGTCCTCTCAGCAGTTAAACAACTGCTTGATTGACCAGATTGGGGGGAAGTGGAGAAAATAAACGGTCAGAATTCTTCTGGTCTCCTTAAAACCTGGAAATCTTGAGAGAACCTGCAAATAACACATCTATGGTTAGCATACACAGATTACACCTGCACAGTAAATATACTCCCTCTCCTAAATCCCATTTTTACCCGACTGCCTCTGCTTTAAGCTAAGAGGCTCAACTACTGCTTCCTTTAAACGTAAATCTTAATTGCTGAATCACTGTACTCCAACTACTACCTCTTTGGAAGTTAACTCTTTGGTCTCTAAGGTAATAATATTCTCTTGCGCTTGGTAAACTTAAATATTTGGGAATATTTCTTCAGCTTTCTGCCCAGTCTCAAAATGCTGCTAAATTACCTTCTTCTGCTTTACAGAATCCTTACAAATGTATTACATTAATCTTTTGCTTGACTTTTAGTTTTTAAACTTTGTTAGCAGATAAGATTCAACTGAAACTTATTTACAATGTTGCTTTAATCTCTCATGCAGACTAGGAAAGGAAATGTACCCGACCGACGCTGCCTTCTCATAAACACGCGATCACGCAACAGGATGCCTTCCTCGAACATGAGGACTCGTACGATTCAATATGAAACATTACGTTCACATTACAAGCTTAACGAGCAGCGGCTGCAGTTAAACATTTGCTTCTCGGGCGCTTCTTAAGTACTACTGATTAAGAACTTTCCAACAACTTTTAAATTTACAACAGTTCATTTCTTTTCAATCAAGGATGTCCTTCAACTACCTTTTAGCAGATACGAAATCAACACAGTACATGCAGCTAGCAATGAGTTTCTTTTTCTTTTCAATACTTTTCAATATTTAACAGTTTTGAGGTTTTCTTTCTATCACTTATCTGAGGCTTGTTTCTGACTCTTCCTGAAGATAGTTTGTGAAGAGATGAATCTTCTTTTCTCTGGTTCCTTGGGGAAATTCTGGAGCTCCTAAACACTGTGACCATTTCTCAGCTGATCTAGAATGAAAGGCAGTTTAGAACCTCTCCAGAGGTTCCAAACTGCATCACAATCGCCTGGAGTAGTCTGTAGGCAATTGTTACTGAGCAGGAAGTCCAGCATCTTGGATTGGGAGGAAATCAGCTGTCTAGCATGAAGTCGAGGAAGTACTGTATTGCACTTGACCCAATCACCACCAGAACAGTACCCTGGAACCGGACACCCGCGCCACTGTGATGGCGTGATCCGACGCTACCTCCCCTTCCTGCAAGAGAGTGTTTTCCTCCATCTTTTTGTAGTCGGGGAGGAACTCCAAAATGGGGCCCAGCTTGTAACACAGCTCCCTGTCATACCTGGCTAGGATTGCCAGTGCGTTGGCCGCCTTGATGGTGGACGCTGCGGTGTAAATCACCTTCCTTCCCATTGTGTCCATCTTCTTCCCCTCGCTGTCTGGAGGGACTGAAGACGTCGAGGATGGGTTAACCAACCGTTTCCTTGCGGCTGCTGAAACCACAGAATCCGGTGATGGTTGCAACCTAAGGCACTTGGGTGCGGTTTCCGGCACTCAGTACTTCTCCAGCCTGTACCATTTGGCCAGAGCCGTGCAAGAGTTCTTCAAGAGGGCCTCCGACGTGTCATCCAGAAGGGGCAAAGCCATGATGGTCTTCCTCTTGGCCTCGCGCCTCTGGCACAAGAGACCTTCCTTTCCTGGTTTCTTGGGGCACAAGCTGAAATTGCTCGGAGGCTCTGGTGAACATGGAATGGAACAACCCCACCTCGTCCGGTGGGGATGCCCTAGGCTGCGGAGACCCGGCACCCGCTGCAACGATATCGTAGTGGTCTGTCGTCAAGGCCTGTATCCGCCCCCCGTACATGTGTCTGGGTCTGCTGGGGAGAGGTAGCCCGACTCCGATGTGGAGGCTGAAATGGAGGCGTCGGATGACTCAGGCTAGGGAGGACAAAAGCCTGCAGAGTTTTGGACTCCTCCTTCTTCCTGTCTTCACAGACACTCTGAAGCTTGGGCGGGGAGTCCACAGGACTCCCGATGTTCCACCCTGGATGTCAGGGGAAGAAACAAGAAAGGACAAGGAACACGAAAATGGCGAAAAAAGAAGACTGGCCATTTTCGTAAAATGGGCACCCATGGGTGCCTTTACTGGGGCTGTGCAGACACCCCGAATTAATAAAAAGGTTCAATGCCACCAGCCATTAAAGATAAGTTTGTCCTTCTAACATAAATGTTCCATTTAAAATGAGAAAGGAGATATTCGGTATCTCCCCAGCAATCCACATAAGGTGGGGGTGCTGGTCTCACCTAATCAAATGTAAAAGGGATCCAAAGGTCCTTTCTACCCTTAGGAACTGTACTTCTCACACGGTTAGCCAGAGAAAGTTAAAGGGGAGGCCGTAGGGCAACCCAGCAACAATGGGCACTTAATGCCCAAAATGCGTCAAAGAGTATAACTTTTAAAAGAAACTATAGAGAGTCTTACAAATGACACCCATAAAATGAGTAAAGGATTCCCACTCACTGAGGTATAAGGAATAATAATCCACCAGTAAAAGCAAAAGGTTCTGGGGTTGACACAGGACAGGAAGATTTATCATTGCTATGAAAATCTTACCTAACAACCAGCAATAGCCATTCTGAAGAAATGGAAGACGACTACCCTCATGGATAGAACAAAGAAAATGGCCCTGCAAGCCTCATCTTCATGGTGGAGAGCTGGGAATGCTTCTTGTTTCGTAAGTCGAGGGTCTGTGGAGACCCAAGTCTCAACTTGGGACTTTGACCGATGCAGCATTGTAGCCCAGGAGGAAGGTGGTCAATACCCAGGACTGTTAAGGGACACTTCCAAAAGGTAGGGTCCTCAACCAAGGGTCGAGACTGGTTTTTCTCACTGGTCTAGGGGTTGAAGCACTGATTAATGCCTTTTGGAGATCACCAAAGAAGCAGGGCTTTGACGGCACATTTGCAGAAAGTGCTGCTGATGGGCGTCCAACAACAGGTTCTGTGACTTCAGCAGGATACTCCACTTCATAGGGTCTTGGCTGCAACAACGATTTGCTAATGGCTGCAGGGGTCCCCCTTTTATCCATGTATAAAAAGAACCAAACCCATCCTTGATGAAGATCTGCACCATTCAAACTGACAGAGTCTGTCCAATCCTGGAAAGACTCTGGCCAATGCATTTGCCCATCAACCAACATACTTTGGCATGGATGTGGACCGGGTCTGGGTAGAACCCATCCCCCACTTCCGGCCACACACACACACACATACATACATACATACATATCGCTTTGCCTAGAAAAGTGCTTTCCATGTATGGATATTCTGGCTCTAAGAGCAGGAATGACACCAAACAACAAGATGACCAAAGGGCAGGCACAGATCTCATGTCATTTTAGACTATATGATACTCTATCTGGTATTAAGTGGTCAAATGAAAAAGTGCAAGAGATCATTAAAACTAAAATGGTAAAATAAAATCTGCTGGAGAACCACTATCGGTACAATTTGTGGAGCAATTCATGAAAAACAAACAGATTATCAGGAACACTGGAGTAACACCCTAGGCACTTCGGGTAATCAATGCAAAGTCAATATCCTAAAAACCTAACTCCAGAAAACCTCTTAACACCCAATGAGCTTTAGACATTAAAGTTCTGTAAATGATCTTGCAAGATGTAAAAAGAATGTTTCAATAAAGATTCACAAACCTGATTCGTGAATCATATAAGTGGTCAGATTTTTAATGAACGCTTTCAAGGAGCATCATTAAAAATCTAACCACATCATTTACAGAACTTTAATATCTTAAGCTCATTGAGCGTTTTGTGTGAGCACATGGTTTTCTGGAATTAGGTTTCTAGGATATTGACATTGCATATAAGTATCTGCTGCCACCAGCCAATCTTGGATATATCAAGTTAGTAACCACAAAATTACAAAAAACAAAGCTACAAGGACAGAAAACGAAATTGTACCTAACGCACATCACTGTAAGGTTATTTGTGCAGGAAAAATTAACAGAGAATTTTACTATGGACAACACCTTTCTCCTACACAGATAGCTAGAAGGGCTGATCAGTGCCCCAAAAACAGAAGCCAAAAGGACTTTACTGGCTTGCAAACGTCAGAACAGGTTCAAAACAGTGGCAACAAGTTGTGTGTCCCATTGATGACTATGGAGGGAAAGACGCAAACAGAAAATCGTTCCAAATAATATTTCTTGAGGCCAAAAAGAACTTCCCACATGTTAGCACAGGGTTAATTTCCTACGTCAACTTCATGCCTACAATATTTTGGAAAAGTACTGGTTTATAGTGCAAGGGAGAAATAAATATTATTTAAAGAAAACTGGATTTATTCCATTAATCTCAAAGGATAACGCCCAGATCGCCTGAACTGCCCATGCACCATATATTTGAGGATCATTCAGTCCATCTGTATTTGTTGCAGGTTGGCAATTGTAGTCCTTTATTACTTAATGGGTTTTGCAAAACTCTGCAAGATCACTCAAATGGCATGGAGCATATTGATATGTACAAAGGTCCACAAAGGATACTCCATTTCGTGATAAGCTACCACACATCTCTGCTTCCATTTGAATCCATGTAATCGTGGAGTGCACGTCGAGTGCGGTTTGCTGTGAGGAATTACTCTGTTTGAGCTCCTACTGAGACACTGGATTAATCTCCGTTTTTCTATTGTGATACTGTTTCCAGTGAACTACGAATCCCAATTGTCCTTGGTATGTCTGGCTCTTGGAGAAACTGAAGTTCGATAGGGTTTATCCTTGATAATATAACATGCTAAACTTAAGACTGTCTATCCTTTACAGCTCCTGGAAAGCTCTGCCCCCTCAACTCTGATCTTCCATAAAGTGTGGGGCCACATCGAGTACTATTTGCCTGCTCAGCTGCAGCTGATGGCGCTCCCCGATCAGTAGTTAATATTCCCTCTCCTACCCTTGATAGTACAACCTGGGATGGCCATGTACATGCTGAAATCAGCTATGCCCGAGAATATGGGAAGCATAAGGATAGGCTTACAGGATCAGACTTCACCATCAACAAGCCGCGACAATAGAAAAGTACCAGCAATCACCCCTCACAAGGATAAAACAACAATCTAAATCCATCTCGATGGACACAAGAGCTTTGCGGGCGTACAAATACCAAGGTGATGCAATGGTCGCACTGCCCATGAGCTCAAATATGACAGAAGTTGGCATGCCCGAACCGAGCCAAAATTCTATGGAGATCCCAGACAACATATTAGATCTCTCTGCATTATACACGGTTGTCGTAACACAAGGTATCCTCCTCAAGCCAGTTGGCTCGAAGATGGCCGATGAGATCACTGCAATGCCAATCACAAAAGTGATGATACGGCGAACAATGATCTGCCAATACTGTATTCTGAAGTGGCAACGACCATGGCAGAAAAACTCCCCTCAAAAGGTTCAAAAGAGCAACTAACACCAACTGCGCTAACCCCAACAAATTTTATACCGGGAACAAATATGAAAGAATCAGCAACTGCTGATAATATAACTGAGATAAAAGAACATGAGGTAGAGGAATTTCTCGCCTGTAAAACAAAGTCCGCCATTAAAACGCATCTCACTTGCCAATACTTTACCCCGAATAAGCAGAATCCTCACCTAATTTATCAGCCTCTTCTCAAATATCTTTTGTTAAACCCACTGCGAGACCCTCTTTTGGTTTCCAACCGCACCCTCCGCTAGCCACGGAAATAGCCTTGAGCGCCATGAATACAAGAATCCATAACTTAATTAAAATGAAATGATTTGAATTCATGGATAAAAAGACAGATGCGCAAATGCACATGCTTGACTTCGTTTCCTCTAAAGTTGATTGGATAGCAGGAAATCTGCAACACTCAAAACTTAAATTACATCCCAAAGCAGATGCATTATGGCATCCGCCAACCTCCCCCTATCCTGTCACCAACATCTGTGCGGAGATACCAGAGGTAGAAACCGCGGTGGGTACTGTAACCCAGATCGAATTAGCTGAAGTAGAGGCACGGGATGACAAAATGAGTGGTCAAGCAGTTACGAATGAAAGTGAACTAATATCAAATGAGAATGAAGAGGGCGGTTTTGACTCGGTATATGAAGCTTCTCAAACAAATAAAAGAAAAAAAAAAAGGGCAATAGAGGCGTGAGCTGTATACCATCAAAAAGCATATTAACTACAAACAAAAAATTCCAAAATCAGAAGGGGTCAAAGAAAGTGCTAACAAGTAAGTCAAAAAGATGTATTGAAAATGTAACTACGCCCAATCAACCAAAACATGCTGCTCCAAAAGTAAAATCTCGATTTAACTAGGACACAAAATGATCAGCCAGGATTAGGATTAGAAAAGAGTATCTACCTAACTATTGACCAAACTCGTATCATCGAGAAAGTTATAAGCCCCTCATTAGAACCAGTCTGCTTATCAGACTCATAGGAAGTGGTGAATCTTTCCACATATTCTACCACAACATTACCCGATGATATGGTGCTTTCTGACAAACCTTTAACTGGTGATTTATCTACCTTACAGAGATCATTAACAGTAAGCATAACGATAATTATGACTGGGATGTTAGAATTCTAGAACAAAAAAGATAATGTCCGATTACTCAAAATAGGAACAACGAAAAGGAACATAAAAATAATCTTAGAGAAACTAGGTTACATAAAAGCTCACAAGAGAAGAGTGACACTCATGAAACGCAATTTAGAGAATCATCTCGTATCATGACAATAAAAGCAATCTACATGTAAGCAAAGCGGAGAGCCTCATGATAAGGATGGTAGGCAGACAAAGACACGATCCATACCCAAATAGATCAACTGTGCTTGCCCTCTTTAAATTAATACCATGCCTGGAGTTAATACAATCCCGGGATATACAATCCATTAAAAACACAAACAGCAAATATATGGAGACTGTGGAAATAACAATCCCATCCCTAATCAAAGAAATCTTCTGGAACTCCAAAGATAAATTGAAGTAATATGGACTTAAAGTTGACAAAAGGGACACTTACTTCTCAGTAAGCGAAAGAAATAGGAGACCGTAAGAAATTGACCCAAAGCTGAGTTCGAACGGTACTAATTTTCAACCTTTAACAATTAATTGCCTAGGGAGATCAGGCCATTTAAACCGAGAAGTTTTCAGAAAGCCAGCGCACCAAACATTAAATAAGTCCAAATGGGATTGGCTGGCTAAGCCTGTAAGTGTATCAAGGCATCGAGAACAATACTAATGCCAGATTGAAACAGAGTCCGTAAACATGAGGATGGCTGTATGGAACTCCAGGAGATTCAAATATCCGATGCAAAAAAAACTATAAGATAAACAATTATGATCTCCTGGTCTTTCAAGAAACCTTGATTACAAACCAACCGACATGGCCAGGATATGAGATCTGTTAGATTACGGCAGTCAAACATCTAGACCACCTAGAGGTATGTTAACCGCTATTAAATTAAGTGCTCAGGGAAAACAATCTCCTTGGGCTTTGCCCCATCCAGGAATTTAATTCATAAAGTTAAGCTTTCCAGATGCAGGAGGTTACCTAGGACTCACTATAGCCATCCTCAATCTTTACTGGAATCCTAATGTCATAACGGATAACTTGTAAATAGGATTGATCATATACATGTTCGATCTTATAACAGATGATGTCAAAGTTATGACAACATTAATTGCTGGGCGATTTGAACTGGAACTGTGCAACTACAAATTAAGGAATTTTACGATTTTGAATGGCACATTTAAAGGTTGTGTACCGCCAGCCACTACGTGGCACAGAGATAAATCGGTTCTACGTTATTTAATCGCGGGACTTTTCATCGCGGGGTTTTTTACTGCGAATTTGTTTTTGAAAAAAAAAAACAATCACTTTTTTTTTGGGGGGGGGGGTTACCCGCCCCTGTTCACTTTATTTTTTTATTCCCTTCCACAATTTTTTCACCCCCCACCCCAAAAAAAACCCTGAGTTTTTTTTCAAAAATAAATTTGCGGTAAAAAACCCTGCGATGAAAAGTCCTGCGATCAAAGGACGGTATACCGATAAATCAGCATCTACGTTGGACTATGTATTTATCTCACATGATAACTTGGATGAAATTGAAAATTTCACAATTATACCAACAATATATAGTGACCATAGCATTCTGGAGGTGATTTGGAAGCCAGCTAGGCAGTTGGTTGGTGATTATTACAAAGAGTGCAATCTAATAAAATCATCATCACGGTACCTACACAATCTAACCAAGTACTTTCAAAATGCTGATCAGATTTAAAAAAGCGATCTAGAATATGAGATATTAAGTTTTTTTATGGGTCACAAAGTCACGCTATGAGAATAACTACTGAATATCCATTTGATCTAAAGATTAAAAACATGAGAATAGCAATGCGAAAAGAGATAAAAAAAACTTGAGTGAGTAACACTGAGGCGTGAGTCAGTTTGATTAGAAATATACGAACACAATATAAAAATCAACTAAAACAATACAAAATCCAGAAAAAACAAAATAGATGCCGAGTGCAATACGAAAAGCAATTATTTCCAAATCGAATGGAGAAACTTGGAAATTACTAAAAAAACACTAATAATAATTTGGCAGCATCTCGCCTTGTTAATGTAATACGTGAAACAACTTGGATAACCCACTTCTCTATGCTCTTTGCAAAATCTGGAATGGCCACAAGCGGTCAGTTGGTGTTTGATCATTTAGCTATAGTGATATTAATCAAAAAACAAAGCTCCTCGCAGGGACCGGATGGGCTATCTAACACCACCGTGAAGGCTCACCCAAACACCTGGGCCAGTATTCTTAAAGTAATATTTCAAAAGATTGTCGAAACAGAAGTAACTGCATCTACTTGGAAAAAAATCAATACTCATACCTATATTCAAGAAGCCAAAGAGAAAAGATCCATTGAATTATAGACCTATAGCCCTATTGGACATACCGGAAATGATTTATGCACGACTCATCCTCCGAGATCTTCAGAGATTGGCTCAGAAAATCAATACAGATTTACAAATATCAATCGGGGTTTGTTGCAGGACTCGGTACCATAGTTAACCTACTGATCTTGACAGCTATAAAAGTTATTGCTACCAATCAACCAGCATATTTTGAGTTAATCGATTTTAAGCAAGCTTTTGATTCAACAGAGAGGTATTATGGTACAAATTTTTAGAAGCAGGTTGCCCTCCATATATTCTTAAACTAATTCAAAATTTTACACAGATACGGTAATTTACATAAAAATTAAACAGGGTGAGGGGCGTGGCCAGCACGCATGGAGTGAGGACGTGAATCCATGCAGCTCTCATCTGAGATCCTGTAAATGATCCTGTAACGGCGGATACAGACTTATCCAACGGCAAGCAAACACAAGTTAAGTTGGCGGAACCATTTTCCTACCCTCCGGTGCCCTCCTGGAGAGAAAAACGGACCAGGGAAACTGTGGTAGCGGCTGTTTTGCAGGACCCCCCTGCGTCCTCCAAGATGGCGCGAGGGCTCCCCGAGGCGCGTAAGACCGGGCGGCCCATCTCCGTCACCCCAGAAGCCGACCGAGCGCCTGAGACAACAGAGGCGGCGGGAGGCGAGCCCTGCAGACTTCGGGCCCGGGTGCGACCGCGCGCCAGCACCTTGCGACTGTCGCCGACCTGCAGGCTGACGGGCCTAGGCGGGCTGGTGGAGAAGTGGTGACCGAGGAACACACGAACGACACGGCGAGGAACAGTGCCCCCGGGGCGAGCGGGCTCGGAAGGGCCATCCCTATCACCCCTGACGTCGGGGGAACCGACTGAGCGCTTGAAGCAACAGAGGCGGCGAGGAGTGAGCCCCGCAGACCCCCGAGCCTGGGCACGGCCTCCTGCGCCTCGCGGCCGCCGCAGACTTGCCGGCTGGCGGGCCCGGGGGGAGAGGCGGCAGCCGGGGAGCGCACCAAAGACAATGCAAGGAGCCCTGGGCTGCGGTCTCGCCTCCGATGGAAGGAAGCGGAGGGAAGACACCCGACCGAGGAGAACAGATCAGGATTGCAGGTACTCCGAGATCCGGATCGCCCGGAGCGCCTGTCTTGGGGTGGCGTGCCCGTGTGCCGCGGCCCCCTGCTAGTTACAAACAGGGCCGTGTGTGCCGCGGCCTTGGGGGACACTAAACCACCTAGTGGCAGCGGGCGGGAGGCAGCTTTTCCCCACCCATGACAGAGCTGGAGGTCCCCAGGAGATTGCATACGAGACTATACAACCCCCCGGGAAGAACAGGCAAAATCTGTTCCCACAACCTCAACCCTAATGGCGCAAGTGACGAGCAGGACCGCCTCACCCACCAATCCGGCTGCCACAGCTGATAGAAACCCGGCGGAAGAGCTCGCCCCTCGGGGGAAGCTAAACCCCAGATAAAATAACAGCGGTTTCGAATCGAGAGCAGATCACGGGTGAAAGGGACGGGAGCAGAGCCATACCTAAATGCCCATATACAAACAATGCCTATCAACAAGAAAACAGAAATGAAAACTAAACAAGCTACCATGGACACTTGCGCTACAGCACCTGGGAATAAGCAACCAAACGTACAGGACGTGGTGGCGGCGGAGGTGAGCGCCCCACACCAACTAGTCAATGGGGCAAACGGAGAGGTCCTGGAGGCGATTGCTTCCCTAAAGACGTGTTTCGAAAACAAAATGGACATGGCTATAGGTGCCCTGAAAGCATCCCTGGAACAGAAACTGGACACAGTCATGGTGGATGTGGGCCTCGTTCGGCAGGATGCTAGGAACTTGACGGACAGGGTGACAACAACAGAGCAGCAGTTACAACAAAACACTGCAGATCTCACGGTTACAAGGACAGAAATGTCAGAAGTGCTGCAGAAAGTCAGGCTCCTAGAGCGGAGGGCAGAGGATGCGGTAGGCAGGGCCAGGAGGAACAACGTCCGCATAATTGGAGTTCCGGAGGGCGAAGAGGGGAACGACCCCACAGAATATGCAGAAAATATGCTCCTTTAAGAAATCGGAGCGGGGTCGTCATCCCAGGGCTTTGTGGTGGAACGAGCACACAGGGCACTATCTAGGAGGCCTCGGCCCGGGGCCCCACCGAGAGCAATGATCGCCAGGATAATGAACTTTAAAGACAGAGAAAGGATACTGGCATTCTCGAGGGGAGGGGGAGAGATCATTAGAAATTCCTCCAGGATCACAATATATCCGGACTATACTGCCACCGTCCAGAAACAAAGAGCCCAGTTTGGCCCTACAAAAGAACGCCACAGAAGGGCAGAGATAAGATACATGCTCCTTTTTCCGGCCAAACTAAAGGTGATATACAAAGGGAAATCTTATTTTTTTTAATCTACGGAAGCTCAAGCTTGGATGGATGCGCAGGGGATCCCCCAGCTGACACAGAGGGATGCCAATAACGGAAGGGGCCGACCCCGGTGAAGGGATCCGCAGCCAACTAGGAATAATGACGCCAAAAAACATTGAATATACAATGGGAGTTCGGTGGTGAAGACAAATAGAAAGGAGCGACTAGCTCCACTCAGAAGCGCTGGCGGAGGGGAAAAGGCCAAGCCCCTAAGAAGAGCGCAACGCGACTTTGGATGCCAGTTCCAAGGTATCACGCTGCGGCAAGTCTGCTTTGTCCAAAGGAGCATGACAAGAGAAGCGGCGAAGCCCGAGCGGGGGAGGGTGGCTGGGCATTAGTTTAAAGGTTGAAGTTTGGGTTAAGAAAGTTACGGTTTACGTGTTGGTTGATATTAGACATGGCCGACTGGCACACGGCACCATCGACGGGTGGGACGACTCACGCAACTACAGCATGTCCCGAGTGGGTGGAGATCGAGAAATCACACAACAAAGCATGCGGACCCAGCCCAGAGAGGAAGGCGGAGATAACTTGGTAGGAAGCAGGGCAACAAACGAATTGAAGGCTATGGTACAACAAAGCCGATGGAATCAATGCATATATGAACCCTGGCGAGATAAAAATAGCAACTTGGAATGTGCGGGGGCTCAATGCTTATGTTAAGAAACTCAGAGTATACGCCTGGCTAAACAGGATGAATGTCAAAATAGCAATTCTCCAAGAGACTCACTTAACATCGGAAAAGCAGGCGAAGATGGCAAAGAAATTGGGAGGACAAATATATAGCAGTACATACTCGAATTATGCAAGAGGGACACTAACATGGATTGCACCGTGAGTGCAGTTCCAGCTCATGAAGCAAGAAACGTACTTGGAGGGGAGGCTAGTGCTGGTACACGGAATGCTAGAAAACAAAGAAATATGTCTGATCAATACTTACGCTCCGAACCACGAAGCAACCAAGTTCTTCAAGAAAGCGGCACTCAGAGTGGCTCAATACAGAGACGCCACACTCATTTGGGCAGGGGACTTCAATTGTACCTTAGACCCACTCCTCGATAGATCAGATGACAAGTACAGGAGTCCGGCGCCTCCAGCCAAGGAACTTCATAGAACACTCACAAGACTGCAGCTGGTGGACTTCTGGAGGCAGGTACATTGAGGAGGGAGGGGGTACACTCACTATAGCATGCCCCACGGGCTATTCATACGGATTGATTACCTGCTCACAGGCGCTGAATCCTTAATAGAATTCACAGGAATTGACATTAAAGCACGAACACTATCGGATCATGCCCCGGTAATAGCAACATGGGCATATACCCATAGGAAAACCCCAATACCAACATGGCGCCTCCGAGCGGAGGCGCTGGAGGAGAGCGAATTGGAAGCAAACTTACAAGAGGTAATAGAATAATACTTTGAACACAACGAGGGAAGTGTAGGAAGCAACGCCACACTCTGGGACGCATTTATGGTAGAGATAAGGGGGGCGGCGATTGGGAAAACAGGAGGGCTAAAAGGGGCAGCCATGGAGGAACTGGATAAAATGGAAAAAGAAATAAGAAAGGAGGAAAAAAGGGCAGAAAAGGCGGGCGTGGAACCCAGGGAATTGCTGACGTTGAGAATAAAATGTATGGAACTCTGGGAGAAATTGGGGAAGCTAAATTATGGGAAATACCTACAGAGACTGCACGCAGAAGGGGATAAACCCAGCAGACTCCTAGCATGGCTCACGAAACAAGAAAACAAAAAGGGACCCCCATAGTGGTACTGGAAGATGAAACAGGGACAGAGGTTAGAAGTCAAGAAAATATAAACAACCTTTTCGCCGGCTTCTATGAAAAGCTGTATGCTCCTAATCCGGAAGTGGAACCGGAAGACATCCCGGACGCCCTGGACGAGATAAGGTTACCAAAGTTAACGGAAGAACAGGCCCAATCATTAGATGCCCCCATCACATTAGATGAAATTGAAACAGTGATTTCCGACCTCCCCTCGGGTAAAGCCCCGGTCCTGACGGACTCCCGGGAGAATTTCACAAGGCATACAAGAACACCATTGCCTCGAAACTATTAGAGACATACCTGGAGGCCTATGAGAACATACAACTACCAAACAGCATGTCGGAAACGACAATTGTACCGATCCTTAAACCCGGGAAATCCCCAAGGAAATGTGCCTCGTATAGACCGATCTCCCTCATCAACCAAGACACCAAAATACTCACGGCGGTCTTAGCGAACCGCTTGAAAATAGTGATACCCACATTGATCCAGTCAGATCAAACGGGCTATGTCCCAGGGCGCAATACGTCATGGAACCTTTGCAGATTACATCATGTTATAGAGCAGACAAACCAGAGACAGGGCGAGTGTGTGGTGGTGTCATTAGACGCTGTCAAAGCATTCGATTCAGTTAGCTGGAAGTGGCCCAGTGGCAAGTGTTTTGGCCCATTTCGGCATAGGGGAAGGGTTCCTTAGATGGATCAGGCTACTATACAAGGATCCCAGAGCCAGAGTAAAGACAGGAAGGCACATCTCAAAAGCTTGGATAATATACAGGAGCACCAAACAGGGCTGCCCATTGTCTCCAATGTTATATATATTGGCCTTGGAGCCATGGGCAGTTTTTCTCAGGGCAGAATACGGAGACACAGGAATAGATATAGACGGAGTTGTACATCAGATCTCGTTATATGCAGATGATACCCTGCTCTTCGTAGAAAACCCACATACTAACCTACCCTGCCTCCTGGAAGCAGCAAACGCATACACCAGACTCTCAGGGATAGCCATTAATAAAGAGAAGTCGATCCTTTTCCCCCTGGCCGACCTCAGACGAGTCCCCCGAGAAACTCCCGGACATGGGTCTGACATGGGCACCGAACTCCTTTAGATATTTAGGAATAGAGATACACCATAACACTGTAGAATCACATGAACGTAATACACTAGTAGCATTAGACAAAATACAAAAGGCCATGAGCTGGGGATGATGGGAACGGCAGCCATCTTGAAGATGGTAGTACTCCCAAGGTTGCTATATTATTTCACAAATATTCTGCACGCCATACCCAGAGCCTTTTTCAGAAAATTAGACACAATGGCGCGGAGGTTCCTGTGGGGCGGGGGGGAGGTGCAAGATCGCTATGACAACTTTACAAAGACAGTACGAAGCAGGGGGTATCAGCTTACCTGATTTCGAAAGATACTACCTAGCAGGGCAACTCCAATTTGTGGTCAAATGGCTGGGGAGGATGAAGCAATAGATAAAATACTCTTCCAACCGGCACTGAAATCATACTATCTACGAGAAATCCCATGGCTAGACGAATCCCTACGCAAGACCTTACCAAGCATGCTTAGGCTTGCGACAAAACTGTGGGCGAGGGCGTGGACACTCTAGAAGGCGATGGACCCTTGCTCGTCACAGATCTCATTAGGCGGGTTATTGGGTACAGATCGGAACATGCTTGCAACATACAGATCCCAATGGGAAGCCAAAGGGGTGGCACAAATAGGAGATCTGAGGATAGAAGCACAGTGGGCAGAGTTCCAAGACATGGTGGAGAGTTTTGATATACATGAAGGCCAATTTATCCTATATAATAGGATGATACTGACAATTAAAAAAGGTGGCCTGAGTGGCCAGAACAAGAGGATGAAGAAAGGGAGTTAGATGTATGGTACGATATAGCAGAAGGTGGACACAACTTCAAGGCTACATGAACAGCTGTTAAAATCTAATAACTCACAGGCGCCACACACGAGAGGAAGCTGGGAGGAAGAACTCGGACGATCCCTTACTGATCAAGAGTGGACCAGAGCATTGAAATATCCCAAGAAAGTATCAAGGAACGCAAGGTTCAGGCAAGCACAATTATATGTCTCACACAGAGCGTACTTAACATCCAAAAGGATGAATTTAATGAAGCTGGGAGAACCCCGCACATGCCCCCGCTGTCCGGAGGAGCAAGTGGGCATGGTGCACATGTTTTGGACCTGCCCAGTGATACAGGTCTTCTGGGACGGAGTCAGAAGCAAGGTGGCCGGAAGCGGACTCCAAATACAAGTAGGGAACCCTGAACTATACCTACTGGGCCTCTTCCCTAGAGGAGGCAGACATAGGTCGCACCTCGCAAAAGTGAAATACTTAATATGTATATTAGCTAAACGACGGATAGCGATGGCGTGGAACTCGAAAGAGGGCCCAAGAATAGACTCTTGGTGGGCGGATCTCAAGAAATGGGCGATGACAGAAACGGTGGTGTGGATGAGGGCAGCGCAGAAAGGAGAAGAGGGAATGGGACAAAAAATGATGGCGTGGAACTCTCTGATGCAGGACCTATTCGAACAAAGAGGACAGTGAAGAGGGGGACCCGGGAAGGGAGGAAGAACAGTAGAGGACGGTGCTCGCAGCACCCCCCAGAACAAGAAGGTGGAAAAAGGAAACCGCTGCACTGCTACACTGCCACCTAGACAGAAGAAACTCAAATGAGGGGTCGCCTGCCCACTCGGGAGCAAAGAGAAGTAGGACATTTATACAGAGTGCCAAGCAGCCAGTCATGTAATGTGTTATAAGTTGTAGGTTATATGTTTGTTTTTTTAACGTTGTCAAAAAACCAATAAAGTGTTTTAAAAAAAAATAATTAAACAGGGCCTACTATCCAAACCCATACAAACATACAGAGGCCTAAAACAAGGGTGCATCCTTGCAACCACCCTCTTTAACTTCTACATAAAAGATATCAATACAGCATTCAAAACTATTAGATCCTTTCCGCCCAAAGTAGGTCGTCAACATTTATCTTGGTTACTGTGCGCAGATGAACTAGTATTAATTGATCTAACACTGATAGGGCTACAAAGAAAACTAAGTGCTCTACAAGCATGTGCAGAAAATAATCTATTAACGATCAATATACAAAAATCAAACATCCTCATAATGACAAACACTAAAAATTAAGAGACTTTCATTTACTAGGAGCATAGGTAATGAGAAGTTGGAGAAAGTGCAAGACTTTAAATATCTCGGCCAAAACATTAATTATCTAAAAGACTTATAAAATGAAATTAGACATAAAATGCAGACTCTAACTTCCCAAGCAAAAATAATACACAGGAAGTACGGTAAATGTTCGTACAAGCCGATTATAATGTTTAACAAAGTTATGCCAATTTTGACATATGGTGCCCATACGAAATCTTAAGAAAACCACCGAAATAGGAATTTGATAGAGCGCATATACTGGAAATCATTATTAGCACTGCAAAAAAGTTTCCCTATACAAATAATCAGATTTGAACTAGGTCTTCCGTCCATTCAAGCAATAGTCGCACGGCAGACTTTGGCACGCTACAGAAAATGTCTATTAGCTGACACGGCTCTTGACAAAGTATTAATCGATAAGCAAGACAAATCCCTACAAGCCTGGAGAGAACAGTGCATAAATATAATAAAAGATGCTGAAATAGAGGCTGCCTTATTATTGTAAAGACCTGAGTTTGCTAAAAACAAAACTGAGAGACCATGATTGGATAGTACTATGGGACACTTGTGCCAAATACAAAGCTTTCAAGATGGGCAACTTTAGAATGAAATGAATGCAGACACCGTCATATATCTATCAGTTTCCCGACCAGAAATACAGCGCATACATTATGCGACTGTGCTTTAATCTTTGGCCTACTAGATTGGTAATGGACTAAGACGTAACCAACTCAATGGCATTACATTCTGCAGGTTCTGTAACCTAACTCCTGAAAAGGAAACGCTCGAATATCTGCTAACTAAATGCACAAGTCTCATAGCTTGGCGAAAATAATATTTTCATAAATATCTAGGCAAATTTAGATTATTAAATTCGAACCAAATTTGGGATATGGTATTCAATGCCAATCAAATCTCTCTAAATATTGCGACAGTTAAATTCCTATTGAAGTAAAATTTGGAACATGACCATCAAGGGGGAGAGATAACAGAATCAACTGGATGATACATGTGAATAAGGAACAGACCGATATCGACCAGGATTTGATTTGCTGCATTTTAAACTGTGAAAACAGAAAGATAATGAGTTGTGAGGGTTTTTTTTTTTTTTTTTTTAATAGGGAATGTAAATCAGTAACCCCACGAGACCGGATATTCGATTGAGAAGGACACGATTAAGGAATGAGGCACGATCACAAGCGGAAAAAAAAATGTTAAACATAAAGGGCCTAATTCAGAGATGCGTTTTATAATGGCAAACCACGCATTGGAAAACGCTCTGTGAATTAGGCCCATAGTCATTTTTAAATTGTCAAATAGTTTGAATAAATACAAGTATCGCACTGATCTTTTTAGAAACATCAATACAAATGCAAATTTAAATGTTATGTATACATATATATATGTGCAATTGTTTTGTTTTCTTTTCCATCTGTAACTTGTCGCAGAATGCATTGCAACTAAAATCACAAATACCATTTTTTAAAAAAATATATCCCTGCAAAAAGGTCTCCTGACAAAAAAGTTGCTGTTTCCCTGCAACATTATGTATGGGGACATTATCACCATACAAGGAACAAGTTACTTACCTGTAACTGTTGTTCTCCAGCATGGGTCTGGCGTGGATTCACATGCTCATGAATATTCCCCATCAGGCTGGGAATCCTCGTTAAAGAAAAAATCATTATCACTTTCGTTTCTGATCTGTCTTTCTTAGTAGTAACCAATCACTGGTCTCTGGGTCATACTGCCCCCAGCCAATGACTGCCCTCTCCCTAAGCCCCGCCCTCGGCAGCCATCCTCAGATTTGGTAGCACGTAAAGTGCCAGTATGACCAAGTGAAGAGCCGCAGAGGGGACGGAGGGAGGGATCGCATGTGAATACATGCCAGACCCAAGCTGGAGAACAACAGTTACAGGTAAGTAACTTGTTACTTCTCCAGCATGGGGTCTGCCATGGATTCACATGCTCATGAATGGAACAAGTTACTTACCTGTAACTGTTGTTCTCCAGCATGGGTCTGGCATGGATTCACATGCTCATGAATATTCCCCGTCAGGCTGGGAATCCTCGGTAAAGAAAAAATCAGTATCAGTTTCGTTTCTGATCTGTCTTTCGTAGTAGTAACCAATCACTGATCTCTGCGTCATACTGACCACAGCCAATGACTGCCCTCTACCTGAGCCCCGCCTCTGGCAGCCATCTTCAGATTTGGTAGCACGTGAAGAGGCAGTATGACCAAGTGAAGAGCCGCAGAGGGGTAGGCGGGAGGGTTCGCATGTGAATCCATGCCAGACCCATGCTGGAGAACAACAGGTAAGTAACTTGTTCCTTCTCCAGCATGGGGTCTGGCATGGATTCACATGCTCATGAATATAAGAATAAATAGCAGTACATACATGCACAACCACGGGGGTGGCAAAAGGCTCAACATTAAGCATCCCTTACCTCCTCACCAGGCTCACCTTAAGCGAACAGGTTGCGCAGCACTGCTTGGCCGACCCTGGACTCCTCCCTGGAATCCTGATCGACGCAGTAGAATCTTGTGAAGGTGTGCGTCAACCTCCACGTAGCAGCCCTGCAGATGTCCAGCAGGGGCACACCAGATAAGAACGTCGTAGTAGCAGCGATCGCTCTGGTCGAATGGGCTCTCGGACGGCCTGGCAGCGGTCGGTTAGCCAACCGGTGGCAGTGCATGATGCAGCCGGAGAGCCATCTGGAAATGGAAGACTTCGAGAGAGCCTTCCCTTGATTCACAGGTCCAAAGTTCACGAACAGCTGTGACGTCGTCCGGAAACTCTTCGTGCGGTCCACGTAGAACTTCAGCGCTCTAGCCACATCCAGCGAGTGCAAAGTCCTCTCGGCCGGCGACGAAGGAGACGGGAAGAAAACAGGTAACACCAAGGGCTCGTTAAGATGGAAGTCCGACGGCACCTTGGGCATAAAGGAGGGGTGCGTCCTAAGCACCACCCTCGAGGCATGGAAAGTGAAGTACGGTGCTTTGCAGGATAGGGCCTGGATCTCTCCCACTCGTCGTGCGGAGGTAATGGCCACCAGGAATGCAGTCTTCCACGACACAAACTTCATCGGTGCGGAGTGCATCGGCTCGAATGGGGGCCCCATGAGCCTGGTCAGCACCACGTTAAGATCCCACGCCGGGGCCTTCACCGGCGGGAACAACCAGAACAGTCCTTTCATAAACTCTTACCAGTCGATGGGACCACAGGGACGTCCGTCCTGTGGTTCTGGTATATCTGGAGATCGCCGCCAGATGAATCTTAATGGAGGCATGGGCTAGCCCAGCCTTTGCCAGCGATAGCAGGTACGGCAGCACTTGAGGGGCCGTAATCCGTAGGGGGTTGATCTTCTGTGCTCGGCACCAGATAGAGAACCTCTTCCACTTATGACCGTAGCATTTAAGAGTCGAGGACGCCCTGGCCTTTGCAAGAACCTCTCTGCAATCGGCCGGTATATCGTAGCCTCCAAACTCTAGCGCTGCAGGAGCCAAGCCTGCAGGTTCAGCGACGCCGGGTCGTGGTGGAAGATGGCGCTTCCTTCTCTGGAGAGAAGGTCCGCGTCCGCCGACAGCTTGATGGGAGGGGACGTTGACAAGTCCAGAAGGTCCGGGAACCAGATCTGCCTCGGCCACGCCGGTGCGACGAGGATCATCCTGCACCGGGACCTCTTGAGCTGGCTGATGAGTCAAAGCAGCAACGGAAACGGAGGGAACGCATACAGATATAGGCCGTCCCAGGGGAACGAGAACGCATCGCCCATGCTTCTCGGCTGGGGAAACCTGCTGGCGAACCTCTTGCACTTCGAGTTCGTCGCTGTTGCGAACAGGTCGATTTGGGGTTTGCCCCATCGTCGGAAGAGTTGATCAACCTGATCCTGGCGCAGTTCCCACTCGTGACACGCGCGCAGCTCCCTGCTGAGCGAGTCGGCGATGGTGTTGCTTTCTCCTGCCAGGTGGAAGGGAACCAGGAACATCCCCTGGGCGACCGCCCAGTGCCACAGATCCTGTGCCTCCTTGGATAGGGCTGGGGATCTGGTGCCTCCCTGCTTCCGTATGTAAAACATTGTCGTGGTGTTGTCCGTGAAGATCCGCACCACCTTGCCCTTGAGCGACGGGAGGAACGATTTGAGAGCCCAGAACACGGCTCGAAGTTCCAGGACGTTGATGTGCAGGAGCCTCTCCTCCGGGAGCCAGAGGCCTCTTGCGTGGAGATCTCCGGTGTGGGTGCCCCAACCTTCCAGGGAGGCGTCCGTCGTCACTGTCTCCTGGTACGCCGGCGTCTGAAAGTCCTTGCCCGCCGTGAGGTGCGCTCGAAAGCCCCACCACTGAATCGCCCGCTGGAACACCTCATTGAGGGGGACCCTGTCTTCGAAGGTGCCCGTCGCCTGCATCCAACGGGCGTCGAGACATTCTTGAAGAGGGCGCATCCGTAGTCTGCAGAGGTGCACCAGGTAGATGCAGGAGGACATCATCCCCAGGAGGGACTTGATGGACCTCACCCTGGCCACGTCCGTGGCTAGCAGGCGCTGCACTTTGCCTAGAATGGTCTTCGTCCGTTTTTCCGACGGGGCCGCCAGGCGCCTCACTGTATCGAGCTTCGCTCCCAGAAACAGGGCCACCTGCGACGGCACCAGGCGGGACTTTGGGTAGTTTGTGGCAAATCCCAGGTCTGTGAGTAGCTGGATGGTCCTTGCAGTGTGTTCGACGGCGAGTTCCCTCGTCCTTGAGCGGATGAGCGAGTCGTCCAGGTAGGGGTAGACGTGAATCCCCTGCAGGCGCAGCTGCGCCGCCACTGGTGCTAGGCACTTGGTAAAGACCCTGGGGGCCGACTTCAATCCGAACGGCAGTGCTCTGAATTGGTAGTGGCGTCCCTGGACGACGAACCTGAGGAACTTTCGGTGACTTTTGAGGATGGAAACGTGGAAGTATGCATCCTCCAGGTCCAACGACGATAGAAAGTCGCCTTCCTCCAGCTGTCCCAGTACGTGCTGGAGGGTGACCATCCAGAACTTTTGTGATCTGATGTATTTGTTCAAACGACGAAGGTCCAGGATGGGGCGCCAGCCGCCAGTCTTCTTCCTGACGAGGAAGTACCTTGAGTACACCCCGGAGCCCCGGAGCCTCTTCGGTACAAGCTCGATGGCACCTTTCCTGAGCATCGCCCGTGCTTCCAACAGCAGTTGCGGGACGTGATTTTCCTTCCTGGCCACGGGTGGAACGTGAGGGCACTTCTTCAGGAATTCGATAGAGTGTCCTCTTGCCAGGGTATCCAGCACCCAACGGTCGGTGGAGATGGACTTCCACACGCCAACGAAATTCGTCAGCCGGCCTCCCACCGGGGTGCTTCGGTGGGGGCCCGAGACCATGGCCGGTTCAGTCCTGCTTGGAGGTGGTGGCCTTGCCGCCCTGGCCACCTTGCCGACGGCGGCGAGGCGCTCCCTTTTTGCTGCGACCCCTGTAGGCCTCCTGAGACGAGGAGCGTGCCGCCTGGCGGTAGGACGACGAGCCACCGCTGGATCCCTTGGAGGCACCCTGTCTGCCTCTGGAGCTCTGAAAGGGCTGTCGTTGCTGAAGGGCTCCTAGGGCGCGGGCCGTCTCCGTTTTTATGGCTTGGAGGGATTCGTCCACCGCCTTCCCGAACAAGTTGCTGCCGTCGAACGGCATGTCCAACACCCTGGTCTGGACATCCTGACGGAAGTCGGTCGCCCATCGTCGTAGGCAAACACTGTTGCCCAGCTGGCGGAACCCGGTATCGGCAATATCAGTTGCCACCGTTATGGCGTGGTCCGACACCACCTCGCCCTCTTGCAGTATTTCCAGGGCCTCGGACCTCTTGTCGTCCGGCAGGAAGTCCAATATGGGGGCCAGCTTAAACCAGAGCTCCCTGTCGTAACGGGCCACGATCGCCAGGGCGTTGGCCGCTTTGATCGTCGTCGCCGCCAACGAAATGACCCGCCGCCCCATGGCGTCCAAATTCTTTCCCTCGCCGTCCGGCGGGGAATTCGATGTCGAGGCTCCTGACCCCGCCGCTTTCTTCTTCGCCGCCGCCGAGACGACCGAGTCTGGCGTTGGCTGGGCCCTGAGGCATAGGGGAGCGGTTTTGGGGACCCGGTACTTCTTCTCGTACCGGTCCCGTTTGGCTGGTGCCGTGGAGGGGTTTTTGAGAACCGACAGGCCCTCCTCCCAGATGTCATCTATTAGAGGCACCGCGATGACAGTCTTCCTCTTGGCCACCCGGCGCTGATAGAGGAAACCTTCCCTTTTCTGTTCCTCCGGGCAGAGCTGGAACAATTCGGACGCCCTGGCGATCATGGCGTGGAATGAGCCAATCTCGTCGGGCGGCGAGGCCCGTGCGACAGGAGACGGGAGACCCGTTCCGTCGTCGCCGTCGCCCTCAGAACCCGTCGTCGAGCCCAACGCACCGTCATCTCCCGACTCGTGGGAGGATGAGGAGGGAACTGTAGGCCTTGCGGGGGCGAGCGGAGGAGAGGGTTGGATACTCCGTCGTTTGTTCTGAGGACTTCCCGACGGGCCAGGCTGCGGGTCCTCCGGCCTGGGCCGTGGGAATCTCGTCCTTATCTCAGAGCATAAGGACTGGATCGCAGACAAAATGGCCGCCGAGCCATCCTGAGGCCTAGGTTCCGGCCGCGCCGGAAGGGAAGGCTGCTCTTCCTCGCCATCGTCGTCTTCCTCGGTTATCTCCAGAGGATCTTCCTTACGGGATTGAACCTTCTCGAATTGGACTTCGAGGTTCCTCACGGCCTCGGTCAGTTCCTCCTCCGAGGCGGACTCCGAGCTCGAGGAGGCTACCGTGCCCCCCCTCGCTTCTTCCATCATGGCGGCCATGACGATGGGCTGAAAAGAGGATTCCCTCCTTGGCGGCAGGGAAACTCTAGTCCCGGAGGCAGTCTCCGCTGGCGGGGTCTCTGCCGGCTTGACCAGAGTCGCCGCGATCGCCTCGATAGAGGCCTTTGCCTGCTGGGTAGGGGCCTTCACCACCTTAGGTGCGTCCCGGGCCTTCTCCTTCGGGGGAGGGCCGACGCCTCGCTCCCCCTCTTCCGAGATCGGACGGAGCTTCTCCCGAAGGTTACCCGGGGTCTCGGACTTCCTCTTCCCCGAACCGGAGCGCTGGCTCGTGGTTGACGGAGCGCTGGCTCGTGGAAGGTGCACCCTGCCTGGCGACCGAAGAGCCCGACCTTTCGGCGCTCCCGGAGCCAGCAGACTCGTGGCGCTTGGCCTGGTGTTGGGCCCCCGTCGCCGGGGCGCACGGACAGGACTTAGAAGCCCGCTCGGACCCTTTCTTCTTCTTCTCACCCGTTGAGCCCTTCTCCAACCAGCTGGTGAGACGGGATCGACGGTCCCTCATGGTCCGCTCCGACAAGTTCTTGCAGAACTGGCAGTCCTTCTCTACATTAGTCTTGTCCCCATGAAGACAGTAGAGGCATTGCAAATGTTCGTCTTCCTTAAACACATTCTGCAGCCCGCATCCAGGGCAGCTGCGAAACAGCTTGGGTCCGGGTGACGAACTCGCATCCTGGGCCATCTCGAAGTAGGCCACGAATCTTCTGGAATCCTCCAAGAAGTTGATTCGACGAAATCTTCACCCTTGAAGGGCGTAGGAAAATCCTGCAACGGGTAGCCGTTAACGGGAGTAGAAACGGTGGAGCTTGAGGCTCGATTAACCGAAAAAAAAGTGAAAATTCACCTGAAAAAACGCGAAACACGCAGTAAAAGCTGGAGTGCTAAGCACGAGGACTCCCAACACTTGAACGTGCGGTAAAAATCTGAAGATGGCTGCCAGAGGCGGGGCTCAGGTAGAGGGCAGTCATTGGCTGTGGTCAGTATGACGCAGAGATCAGTGATTGGTTACTACTACGAAAGACAGATCAGAAACGAAACTGATACCGATTTTTTCTTTACTGAGGATTCCCAGCCTGACGACGGGGAATATTCATGAGCATGTGAATCCATGCCAGACCCCATGCTGGAGAAATAAGAATTTATAGCAGTACACAGATGCACAACCACGAGAGGTGGCAAGGCTCAACATTTAGCATTACATAAAACTCAACATTAAGCATCTCTTACCTCCTCACCAGGCTCACCTTAAGCGAACAGGTTGTGCAGCACTGCCTGGCCGACTCTGGAATCCTCCCTGGAATCCCGGTCGACGCAGTAGAATCTTGTGAAGGTGTGCGTCGACCTCCACGTAGCAGCCCCGCAGATGTCTAGCAGGGGCACAACAGACAAGAACGCTGTGGAAGCAGCGATCGCTCTGGTCGAATGGGCTCTCGGACGGCAGGGCAACGGTCGGTTTGCCAACCGATGACAGTGCATGATGCAGCCGGAGAGCCATCTGGAAATGGAAGCTTTCGAGAGAGCCTTCCCTTGGTTCACAGGTCCAAAGTTCACAAACAGCTGTGATGTCTTCCGAAAACTCTTCGTTCGGTCCACGTAGAACTTCAGCGCTCTAGCTACATCGAGTGAGTGCAAAGTCCTCTCGGGCGGCAACGAAGGCGACGGGAAAAAGACTGGTAACACCAAGGGCTCGTTGAGATGGAAGTGTGACGGCACCTTGGGTATGAAGGAATGAAGGAATGAAGGAGGGGTGCGTCCTCAGCACCACCCTCGTCTCGTGGAAAGTCAAGTATGGAGGCTTGCAGGAAAGGGCCTGAATCTCTCCCACGCGTCGTGCAGAGGTGATGGCCACAAGGAACGCTGTCTTCCACGACAGAAACTTCAACGGAGCCGAATGCAATGGCTCGAATGGCGGGCCCATGAGCCTTGTCAGCACCACGTTGAGTTTCCACGCCGGGACTGGAGCCTTCACCGGCAGGAACGATCGGAACAGTCCTTTCATAAACTCCTTCACCAGGCGATGAGACCACAGGGACAACCGTCCTGCAGTCCTGGTGTATCGGGAAATCGCTGCCAGATGTATCTTGATGGAAGCGTGAGCTAGTCCAGCTTTGGCCAGCGACAGTAAGTACGGTAGCACTTGAGGGGCTGTAATCCGTAGAGGGTTAATCTCCTATGCACGGCACCAGACAGAGAACCTCTTCCACTTGTGTCCGTAGCACTTGAGAGTTGAGGACGTCCTGGCCTTCGCAAGAACCTCTCTGCAGTCAACCGGGATAACGTACCCTCCGAACTCTAGTGCTGCAGGAGCCAGGCCTGCAAGTTCAGCGACTCCGGGTCGTGATGAAGAATGGCGCCTCCTTCTCTGGAGAGAAGATCTGTGTCTGTCGACAGTTTGACTGGTGGGGACGCTGACAAGTCCAGAAGGTCCGGGAACCATATCTGTCTCGGCCACCTCGGTGTGACGAAGATCATCCTGCACCGGGACCTCTTGAGTTGGTTGATGAGCTCCTCGGCTGGGGGAACCTGCTGGCAAACCTTCGGCACTTAGAGTTCATCGCTGTCGCGAACAGGTCGATTTGGGGTTTGCCACATCGCCGGAAGAGTTGATCCACTTGATCCTGGCGTAGTTCGCACTCGTGGCAAGAGTGCCGCTCCCTGCTGAGCGAGTCGGTGATGGTGTTTTTTATCCCAGCTAGATGAAAAGGCACCAGAAACATCCCCTGGGCAACGGCCCAGTGCCACAGATCCTGGGCCTCCTTGGATAGGGCTGGGGATCTGGTTCCTCCCTGCTTCCGGATGTAGAACATCGTGGTGGTGTTGTCGGTGAAGATCCTCACCACCTTGCCCTTGAGGGACGGGAGGAATGACTTGAGGGCCCAGAACACTGCTCGGAGCTCCAGTATGTTGATGTGGAGCAGCCTCTCCTCCAGGAGCCACAGGCCTCTTGCGTAAAGATCTCCGGTGTGTGCTCCCCACCTCTCCAGGAAGGCATCCGTCGTCACCGTCTCCTGGTATGCTGGGGTCTGAAAGTCTGAGATGCGCGCGGGTGCCCCATCATCAAATTGCCTGGCGGAATACTTCGTTGAGCGAGATCTTGTCCTCGAAGCTGTCCGTCACTTGTGTCCAACGGGCGTCGAGGAACTCCTGTAGAGGACGCATCCGAAGCCTGGAGAGGCGCACCAGATAGATGCAAGAGGACATCATCCCGAGAAGGGACTTGATGGACCTCACTCTGGCCACCTCCGTGGCCAGCAGACGCTGTACCTTGCCCAGGATGGCCTGCCTTCTTTCCTCCGATGGCGAGGCCAACTGCGCTTATGTATCGAGCTTGGCTCCCAGAAACAGCGCGACCTGCAACAGAACCAGGTGGGATTTGGGGAAGTTGATGGAGAATCCCAGGTCCGTGAGCAGCCGGACGGTCTTTGCCGTGTGTTCAACGGCGAGTTCCCTTGTCCCTGCTCGGATGAGCCAGTCGTTCAGGTAGGGGTAGACGTGGATCCCCTGCAGGCGCAGCCGCGCCACCATTGGTGCTAGGCACTTGGTGAACACCCTGGGTGCCGACTTCAATCCGAATGGGAGGGCCTTGAACTGGTAGTGCCTCCCTTGGACTACGAACCTGAGAAACTTTTGTTGTCCTTTTAGGATAGGGATGTGAAATTACGCATCCTCCAGATCCAACGACACTAGGAAGTCGCCTTCCTCCAGCTGTCCCCGCACGTGCTGAAGGGTAACCATCCGGAACTTCTGTGCCTTGATGTTTTTGTTTAGCCGACGCAAGTCCAGGATGGGACGCCAACCTCCTGTCTTCTTTCTGACGAGGAAGTATCTTGGAGAATATTCCGGAGCTCCGGAGCCTCTTTGGGACGAGCTTGATGGCTCCTTTTTTGAGCATCGCCCTTACCTCTAAAAGCAGTTGAGGGATGTGGTTTTCCTTCCTGGCCACGGGCGGAATTCGGGGGCACTTCTTTAGAAATTCCAGTGTGTGCCCGTGGGCCAGGGCATCCAGCACCCAACGGTCAGTGGAGATTCCCAGACGCTGACGAACTTTGTAAACCGGCCTCCCACCGGGGATTCTTCGGTGGGGGCACAACGCGGCGGCCGGTTCAGTCTTGCTTGGAAGCAGCCTTGCCGCCTTGGCCTCCCTAGCGACGACGGCGAGATCCACCTGACTTGCCTCGTACCCTGTAGGCTTCTTGCGATGAGGAGCGGGACGCCTGACGGTAGGTCGAGGAGCCGCCACCAAATCCTTTGGAGGCACCTTGCTTGCCTCCGGAGTTCCGAAAGGGCGGCTGCCGCTGATGCAGAACTCCCAAGGCCGAGCCGTCTCCGTGTCGGTCTTGATGGCCTGTAGCGACTCATCCACAGTCTTTCCAAACTGATTGTTCCCGTCAAAGGGCATGTCCAAAACCTTGGCTTGCACGTCCTGGTGGAAATCCGTCGCCTTGAGCCACCCCCGCCGTCGAAGGCAAACATTGTTGCCCAACTGGCGGAAACCGGTGTCGGCAATGTCCGTAACCACAGTTATGGCATGGTCCGATGCCACCGCACCCTCCTGTAGGATCGCCAGGGCCTCTGCCCTCTTGTCGTCCGGGAGGAAGTCCAACAGGGGGGCGATCTTGTACCACAATTCCCTGTCGTAGCGGGCCACAATCGCTAGGGCGTTGGCCTACTTAATCGTCGTCGCCGCCGAGATGACTCGTCGTCCCACGGCGTCCAGCTTCTTTCCCTCGCCGTCCGGTGGGGAAGTTGAGGATGAAGCCGATGACCCCCCCCCGCTTTCTTCTTGGCCGCCGCTGAGACGACCGAACCCGGGGTCGGCTGCGCCCTAAGGCACAACTGGGCGGCGTCAGGGACCCGGTACTACTTCTCGTACCGGTCCCTCTTGGCAGGTGTTGTGGACGGGTTCTTGAGGAGGGCAAGTCCCTCATTCCAGATGTCATCCAGCAATGGCACCGCGAGGACCGTCTTCCTTTTGGCCTTGCGCCGTTGGTAGAGGAAGCCTTCCTCCTTCTCCTCAGGGCAGAGTTGAAAAAGCTTGGATGCCCTGGCAATCATGGCGTGGAAGGAGCCAATCTCGTCGGGCGGGGACACCCGAGGAATTGGAGACGGGAGGCCAGTCCCGTCGTCACAGCCGTCGTCATCCGTCCCCGTCGTGGCCGTGTCTGTTCCCGTGTCGTCCCTCGGGATCAGGGAAGGTGACAAGGGCTGAGAAGGCCGTGAGGGCTGAAGGGGCACTGGATGAATTCTCTTGTTCGGAGGGCTTCCCGATGGACCGGGTACAGCTTGGTCATCCATCGGGGGTAGGGGCAATCTCGTCCTTATCTCCGTGCA
The DNA here is from genome assembly GCF_040938575.1 of Ambystoma mexicanum. Classification (NCBI taxonomy): domain Eukaryota; kingdom Metazoa; phylum Chordata; class Amphibia; order Caudata; family Ambystomatidae; genus Ambystoma; species Ambystoma mexicanum. Next base: position 914,460,030 of record NC_090923.1, on the reverse strand, counting down.
TAAGGCTTGGATTGCCGTCAAAATGGCCGCCGAGTTGTCCTGATGCTCGGGTTGCGACGGGCGTGCCGGGAGCGACGGTTGTTTCTCCACGGGAAGCTCGTTGTCGTTGGCACCCTGGCTCTCGTCGTCCACCTCCTCGGGATTCCTCCCGTGGGGCTGGACTTCTTCCAAATTCTTGTTCAGTTCCTCCTCTGAGGTTGTGTCCGTATCCGTAACGGCCACTGGACGCCCCCTCTTTTTCCACCGGGGTCTTCACGGGGGTCTTCTCGATGGGCTTAAAAGAGGATTCCCTCCGCGGAGGCAGAGAAACTCTGGGCCTTGAGGTCGCCTCCACTGGGATAGCCTCCACAGGCTTCGCTAGGGCCGCAGCGACTCCCTCGATAGAGGCCTTAGCCGGGTGAATCAAGGCCTTCACCACCTTGGGCGCGCTTGAGGCCTTCACCTTAGGGGGAGGGTCACCGCCTCGCTCCCCCTCGGCCGGTTCCTCCGAGATCGACCGGGGTCTCTCCAGAAGCTTAGCCGGGTTCTCGGATTTTCTCTTCCCCGAGCCAGAGCGTTGGCTCGCAGTTGATGGCGTCGGTGAAGGTGCACCCTGCCTGGCAGCCAAGGAGCCCGACCGTTCGGCACTCCCGGTGCCCGCGGACTCGCAGTGCTTTGCCTTCTGTTGGGCCCCCGTCGCCGGGGCGCCCTCACGGGACTTAGAAGACCGCTCTGACTTCTTTTTCGTCTCACCTGCTGGGCTCTTGCCTTCCAGCCAGTTGGAGAGACGGGTCTGGCGATCCCTCATCATCCGATCCGTCATGTTAAAGCAAAACGCACAGTCCTTCTCCACGTGCGTTTTGTCCTCGTGGAGGCAGTAAAGGCATTTCGAATGCTCGTCCTCCTTGAACACATTTTGTAGGTTGCATCCAGGGCAGATCCTGAACAGTTTGCCGGCAGTCGAGGTTCCCTTCTCCTGGGCCATGTTCTTCTCGTCCACGAGGTAGGCCTCAGAAACTTCTGGAAAACTTCACCCTTGAGGGGCGTAGATAAATCCGAAACGGGTCCCCGTTGATCGGAAGTAGAAACGGTGGAGCTTGAGGCTCGATTAAACCGAAAAATGAGATAAATCTCTTTGAAAAAGAGCAAAACGCAGTAAAAGCTTGAGAGCTATAGCACGAGGACTCCCAACACTTGAGCGTGCGGTAAAAATCTGAGGATGGCTGCCGAGGGCAGGGCTTAGGGAGAGGGCAGTCATTGGCTGGGGCAGTATGACTCAGAGACCAGTGATTGGTTACTACTAAGAAAGACAGATCAGAAAGGAAACTGATATTGATTTTTTCTTTACCGAGGATTCCCAGCCTGACAGAGAATATTCATTAGCATGTGAATCCATGCCAGACCCCATGCTGGAGAACTTCCATTTTTCAACAGCATCCACCACCTTGTGCAAGCAGAACTAGGGAGGATTTTAATTCATGCTTTCACTTTTCTGGCTGTTTAATGTTTAGATAATGCTGCTCGCATGGCAGGAAAGGCTTTTCAGCATCTAGGTATGCCCCTCAGATGTGAATGCACATTTCCAAGAGCATTTATGGCGTTTTCAGCATTGCATCTCGGGGAACAACCCCAAAGTGTGACTCACTTTATGGGCTTTTTACCCACCGCTCCTCCATGAAACATTTTTTCATTGCTCTTTGTTGTGTAATCCAAGTCTCATGCTTGAGGTTTCTACATTACCTCTTCTTCCCTCGTCCCTACTTCATGAGGTGAATCACACCTCCCCTACAGAATTCTCAAAAAACTACAACCAATCCCGCTTCCACAAGCTCCCCCCCACACATCATTCTTGCATTCAGATCCCTTAAGAGTAGGCTCTTCGATCTTCACATTGCTCAGTTTCCTTTAAGCGCCTTGTCCCGATTGAGCAGGGCTCCAGGGATTACATGTCTGTACCAGGCCGAACCTCACTGTCTTTCTGAGAATCTGTACTTTCTTTTACGACAAAGACAGGACAAGTCGGAATGTGGCCATGGCTGTGACCACAGAAGACTGGGTCCAAAGCTCCTACAAAAGAAATATCTTTCAGAGTCTGTTCAAATGGTAGAAGCTGGTGCTAGAGATTGCCTGTACCTGGGGAGGAAAGGAAAGGAAGCAGTACAATTTAAGTACCAAGTTCTTCAAACAAGGAACAGGCACCCATAGCAGAGTGGGAGAACCTGGACTTCCAAAGTTCTGACAACTATTGTTTCTGGATGAAGGAGAAGTAGACATACTAGCAGTTAAATAAACAATGCCTCTCTGGCTTTCGCTGAGCTATAGCAATGCAATGAAAACTATTTGTTTTACCTTTGAATTACGAATACGCTTTTTTCCTTCTTTGAAGTGCTTTGCATAAATTCAGGAATGACTAAAGTAAAACATGGTATGGTGAGGTCAATAGATTTTACCTTATCAGTCACTTAACAGTGGTTATTTGAATTCGAGCATTGGGCTAATGTAGGTACTGCAGAAATTAACAGAATGCCCATGGAAGGTTGAGGAGGCAGGAGCAGACAGAGTAAAGACGAAGTACTCACCTGTGCTTTTTGTTGGTTTTTGGTTTGATTGTAATTTCACAAATACCATCATGGCAGTCTTTACCCACAAGACTATGAGGGTGGATTCTGTAAGGAAAGTCCTTCCAAACGAGGCAGGTGATCACCTTCACCTCTGCAATGCCATCGCAGTCACTAAGCTGAAAAAACACATGGGATCATTTAAAATTAAGGCTATGTTTTCAGATTCAAGCCTACCATATGAAGGCCAAATCAACAAAAAAAAGCTCATCTTGACGCTACCCAATCTCCAATATTCAAGGTCCATAACATCCTTCCAGATCATAAATATCCAAACCAAACCTCTATGGAGCACAGTATTAAACCATCAAAGTTACTAAGTACCATCAGCATCGGATGATCCTTAACGGATGATACTGTCAGTATCATCAGAAATCAAAGTCAATTGGAGGTGGCCTGTGGGCACAGAAGACAAAGACTCTCTAGAAATTCTAGTTATTAATGAATTATCCCTAGGATAGTGAGTGAATGTTATTTATTAATAAAGACCTAACTAGAAATGTGCCTACAGTGTTAAAAAAAAAAAATGCAATAGATTATACCTATCGACACTTGGATCTAAAATTCCATTTAACCATAGTAAGCTACAAATCTGGCTGAAGCAAGGAATTAAACGCTATAGGATTCACAAAAGGCTGATCAGTTTCTGCAGGTGTATAATTAAGGTGATATCCACAGAAAACTAAACAAGATGGACCTAGGAATACGGAAATGTTTCAAAAATAGTCTGATGTGCCGAATTATATTACTCTCAGACCATCCAGACCTACGTGGCTCAACATGACATCCTTGGGAACACAGCAAAGACTTTGGTAAACGTAGTACATATTGCTTTAACCACACAACAATCGCACCACAGTGGTGTGATTTGGGTGAAGATTCCAGTTCCCTCCCTTTTACTCTTTTGTCCTCACTAACTTTGCTCTTGCTTTGTACACTGAAACTAATGTATATCCACATGTGGTGCCTGTATAAATCAAATTTCAGTATACACTTTAGCGTGATTGAGAAAAATAAGTCTGTATGAAAATTAGACAGAACACAATTTGCCCATACTTACTCTGAAAAATGCTCTTTCAACAGGATGTTGCATTGTCATGTAATTTGGGAAAACTAGAAAGGAGTTTTCCCCAGCCCTACAGATAAAGGTTGTATTAGCCACTTTTACTCCTTAAAAATAGGCAGATACTCCCAACAAAAAAAATAGAGTAAAAATACTCCAAACAAAAATAGTAAATAGACACATAGAACCGTGTGCCCCTGCTTTCACCCACAAAACTCCATGAATATGTTTTGACCAGTCGTGAAGGTAGTACCACAGGAAGAAACTACTATTACAACTGCCTGATCAGAAGAAGTAAGCATGTATCGTTTAAAGTACGAATAACTAGGTACAAAGAAATACTTAATCATTAAACATTTACATTTTCTAGTTTAAACATTTTGAGTCGCTCATAAAATACTCTGGAATTCGACTTAAATTTGTACTCCCTAAAAAATCCTTTTGCTCCCAACTTTAAAAAATAGGGAGTAAAACGCTTCCACTTCTAAAATGTATCTGGAGCACTGTTTTGTTTCCTGTTAATCAGTTTCAAAGGGCTTTCTGTTACTAGTCGCTGCTCCGCTGCCCCACTGTTCCCCTATAGCCAGGCTGTGGTTTGCGCGATAGTTGTTGGCTCTCCCATTCAGCTCCTGAATGGGCTAGCCTGTAGTAGTCCCATTTGGATATCTAGACCATTCCTCCGATTCTGGGACATTGAGCACAGGTGCATTGTGGTACTTGTAGTTTTCTCCAAATGGTGCTGCTCCCTAGGAATTATTATCCACCCCATTTGTCTGAGGAGACTGGTGCATTCCGATTGCTGGAGTCTCATGAGAACCACCTGGACGATGGGAGAAAGACCTGGCCAGGACAGAGGCAGAAAGTCATTGGGCTAGAGATAGGGGCACCAATGTGCATACATGGTACCAGGCATACCAATGACACAGGGAAAGGGTTCCCACTCAACTCCCCCCTCAATCTAGACAGTTTCATTCTCATGACCATGTCACAAGTGAATATAGCTGTTCTTTTACAGATGTGGTTTGCAGAATCCAGTCATTGAGGGACTTGAACCCCAGAACAACAAGAACAACCTATATGGCCAATAAGAACAGTAATCAGTCTTCATAGGAATGGATTTCACCTGCCAGAAGGAAAAGTGACTGCGAAGATGGCTCCTGCAAGATGCTGCAACAGGGCTATGCATAGTTCAATGACACATCAGACAAAGAAGGACAGAACAAGGTCTCATTTTTTTCTTTTTTTTCTTTTTTTTTTTTTAAACAGAGGTGACCCAGGAAGACCCAAACTAACAGCAGAGGCAGGTTATTGGAGTCGAAACATCAATCTGAGCGACAGCAGTTTCCTACACAAAGGCGGTAAAAAAGGAGGATGGCAGTTAAATAGCCCAGGCATGGTTTTAGCACAGATGTCCTAGCACAGCCAAAAAAAGGTAACAGGTGATGGCATCCCAGGATCGATGTGCAGGAACGGAAAATCCAAACTGAAGCCAAGATACAGACACAAGCCCATCCAGTATGGTTAAACTTAGTATCAAAATTGCAGCAGCAGCTTTTCAGCACTAAAATCTCCCAGCAGGTAAAAAACGTGCATAAATCCAGAAAAGCCAAGGGGAAGGTGTGACGAAATTACTACTGCCCCGTAGCAGTACGTGTTTGAGCAGGGCTTCTAAGCTTTTACTCAGTCCCACACAACTAGATGGTATACCTCCTTTGTCTCTTCGGAAGCATGGGCCGAGGAAAGTATATACTCCTCAGGAGGGTATGAGACAGCATATACAGCCAAACAATTAAATACCTAAATAAATTAAATGTCCAATCAAGGTTCTACAAAACATAAGACTTTAGGACACAAACCATTAAGAAAATACAAACAATTCAGCTTTGTAACAAGATACACAGAGAAGAACAAGTTACTTGCCAACTGTAACTTTCTTTCGACTGGATGTTCCTCCCACGTGTTCCTCATCTTATGATATTCATTATCGTCAGCTTCGCTGCTTAGTAAAAAAACAATTTCGGCAGAGGGCACTGTGCTCGAGGTCGTGGCGTCAATTGTCCCTCGACGGGCTCCGTACCTTGTCGACGTCACTGTTGGTATAAATAGCTCGAGTCGCGCCCGTTGGCTTCAGCTCTATTTTTTCGATGAAATATTGGAGGAACACCCAAGCGTGCCTCATGACTGATGGACTCTTCATGAGGGAAGTGTAAGAAACACAAATTGTTCTGTGGGGTAGGCTGGGAGGGTTGATGAGGAATACGTGGGAGGAACATCCAGTCGAAAGAACGTTACAGTTGGTAAGCAACTTGTTCTTCGAATGGATTGTGTCCTCCCACGTATTCCTCATCTTATGATAGACTTCCATAGATGTTGCACTTTTGGAGGTGGGAGTACTAGTTACTGTTTTCAGGGACGGAATGAAGTACTGTCTTGGCAAATAAACCCTCATTGGAGGAGGAAGCATCTAAGCAATAATGCTTCATGAAAGTATGCATCGATTTCCATGTTACAGCTGAACAAATAACTGCTGCAGGAACTCCCCTCTTCAGAGCTGCAAAAGTAGCCATCCCCCTAGTAGAATGGGCTCGAAGCCCATCTGGGGGGGTCCTTTCCCGCCAATCTGTAGCATTCAATTATAGCCAGAATGATCCAGCGGGATATGGTTGGTTTTGTCACCGATAATTCCAATTTATGACCTGTATGACGTTGGTCATCTTGACGTACTTTTGACATTCTTGAAATGTAAAAACAGAGCCCTTTTGGGGTCCAGTCTATGCAGTCTCTCCTCTTCTTTGCCCAAATGAGGAGGAGGATAGCATGTTGGTAATATGATTTTTTGTGACAAATGGAAGTCAGAAACTACTTTTGGTAAAAAGGAAGGTTTAACTTTAGGAACTACCTTGTCCTTGTAAAAAAATAGTATATGGAGGCTTACATGAGAGAGCCTGTAGTTCACTAACCCTGCGGACTGATGTTAAGGCCACAAGGAGGACAGTTTTTAATGTTAGAAGCCTCAAGGGACAAGAGTGCAGAGGCTCAAAAGGTATACAAGTTCAAAACTTAAGTACTAGATTTAAATCCCAAGCTGGGACATGAAAAGGTACTGGACGGTATACGTTAGTAAGCCCTTCCAGGAATTGAATTATCAATGGAATTTTGAATTAAGAAACTTCTTCCGAGGAGCGCTTAAAAATGGATAGCACAGCCAGATATCCTTTAATTGTTCCGATCTGGAGCCCCAGATTGGCTAGATGTAATAGGAAAGAAAGCACCATTGGAGTGCCACATTGAAAAGGGTCCACATCCTTCCCTCTGCACCAGTTACTGAACTTGTTCCAGCGACACCGGTACAAGGATTTTGTTGCTGGCCTTCTGGCCGAAAGCAACATTTCCATTATGTCATCCGGAAGATCCCAATCCTTGTATTTCAACCTCTCAGAAACTGTGCGTGAAGGTTGAGTGTCTTGACCTCTGGATGGAGAACCCGACCTTCCTCTTGCGAGAGAAGATCCTCTCTTTGCGGAAGACGTATTGGAGGGTAGATGGACATGTTCAGAAGGTCCGTGTACCACGTCCTCCTGGCCCAATCCGGGGCCATCAGGGTCATGGTTTTCTTGAACTTTCTCAACCTCCTGATTACTTGAGGAATAATGGGGACTGGAGGAAACGCGTGAAGAAGTGGGAACTTCCACTCCACCACAAACGCGTCTCCTAGAGCTCCTCTCGGAGGAAATTCCCTTGAGCAGTACTGTTCGCATTTCCAGTTTACCATGGTTGCGAACAGATCCACTTGAGGGGTTTCCCAAAGGGCAAAGATCTCCAGAAGGACTTTCTGAGCTAGCTCCCACTCTTGAGAGACCGTGCTCTGCCTGCTCAGAGCGTCTGCCGTCGTGTTCTGCTCTCCGGCTAGGTGAACTGCCGATAGAGAGATTCCTTCTCGTATTACCCAGAACCAGAGCTGCATTGCCTCTCTGCACAGTGGTAGTGACCCTACGCCTCCTGTCTTGTTGAGGTAGTACATGGCCACTGTGTTGTCCGTCATTATCAGGACATTCTTTCCCTGTACAGAGGGCAGGAAGGCCTTCAGCGCTAGTCTGAATGCCCTCAGCTCCAATAGGCTGATGTGTAGTTTGGACTCCGATGGAGACCAACGACCGCTAACTGTCAGATCGTTGGTGTGGGCTCCCCACCCCGTGAGTGAGGCGTCCGTTACTACGGTTATCTTCGGCCATGGTTGCCAAAAAAGATTCTCCTTTGAGGATGTTGTCGTTACAAGCCCACCATAGTAGATCCCGAGCAACTGCGCTCGGGACTTGCAGAAGATCCGACATATTCCCTGAGAACTGGGACCACTGAGTTCTGAGTGCCCATTGAAGGGATCTCATTCTCAATCTGGCCTCTGGCACTAGGAAAACGCAGGACGCCATGAGGCCAAGCAACCTCAGAAAATCGAAGGCCGGCAGATGCTGGGCATTTTGGAACTTTGTTACCATCTGCAGAATGTGGAGAGCTCTCACCTCGGGAGGCGAGGCTTTGCCCGAGGAAGTATCCAAGACTGCTCCGATAAACTGGAGCTTTTGGGATGGTCTCATGTGGGACTTCTAGAAATTGAGGGAGAAGCCAAATTTGTGAAGGAAGTGACAGGTGATCAAAAGAGGTTCCTGAGCTTGTTCGGGAGAACATGCTCTGATCAACCAATCGTCCAGGTAGGGATAGACGTGAATGCCCCCTCTGCTGAGACTCGCTGCCACCACCGCCATTAATTTGGTGAAAACCCTCGGGGCGCAGGTCAACCCGAATGGCAGAACTCGAAACTGATAGTGAGAATTGCCAATCGCAAACCTCAGGTACTTTCTGTGCTTGAGATGGATTGGCACATGAAAGTAAGCATCCTGAAGGTCCAATGATACCAACCAGTCTTGGAGTTGGAGAGCCTGAAGGATCGCAGAAAGGGTTACCATCTTGAACTTGTCCTTCCTGAGGAACTTGTTCAAGTTTCTTAAGTCCAAGATGGGTCTCAATCCTCCGTCCTTCTTTGGGATAAGAAAGTATGGGGAGTACCAACCCTTGTTCCTCTCCGCTACAGGTACTTGTTCTATAGCACCTTTCTCTAGCAGGGTTAAAATTTCCTTCAACAGGAGCGGATCTGGAATTTTGACAGAGATGGTTCCCGGTGGATGGTACTGAAGCCTTTTTAGGATGGGGAGACAGTAACCTTGAGCTACTGTTTCCAGTGCCCAAGCATCTGAGGTAATGCCCCGCCATTCCCTCAGATGCTGAGAGATCCTGCCTCTCACTGGGGTTTTGTGTAACAAGGTCTCAGAGTGATTTGGAGGCGGCTGCAGGAGCGGCTGAGGGCAAAGATGCCGTTACTGAGGTTGGCTTTGCAATCTTTCCTTGTCCACCACGAGTGACATTTCTCTTGCTTCTTTGAAAAGCCTATCCCCTTCCTCTACCAAAAGAGGAGTGGCACCGAAAAGAACGACCCCTCCAGGAAGATGAGCCCGAATTGGGTTTTCTGAGGCTGTCGCATGGAGGCGCTAATAGATTTAGCTGCCGCTTTTGAGGTCTGTAGTTTTTCTAGGCTTTTATCAGCCTTACTACCAAACAGTCTCAAGCCATCAAAAGGCATGTTGTGAAGTCTGGCCTGCACATCTGGTGCAAACCCAGACTTCCTCAACCACGCAAATCTGCGTAGCACAGTGTTTGCAGCCATGGATCTGCTGATATCAGCAGTATCAAGTCCAGACTGGAGACATTCCCCCATTGCCTCCTTTCCGTCTTTGACAATATTCAGAAAGCTTTCCCTTTCCTCCCCTTCCGGAATATGATCAGACATCGCCGAAATGCAGTCATACAGGGTATGGGTAAACCTGGCCAGGGTACAGGTGATATTGGTTGACTTAAGAGCCATACTACACTAAGTAAAAACTTTACGGGCCCAAGAATCCACTTTCTTATCCTCTCTATCTGGGGGGATAGTAGGATATGCAGTCTGTCTTGAAGTAGTTGCAGCTTGAATAACCAGACTTTCTGGAGTGGGATATCTGTTTAAATATTCTGGATCAGAACTAGACGGTCTATATTTTTGTGGAAAATTACTGTTTACAGCAGCAATATTGTCAGGAATTTCCCAGTTCTTTTCCACTGTTCTCTGAAGTGCCCTATGGAAGGGGAGAACTGGATCCTTCTGGGGGCTCCGAACAATTATGTCCGTCATATCGTCCTGTTAAAAAAATGGGTGAGTCTCTACCCCAACCCATGTATTCCACCACTCTATTAATTAAACTCCTGTACCCCGAATCTGCATGTTCTGCAGGGTTAGGTTTTGCAAACTCTAGCTCAGGTGACGTATCAATGCCACTAGCAGAGTGAAGGGTGTCACACAGGTCTCTCATTTTCGATTCAGGATCGATAAGTTCTTCTGGGACCTCTCTAGTACCATATTGTACTCCAAAAGGAGAAACATCCTCTCCTTCAGAGCCACTTTCTTCAGAAATTGAAGACAGACTTTAAAAAGTCGTATTTTGGAAAAGGAGTAAATCTCCTGTCTTGTTTATGAGGTTTCATCGAAGGAATCGACATAACCTTCGATAGCATCAAAGGAGCCTTCAAGGACACTGATGAAGTCTTCGACACAGGCGTCGGACGCTTTTGGCTTCGATGTCGAAGCTGCCGAAGCCGATGGCGTCGACGAAGTCGTGGATGTTTTCAACGACTTCGGTTTCTTATGTGGTGTCAGAGAAATGCTAGACTCTCGATGAGTCTTCGATGACTTGGTGTCGACTCGAGTTCTTCGAGTTTCGTCCATACTACCGGGTTTTACCACAGTAGTTCCCGACTTCCCTATGTTGTCCGATGGAGCAACAGGGGTCCGGCTCTTCTGAGGTTTCTTTGAGGGGGTTGAGGCCGCATTCTCAAAGACCTCCATCATCCTCCTTTGAAATTCTTCCCATTTTCTAGGGGAATCCGACTTAGTCGAGCATCGTACCACTTCAGTCGATGAATCGGAAGATGACGAAGGAGATCTGTCTCCTTTTCACTATCTTAGAAGAGGAAGATGAAGAGCGCCTCGATCTCTTAGAGTGTCTATGAGAATCCGATTCTTTCGAATCGCTCGATTTTTTATGTTTTTTAGACGAAGCCTTCGAGGCATTAGAAGCTTCCCGCCCCGCTGCCAGTTTACCTTTCCTCTCACAAAGGGCTTTCTCCTTCATTGACTGACAGGAGCCACAGTCGACGGTTCGATGACTTGAACCGAGGCATCAATGACAAACGCGGTGAGGTTCAGTGATTGACATCTGTTAGGGAGAATTCTCCGTTTAGCTAAATTTCCTAACCTAGTGAGTCCCCCAGCAGCTTTGCTGGATTTTTGGGGTTTATTTTTTTCTCCTGCCAAGAGTGAGACTCTTTCACCCTCACTCTTGGGCATGATTTGAGTGTGTTTCTCTGAATCTAGCTGTGTTTAATGGGCTATGGGGTCTTTTACTCCATAGGGCTTCATGTGTTTTTGTGATGTGTGTTACACAGCACCCTTCGTGCAGTAACACAGGGGTGTCATAGTGACCCCCCAGTATAGACTCCATACCCTGGGACTGACTACTGTCTCCCAGGGCATGTTAAGTCACCATTGACTTTACTAGTCTTAAATTCTGAACAGAACCAGTACAAACCATCATATCGTGGACGTACTGGCTGGGGCAATTCAATTGCCCCGGGGTCTGTTAGTCGAGGGGGCACGTCTCCGTCCCCCCCTGATCGAGTTTTGGCTGGTGGCAGTGGATACTACTTTTTATATTCAACCGTGAATATTTTCCTATGGGATTTCCCATTGTTTTAGGCTACTATCTTTATTTAATTATTTACGGTAGCCTCGAACATATCACCGGTTTATTTAATTAATATTAATTCTCCGGTTGGTGTTTTTTGCTAAAACTAGATTCTAAAATGGCTTTTGTGTTCTCTTCTGTGACTCCAACCCCAGTCGAGCCCTTTGTTCCACTTTTTGGCGGACTTCTCCACAGAAGCCCTCCAAAGTGGTGCCACTCTGTCTGGGGTACTTAGGAGGGGTGGAGGGAAATTTAGGCACCCTGGACTGAGTTGCCTAGGCAACTCAAGTCGCACTCCATCCTGATTGGCCCAAGTGGTGACCTGGCCGGCTCACCACTTAGCATGTTTGAGTGACAGCTAGGCTGAGTGAATGGGGGTTTGCTGCATAAAAGCAGGGCTTTGGGACTGGAACTTCAGAAGTCACCACAGGACCTAAGAATCCGACGAGGGAGAAGCTGAGCCGAACTGCCACGACACCACTACCGGTGGAGCCCTGCTGGACTGCCTCACCACTTTTCCCAACGACAGAGGAGATCTCCCGCCGGAGAGTCTTCTTCCTTTGACTGGTGGGGATAACCAGTTTCACCGGCTTTTCACTTTGCCGACATACCTCGTGGCCGCCTTGCCCGTGCCAAACACCCCGGCAACCAGGATACCACGTTTTACCACGACCGCGAAACAAAGGTACCACCTTTAACCGGAAAACTCTGTGGCTGGTTTCTGCCCTGGTAGTGCAACGACCTTCATCTTTCCTCCAAGTCGAGATCTTCTCTTCCCCTGGACGACGACGCAACTTGCACCCACTATCAGGAACTGCCACCGCTGGAGGATCCTTCCCACTTAAGGTACCGTGTCCCGCCTGGCTTCCCTTGCTACCGACTGTATGGGGTAGATTTAGCCCCCGGCTTTCGAACCTGGGTTATCCCGGGACACCCTGGCTAAACTTTCCTAAGCCTCTCTAAACTCTTTTTGAACCCTCTGCAAGACTTTCTAAGCCTAGTGTAACTGTGGGATCTTGGGCACATTTGTGCTCTGCTCTCTCTAAGAGTGGGCCCAGCCTTTGGACTTTCGCTCACCAGTGACTTTTGCTCTTCTGCCTTGCTTATAGTGTTCCTGAATCTTAGAGTGGTGTACCTTTCCATATTCTGTCTTTTTCCCTCCCTTTCTCACAAACTTATTGGAGTGCAATCTAGTTAAGCGCTCACCTCTGTATGAAAATAAGTGGTGTTTAACTGTGACTTATCTGATAAGGAAAAAAGGGGTGTATATATTACAATAGTAACTGTGTTTAGAATATTTTACAATAAGAGTGCTGGAGTGTTCCAAACTGTGTGTTTTTAAATAAATAATTATATACTTTGATACCAAAGCTCGGGTCAGTGTTTGCTTGTATTATTGTATCTGAGTGCCTATTGTGTTTACTTTGCATACTGCCTAACTCTTCTTGAGGGAAGTCTGACTGCTCAGCCACAGCTACCAGGTAAATCTAGGTGGTGCAGACTGCTACCAAGTGGGTTTACTGCCAACACCTGTAGTCTTAAATCTTTTGCAGTGGTCCCTAAGGGAACTGCACAGGTTTCTGCCTAACAACATCTTCGATCTGCAGTCGATACACTTTTTAAACACAGTGTTGGGAGTTGAAGGTGTTGAAGACAACAACATTTTCAGAAGAAAATTTTGAAGCACGCCGTTCTCGAGAGCGAAGCAATCGGAAAAACGGAACTGAAGCCAACGGGGGCGGCTTGAGCTATTTATACCAACAGTGACGTCGACAAGGTACGGAGCCCGTCGAGGGACAATCGACGCCACGACCTAGAGGACAGCGCCCTCAGCTGAATTTTTTTTTTCCAAAGCAGCAAAACTGCTGATAACGAATATCATAAAATGAGGGATACGTGGGAGGACACAAACCATTCGAATGAAGACATTGGGAGAAAAGGGGCCTGTGGCCATAGAAGAGCAGAGGTGTGCAGTAAACAGCTTTGTAGAAAAGGCAAACAAATTCTAGAATTGGTACTTAAGGTCTGGAACGGGGTCTTAAATCTCACTAGGGCCCAAAGAACAAGACAATGGGGACAAACAATGTATAGCTCCATCTTCTTTCGGGATCTCAAAAGTGTAGAGACAGGTTTCCGTGCATTCTCCAGTGCATCAAATCAGGCTTGAGATGGCGAGGAGTCAACAAAGTAATGCAGCTTGACAGGCAGCAATGGCATGTGGCTCGAAAGAACTTGGGACAGACAGGCGATGTTTGGGTCAAAGTAGCTCGAAGGAGTTCGAAATGGCTCAAAAATAGAGAGAATGTCAAACAAACTCAGTCTTTGCAGCGTCTTGAAGGTGTTTGGAGTGCTAACAGCGCCTCAAAATTGCACAGAGCCAAAGGCTGCTTCTTTTGGTTCTTGGTGTGGTGTGGGGCCCTTCACCGTCATGGACTTGCCACCTCAGCAGACCTAGTGTTTGCTACCAGTGTGTTCCCCTGAAGCGGTTAGGGAAGGTTTGAAATCTTCTTGGAGGCCCTGGTCTTCACCCAATGGATGGATTTTGGACTGCTTTATCCCAACCAGGTTCCAGTGAAATCCATAACAAGTTGGTGCAAGAAGGTTCCAAGATTATTCTTAAAGATGCTTCCCGAAAGGGATCCCATAGAAGATTCAATTATAGTCACTGACCCAATGGTTGGACTTGCATCAACTCAATATAACATACATTAAAATGTGTAAAATATGAAAAAAACTGCACTTGTGAATCCAACCAACAACATATTCAATACAATAACCAACGAAAACAAATTTCGATACTTCCAGATTTCATTATTGTTTTTGATACGTAATTTGTTTTCAGACACTAAATGCAGTTTATTTTTTCACGTTTTATATTTTTATGTTTTGGTTACATTGAGTTGATGGGAGTTCATAGATTGTGATGTCCAACTTTACAAGATAACACTTTGTGAGAATGTATCTACTTCCTGCTGAGAATTATTTTGTGTTCCACATTCATTATGAAGTCTCTTTAAATTTTTGTATTCTACAATAGTTACAAGCCCTTCATCACTTTTTGTAGTTGGTATTGTGTTTTCCTTTAAGGCATCTTGTTTAAGCACCAACCCTTATTGATACCTATATAATAAATATGGCGCATAGTGTTAATGTCATAAAACAGCTAGTCTTGTGATGCTGCTTTTATTGCACAAATGACGGTCGATTGGAGATTTGGATTGAGATAATATTTTCCAACATTCAAGCATGTTATTTTTCGCCAAGAGCACTAGAAGGCACAAGTCCCCTCTCCAATAATCTGAACGGTGCCATCGACCACCTGGATGGTGGCGGTTTCAGTGCTGCATTTAGGGTTTACCAGATAGTTTATTACCAACTAACTATGCCATGACACTGACAATAAACAGGCAGGTCATGATGGGCTAGTAGTTTACTAGGTCTTACGATTAGAGGGTGTGGTTTTTCATTAGTGGGCGTAGAAGCCTTTTCTTTTTTAGGACATCTGGGAATGTACCTTCGCTGAAGGAAGCATTGGCTATCCTAAGAAGAGCCATTCAGGTATATTTTAGAGCATGGTGGCTGAGAGGATGTCGATGTAAGAGGTCGGCTGTGAGGAGGATGTGAGAGAATCAGTTCAGGGTTGAATGGCCCATGCAGATCTATAGAGAAGGTGGTCAGGTTTTCGAGCCCTCGATGTGGAGTCGGACTATCGATCTTGTTGAAGAACTTATAAATAGCTTCACACTTCTCCTCTGATTCCGCTACCTCTGGGTTTGGAATGGGTTTCAAGCAGTGTTGGACTGCTGCCATAAGGGCTTTGCGCCCATTATAGACTGTCATAAGGGTGGTGTTGTAATACATAGCCTTGACTTCGGATATCAGGGTCTGCCACCCTGCCACAGGGCGTGGGTGCGGAAGAGGTCCAGTGACCTAGATCCACTTACAACAGCTGACCAACTGCAAAGGTGAGGCTGGATGGCAGATTAAATAAGGAAAGAAAGGGGCATGGCTACGAAAAAGTGCACCTAAAGAAGTACCAAAGGATTAGCAGGGGTTGGGGCAGAGGTCACATGAAATCATTTCTTTTTTCCACATGGTAAATTCAACACATCCCTGTCAGCACTACAGATTGGACGACGTAAGGTGGGACAGGCAAAGCACATCTCTTCCGCTCTCCTGCATGTGTTACACTGTGTTCCTTGCACCAACTTCATTTATCACAGTAATTTCACAGCGTAAAAGGAAAAACATGGGTGCATGGAAGTGTTTCCATTCCGTTCAACCAGTTACAGCTGTTGTTGCTTGGTGCTTTGTTCTGCTGCTTATGATGCCCCCTTCAGACCAAATGCATACTGCAGTATATTGCTTCTTCATGTGGCAGTAGGAAAGGACTAGGAAAGTGTGACACAAACATGCAGAGGGGAAAGGGACATCAGGGTGCCAAACACTACTTTGTTCTCCCAGCTCTTTCGAGCCATTGCATGGGGAGACCCCATTAATAACATCATCTGCATGAGACCACAAACATCCCCAGACATGTTTCGGCCTCGTTGGTCTTTCCCTTCTGTGATGGCTTGGGAGGCGAAGAACGAGGCACTGGAGGGGTTTCCAGAGCAATGCCAGAGGTTAAGATGAATTATAAACCTTCCAGCCATCACCTCATTTGATTTTGGCATTTTTAAAGAGACACAGTATTCCCTTTTGTGTAATTCAATAAATCGTATTAATTTGGTGGATCGAGGAGAAACTGGGCATTGTACCCATTTGATGGAGACTAGTAAAAACAAAGAGGCTGGTTAACTTTATGCTACACAAAATAAACATCACTTGCATCTAGTTGTTAGACAACAAAAGGCTCACACATTTGCAAGTATGTTACTTGTTAACTCACCTCAATTGTGGGAACCGTTTTGTTTTCCTCAGTACTGCTGTCCCCAATGATGCTACCTGCTGATCGTCCTTCACACTTATAGCGAAAGCGCATTCCTCGCTGCTTTGGCTGCTCTGTGATGTGCAACCTGGGCTGCAGCTTCTGCACAAAATGTTCCAGTTCACTAATGTTCTCAGCATCCTGCAGTGTTGCGGCATTGGGAGTCGTAGAAAGGTACCACTGCTTATGGCCATGAGGTTGCCTGCTCCTTGGAACCAGGCTTGCAGACCCGGGATTTAAAGTTGGGTTCCTCACTTTCACACTGTCCAACATCTGAGAGGCATGAGTATATAGTGGTGCCACCTCTACAGTGGAAGTTTTGAAAACAGATAAATCATCAGTGTTGTGGCTGAGATGGGGCACAGGGAAGATCTTTGGTCGGACAGATGGTCCAGGATTTGATCCCCTAGAGACCAATTCTGGCGTCCCCTCTGCTGAGCTGCACCCTCTTCCACGGTTGCCAGCTGCCATTTGGTGCGTTACCATCTGTTTACTGGTTGATGAAAGGTGAGCCACTTCTGCTTCTTTTTTAATGCAACCCACAGTATTGGGAACTCCACTGTTGCATGATAGGTGGTTTATTTGCTTGGTATCTTCTTTAATGTACTCATTAATAAGCTCTAAAAAAGAAAAACAATAGTTGAACAAAAGTGATATATTCTATTCAATTGATGTTTAATCGGGTATTTTTTCAATCCCTAAAACCACCACAGCAATACAAAGTATTATTAAATGTCACCATGTATCTTACTCATAAGAGAATACTGTGAGGGGTCACAAATGAGAGGCGGACAAATTTGCAATGTTTTCAACATTAGTAATTTTATTAAAATAAAAAGGATAAAGGTCCATCTGTCCCTATCCTAAAAAGAGTTTCCCTGCCTAGAAAACTAAAACTAAAGCAAGCTGACCTTCTGTACAAAAATGTATCTGACCCTCACACTAAAACACACAATCAAAAAGGTGCAAGGTAAATGTGTCTGCTTTAAATTCAGCAGAAAGTGTGCAAAAAACAAATATGTAAATCCAGAATACAAAATATGTAAATTCCCTTCCCCTGAACTGTCTCAGGTATAATGTGGAAAGTGTTCGGTTCAAACAATGATCCTCCAAGATTAGTGGAAATGTCTCTTTCACATAACATTTTATCAAGGATGATGAAAAGTGTCTTTTCCAAGCAATGGTATTCGAAAGGATGGCAAATGTGTCTTTTCTACACAGCAATTTAAGTGATGGTGTTTTAACACTTTAAAGATGGTGAGAGAAATGTATTTTCGAAGCACTGGTTCCTTAAGAGTAGTAGAAATGTCTCTTTTACACAACACTCTTAAGAATAATGAGACTCTTTTCCCACAATGGTGTTTGATAAGATGGCAAAAGTGTCTTTCTTTGCAATAACTACTTTAAAGAGGACCTCCTCGTATACTCTCCTGCCAGGGGTATGACGTACTTTCATTGCCAGGCATTTCTACACCTGCATTTTAAACGTGTATGTAATAACGTAAAAGTTCATCGAATTTCTTTGGAAGGGGGGTGGCAGAGAAGGGGTGGGGTATAGTTAAAAATAGGTGGGGGAGGGGTGGTTTGGGGGGCGGGGCACATTTAAAATGCAGGCGTAGAAATGCCCGATGATGAAAGGACATAGAACCCTGCCAGGAACCTTTTTACGTCTCTTCTTCCCACATACTCTAAATGGATTACTGGTATACTCCGCTGCCAGGAATCCACCTCTGGACTTCGCATATCCCCTGGTGTACTCTCCTGACAGGCATCTTTCCCCCAAAAGCTCACTGCCTGATGTACCTCTTTCACCAGGTCTTCTTACAATGTTCTTTCAGTCTCTTTCTCTTTAAATATAACAGTTGTACTTCTTCACTGTTTATACTCTATTGGCTGCAGATATTACTTGCTCACACATCCCCGTATAGGCATCCCATATACAGAG
This sequence comes from Ambystoma mexicanum, assembly GCF_040938575.1. Taxonomy (NCBI): domain Eukaryota; kingdom Metazoa; phylum Chordata; class Amphibia; order Caudata; family Ambystomatidae; genus Ambystoma; species Ambystoma mexicanum. The sequence continues at coordinate 914,441,666 of NC_090923.1, read as the reverse complement.
ACTTCTCAAGCTTTGCTTAACTTCCTTATTAGTGTACATTGTCTTCTGGCAATACTTGTTACAACCTTCCCCATATTGACTTATCATATATGAAGATTGATTTGTACAGCTCTTGCCTTTCAATTGTATCATTAAAGTAAATTTGCTCATGCAAACATGTACTGCACCTTTCTGCATATCGACTGTCCCCATATTGACAGCTACGCATGCTCCTTTGCTACAGCATCATACCAGAAGTGTGCTGTGACTCACATCATTATCCGATACCTGCAATCCCTTCACAGAGGCAGCTGTGAGCGTATCTATTTCCATCTCCACACGGAGCCGACAAGCTGCGGCCCGCACCATAAAATGGCTACCGCCCAACGTTCCTGTTTTTTGTTCACATTAGTTGCCTAGCAACCTGTCTGGAAAAAGCCATTAATCCAATAGCGAGTGACTGGAAGCGGAAGCCAGCCTCACTCAACTAGGGCCCACCGAACAAGGTCTCTTCCTGCCCGTGCCCGTCAGTGCCGGGCAGGGGCAAGCCATGATCTCATCCCTATGGTAAGAAGACCCTTTGACGCAATTGTCTATGTCCGGATCACCAAACCATTGCCTAGACGCGAACACTAAAAACAGCATTTTACAACTTGCATCATTGCAGCGGATCCACATTATGTATTAGCACCTCGATACGTGCCTACTAAGGCCCAATCTATCCTAATGGAGTCTGCCAGCATTACGTACCTATAGTGCGCGCATGCATGAACCGTAACGCAACTTATACCCTACCGGAACGTACAATACTGTTTTGAGCAATATAATACTGCCTTCTGGGCACCACTCGTTATCGAATTGTCAGACTACCTGCCGTGTGAGGACCTTTGTATAAATGTATAACTGAAACCTGTTTTTGAAGTTGTTGATTTGTATTTCAATCCTTGAATTGCCCCACAACCACGCCTTGCCCCCTACAGCCTATATGTCCGCCCTGATCACGCCACCTGAGCGCAGCTTGCACTGACTGCACGCTCCTTTTTTTCTCTGAATCTACTCTACTGCGCCTTTTTGTCCGTCCCGTGCTGTATCTGTTCTATGCCCGAGTTAACGGCCATACCACTTGGCTCAAGCAGCATCTTGTTCTAGCTCACTTTCTTCTAAACCTGCGACCACTACCATCTGTGACCTTTGCCTAGCATCTATCCGCATAACCTAAATCTGAACGCCACTACCTCATTACCACGCCTCATTCAGTATGTACAGGCCTCATACATTACACCTTCTACTACTGCTACTTGTGATACTCTGCAACCTGACTGAGACGTTCTTAACCCCGCCCAGCCACATCAGAACTACATTACTACAGCCTACTATGTCACTCACCATAATGCCCAATAGGTCCTGCACAACACCCCTCGCTAACTTCATCCACCAGCAATAGTCAACACTCACTCCCATACTTGTATGGGAGCCCACACTAAGCTCATCACCAACACCCTCCCCACCACTACTACTGCCATACCACCCAACCCTTACCTGAACTGTCCTAAATTATGGCTGAAGCATTTTGCTGCTAAACCCACACCTAATCAACCATGCGCTACATATATCAGGAACGCTAGACTCAGTTCTAGATTCTCATTTCCAGAACCATGCCCGTACAACCCCAATACCAATGCCAAAATACACAACACCTCCATCAATCATACCCACATTAAGCTCACATCTCCCATAAAACACCCCACCTATTGTTCACCGCACAACCACCAACTCCAATCATTCCAGTGATAAAGCATCCATTATCCATGGTGCTTTAATAAATGCTAGGTCACTCCCTGTACATGCCCTGGACATCGCCGACTACATCACAACCCACGACTTAAGACTTTCTAGCCATTACTGAGACGTGGCTCTAAGCAGCTGCAGGTCCATCTCTTTCACTTGCCATCCCCAACGGCTACTCCATCACGAGACGCGACAGAAAGCCCAACCAATCCAAAGGCGGAGGCGTCGCCTTTATCTCCAGAAGCTCTCTAGGCCTTAGACCTGGTCCCGACCAACACACCCCATCAGCCGAGCTACTATCCGTCAAATTGCCTATCTCACCCAACCAAATTATTATCATGCACCTCATCTATAGGCCCCTAGGCCCAGTCTCCACCATCATAGAAGACATCACTACCCTTTTAACAGCCAACACCGAGCCTAACTCACAAATCATCCTTCTAGGCGATCTAAATCTTGGCTTTCAAGATGCCAAAGATCTCAAAGCCACTGAGATTGCTAGCACTATCACTGAATTGGGTTTTTCCCATCGCATCCAGGAACCCACACATATCAAAGGGAGAACCATTGAGTGGCTGATAGACCTTAACTGCAACACTAATATAGTGTTGAACACACCATGCATCTGGCCAGATCACCACATGATTAAGTTCGACATTAATTCTGACAACCAGCGCGCTAATCAGAATATTGCACCACCCATCAACACGAGAAACAAAAGGGACATAACGAGCGAGAAACTGCTCCCTCTTATATTACCCATACTCAATATCGCCACTAAGTTGTGCAACGACCCTACGGCCCTAGTCGACATCTAAAGCCAAGCCATACTTAGAGCCATCAACACTATTGCACCTATCAAATTACGGAAATCTAAACCACGCACCCACCTCATCTCTTGGTTTACGCCTCACCTCAGAACACTTTGCAAGGAAAAAAAACGCTGAAGCCCGCTGGAAAGGCCCAAGAGAATAAGGCCAAGCTCCTATTAGCATCCCTCAACTACAAAGAGGCAATTTTCCAAGAAAAAAAAAGAGACGCCTATTATACTCAGATCGCACAAGCAAAATCCAGCACAAAGGAGCTCTTTAAAGATACTTAAATAACTTGAATCTCCATCAGCTCCCCGATACATGTATCAAAGACAGCACATGGTGCGACAGTATTCAAAAAGCTCTCCTCAACAAAATCACGATGCTACAGACTAAAATCAACCTAAAAAAAACAGCTTGGTTTCTGACACACAGCAGAGCAGCCCCACTACAGTCCCGAATCATCCACAACACACGCACTTACCCTTCAGCTTCTCTCCACTTTCTATCAAAGAGGTAGAAAACATCATCCTTAAACTTAAACCTTCAAACTGCCAGGGTGACACATGTCCAGCCCCTGTCGTCAACGAAGCCGCCCATGAACTAGCTCCTTTCATTACTGCCTTAATAAATGCCTCCTTCAATTCAGGCATCGTACCTAACAACCTCAAAGATGCCTGGGGACTGGCCACCAGGGGGCACACGGATGAATTCATACACAGTGTGAGCTCTACCCACAAAGGTCACTGAAGAGGCTTGAGCCCCCACTTCTGGGACCCCCCACGGACAGAAACTGGTACCAAGCTGTATGAACGTGCCCTCCACCAGCTGTAGAAAACCTGATGGAAATCGGTAAAGAATTCATCGAGAAATGACCGAGTGAATAGAACGGTCGTCCACACTACGCCAACCAGAAAGTGAAAGCAAAACTTTCTGCACGCCACTCCATGGGAGTTTCATGCGGGCCCTGCTCTGAAATCGAAGACGCCTTTTGATGTGGAAAGGCGCCCTGGCCCTGCAACCATCCCTCGCCACCCCTGCATGCATCCTGCTGAGAAACTCCGGAGCAGTGATGGAAAACCCCCACGACACCAGTGGACTGGCCTCCAGCAGATCCTGGAGGACTTCCGGACCAGAGAGTAGAAAGCAAGCAGGAGCTTTCTTCTTCGCGCAACACCACTGCACGAGACTGGAAGATGGCTCGGACAACCGGTGTACCCCCTCCCCCCCCCGACTCACTGAACTGCTCCGAAGATCGTGCCAGTACACCTTCCGGGGATCCGGGATGCGAGTTCGGAGTGCCCACTGATCTGGCGCTACCGTTCCGTTCAATTCTTCCATGAGGGGAACAAGTGAACAGCGAAAACAGTGAGTAAATGCTGTAAGCCCCCCCCCCCCGAAGGAAATAGGAGCATGGTGGCGGGGTCGCTCAACCGGACTCATAGAGCATGTTCATGGAACTGCCACAACCCTCAAATAACAGCCATAAACCCCAACACGTACGAGGTCGGGCCCAGTACAGACCGAAAAAGAACAACGCACTGCATCTGAGCTCCGTGGGTTGGGATCAAAACAAAAAGGTGCGTCCGGCATGTCGTCCAGAAACACCATAGGGGCGCAAATACGGTGCTGAACTGTTTTTCCCCGGACAGCGCCAACTACCACCGGGAAGTGCAGTGTGATCACAAAGCACTCCACAGAAGGCCTTGAAAAGAACGTGGTGCCCCGTGTCCCTCGTATGAGAACAATAGATAACGGAAGACTCTCCCCTCCACACTTAAACTCGCACAACAAAGCGCAGTGCTGGAGGCCCACTGGCCCGGAACGGATTCCAGACCCACACAGCACAATGTATCTCAGCACCACCCCAAAGGTGCGGAGAACACAAAGGCGCGCAACGAATTTCTGATTCTGGTAATCCAAAGGCGAAGAAACACAAGCCTTAAACTATAACAAGCAACACAAAGAAGGTTGTAGCCCTCACCCGGGCAATTCTGGAATCACTCTGAGGCCACCGGTCCGCGAACCTACAATACATCTGAGACAGTGAAACCACACTGCATCAGCTGTGCACCATTCGACCTCCTCCAACTGAAAAGCTCTGGCTAGTATACAGCACAAAAGGAACCAGAACAACAATGTTGGTGACCCCAACCTAATTTGGCAAGGGTTCCAATAGACACCCGGCTACACATGGACACTGGTGGAAGCCCAGTTGGAGAATAAAGGGGCGCAACCAGAGGGTTGGGCCCCCAATTTCGGGGCATGTGCCCTCATCAGAAGCCTATGACAGCCCTACCTCTGAACAAGTGTCGGCTAACGGCACTGGACCAAACAAAGTAAAGCCCACGCCAAAATCACTGGGACCTGCCCCACCCCCCTAGCACGCTTCCAAAACTCTGATATCACTGTACGGTCCACAAGGCATACCCCCAGACAGTGGCGAGTGCCTGTCTATGAAGGGCTGGAACCCTATAACCTGAAATAAACGAACTCAGTCCTCTACAACGCACCTGACCGCGTAGAAAGTGCCATATATAACAAACCAGGTAAAACGAGCTACCTAGTAACAACTGTGACACAAATAGCACATGGACATACGCCACAAGCTCGCCAAGTACTCCTATAGCCCGCTCAGCCCAGATATAGTCCCCCGCCCAACAGCGAAAATGGCTGCATCTGGAACCAAAGCGACCGCGACAAAGGCTGACGTTGCAGCCCTCCTAAATGAGAAGCATGAGAGCGGACATTGGGGGCAAAATTGATAAAATAATGAATAGAATTGACGAGCTTGAGGAGCGGCTTGACGGGGGTCGAACACAACCAGACCTCCCACGACAAGCTGGAGTCCCAGATGGACCCAACACTTGCTGACCTGGAAGCAAGAGAGGAGGAATTTCGATAAAGATGGACGATTTGGAAAATCGTGAGAGGCGTAACAACCTGAGAATCTTTGGCATACCGAGCCATGAAGGAGAATCTGATCAAGACCTAAAAAAGAATCTCCACACGATCCTGAAAACATTGTTTGCGGATGACATGGTGGACAAACCTAAAATCGACCGAATACATAGAGCAGGGGGAGCGGCAGGTGGGCCGCACACAGTCCTGGTGCGGTTCCACGATTATGCTGATAGAGCAAGAATTCTGGACAAAGCAAGAACACACCACAACTCCTCCTCGAAGTGATGATCTACCAAGACTTATCCTCGCTCACCTTGGCAATGCGGAGAATGTGCATGCCCCGGACCAAATGGCTTAAGGAGAAAGGGGTCCGATATCGGTGGGGATACCCGTTCTCCCCAACGTTCGAGTGGGAAGCAAACACCATAAGATTGCGGACCGAGAGACATAACCACCTGCATTACAGACATGGTGAATAACCAGACCAATAAACAAAACCCAGAGGAAGGAAGACGACAGGAGCGACAATGGCATACCCAGGGACCAAGGTGAAAGAAAATCCCGGGATCCAGAAAATATAGGAGAGTAAATGGATCCCCGGGCGCCAAATTTTGAAATGGACAGTCTCCGAAAGAAAATGACCAACAATACTTAAACTTCAATAGGGGACCTGTGCCAAGATGGCACACGAAAGGAAGCGATGAATGGAACAGTCCCCGGAGGTAGCTGGGGAAGTGCTCCAACAAGGACTAGTCGAGAGGCCGTGGTTGAGGAGTGGAGGCACGGGAAAGTTATTTACTACACAATGTAGAAAGTTTTGTTATCGTAAGGGGGGGGAGCGAAAGGGGCTCAAAGTTGATTGAGATGTTTAATGAGGGGACCGCGGGTTGCACGTTCCGCACTGGTGGTCCGGAATTGACTGGGTGACAATGACCTGCTCGAATCGGATGCCACGGGGGGTGGGGTTTGGGGAAGGGTTATGGCAAAGTTCACAAAGCTTCAGAACAGTTCCAGGATACTACAGAAAATGATATGTGCAGGTTGTATGTTGCCCTCATATATATCGATTAGACCGAAGCGGGGCTATGGCAGTATCGTCTGAGAACATACCCAGGTCATTCAGGTTGGGCACACTTAATGTGAAAGGATAGGACTGACCTAACAAAAGATCCCTAGTGAGCAGAGAATTTAAGAGGGCACAGCTGGACGTCCTCGTCCTCCAGGAAACAAAGTACATACGAGGAGCGGAACGCAAAGTTCTCCACTTTAGGATAGGCTCTGAACATTGGAGCTCCGGCCCCCTGCAAAAGGCTGGAGTAGGTATACTAGCGAGGAGGGGACTCAATTTCGTAATCACTAAGAAATGGGCAGATGTGGAAAGAATGACTGGTAGTGGTGGGTAGAATACACAATACTGTCTTTACATTAGTGACGCTCTACACCCCCAATGCTGGCCAATCACACTTCCTCAAGCGCACAATCCCGAAGATAATGCTAGAAGCAGCAGGACATATCGTCATCAGGGGAGATTCAACCTATGGGTAGATCCAGATTTGGACAGACGGGCGGGCAACCCAGAAGCAGGCCCCCCCGCTGGATGGAGGACAAACAGACGTAGTGGAGATGATGCGATTGTATGGGCTACGGGACGCCTGGCACGCCTCCCACCCCAACAAAACATTCTACTCAGCCCTGCACTCGACTAACTAGAATAGACTACCTCTACCTCTCGAATGAGATAAATGAAGTAGTAAATGCCTCTTATATTGTCCCAATCACAGGGTCAGACCACGACATGGTCACAGTAGACATCGAATTGCATGCTCTACCATAACAAAAACTCAAAGTGGAGCTGTAATGAGTCACTCTAGAAAGATGTTGTTTTCAGAGCAGAGATGTCTCGTGAAATCGACGAGTACTTTAAGGTGGAGAGGTGTCGAGAAGAATGGTATGGGAGGCAGGAAAGGCGACTTAGAGGGGGATCCTAATCAAAGAAGGGGCAGGGAAAAAGAGGGAAATGACCTTGATAGAAAACAAATTGAGGCAGGAGATCACCCAGCTGGACGAAGCGGCGTGGAACGCGGATGAAGATAGGCCCCAGAAATGAGCAGAAGCAGTGCAGAAAAGAGAGGCACTTAAGATACTAAAAGAGGGACAGGTGATAAGCAAACTACAGTTTCTTGAACAGAAACATTATGAGATGGGCGACAAAGCAGATCCATTACTTGCAGCTAGGTTGAGGGGTCAGCGGGCGGGAGAGATCGGTTGCTGCTATAGAAGAAGTGAATGACCCCCATATGACAGACTCGCGGGACATCCCAGAGGCTTTTGCCAAATTTTATGAACATCTGCATACATCGGGGGGGGGAAACTGGGGGAACCGAAATAGAGCAATACATACAGAAGGTAGACATGCCAAAACTCTCCCGACAAACGGTAGAAGAGATGGATTCCCCCATCACATCGAATGAGGTGGAAAAAGCAATCAAAAGGCTCCCGCTGGGAAAAGCGCCGGGAAATGATGGCTATGCGGCCCGATTTTATAAGACCTTTGCCTCCTCCCTCCTTCCCTTCATGGTTGATCTATTTAATGAAATTATACAAACTGGGGTGGCACCTGAATCATTATCGCAGACACTGATTTCGGCGATACCCAAGGAAGGTAAGGACCCCAGGCTGTGTGGATCCTATCGCCCCATCTCCCTCCTCAATATAGATGTGAAGATCTACACCAAAGTGCTAGCAGCAAGATTGGAATGCCATATGGTTCAACTGGTCCACCCCGACCAGGTCGGATTCATACTGGGAAGGCACGGAGCAGACAATGCGTAAGACGCTCCATCTGATTCATGAAGCGAGGACAATGACGACCAACCCAGTGCTTCTATCTACAGACGCTGAGAAAGCGTTTGATAGGGTTGAATGGTCCTTCCTCGAAGAAGTACTGGCAAAGGTCGGGCTTGGCTCAATCTTCTGTAAGGGAGTTGAGGAACAAGTTACTTACCTGTAACTGTTGTTCTCCAGCATGGGTCTGGCATGGATTCACATTCTCATGAATATTCCCAGTCGTCAGGCTGGGAATCCTCTGTAAAAGAAAAATCAGTTTCGTTTCTGAACTGTCTTTCTCCTAATAACCAATCACTGGTCTCTGGGTCATGCTGCCCCCAGCCAATTACTGCCCTCTACCTAAGCCCCTCCTCAGGCATCCTTCAGATTTGGTAGCACGTAAAGTGGCAGTAGGACCAAGAGAAAAGCCGCAGAGGGGTAGGCGGGAGGGTTCGCATGTGAATCCATGCCAGACCCATGCTGGAGAACAACAGTTACAGATAAGTAACTTGTTCCTTCTCCAGCATGGGGTCTGCCATGGATTCACATGCTCATGAATAAAAGAATACATAGCAGTACACACATGCACAACCACGGGAGGTGGCAAGGCTCAACATTAAGCATTTCAACAACTCAACATTAAGCATCTCTTACCTGCTCACCAGGCTCACCTTCAAGTGAACAGGTTGCGCAGCACTGCTTGGCCGATTCTGGATTCCTCCCTGGAATCCCGGTCGACGCAGTAGAATTTCGTGAAAGTGTGTGTCGACCTCCACATAGCAGCCCTGCAGATTTCCAGCAGGGACACACCAGACAGGAACGCCGTAGTTGCAGCGATCCCTCTGGTGGAATGGGCTCTCAGACAGACAGGCAACGGTCAGTTTGCCAAGCGGTAACAGTGCGTGATGCAGCCGGAGAGCCACCTGGAAATGGAGGCCTTGGAGAGGGCCTTCCCTTGGTTCACGGGGCCAAAGTAAACAAACAGCTGTGACGTCTTCTGAAAACTCTTCATGCGGTCCACGTAGAACTTCAGCGCTCTAGCCACATCCAGCGAGTGCAAAGTCTTCTCAGCCGGCGACGGGAAGAAAACAGGTAACACCAAGGGCTCGTAGAGATGGAAGTCCGACGGCACCTTGGGCATGAAGGAGGGGTGCGTCCTCAGCACGACCCTCGTTGTGTGGAAAGTCAAGTACGGAGGCTTACAGGAGAGGGCCTGGATCTCTCCCACTCGTCGTGCAGAGGTGATGGCCACCAGGAACGCCATATTCCACTATAGGAATTTCAGAGGTGCCGAATGCAGAGGCTCAAACGGGGGACCCGTGAGCCTAGTCGGCACCACATTGAGCTCCCACGCCAGGCCGGAGCCTTCACTGGCGGGAACGAGCGGAAAAGTCCTTTCATGAACTCCTTAATCAGGCAATGTGACCACAGCAATGATCGCCCCCAGAGTTCTGGTGTAGCGGGAGATAGCCGCCAGATGGATCTTGATAGGGGCGTGCGCCAGCCCCGCCTTGGCCAGCGAAAGCAAGTACAGCAGCACCTGAGGGACAGTAATCTGTAGAGGGTTTATCTTCTGTGCACGGCACCAGACGGTGAACCTCTTCCATTTATGTCCTTAGCACTTAAGAGACGAAGAAGCCCTCCTTGCAGTATGCCGGGATCTCATATCCTCCAAACTCTAGCGCTGCAGGAGCCAGGCCTGCAGGTTAGGAACCAGGCCTGCAGGTTCAGCGACGACGGGTCGTGGTGCAGAATCGCTCCACCTTCCCTGGCGAGAAGATCTGAGTCTGCCGGAAGCTTGACTGGAGGGGACGCTGACATGTCCTGAAGGTCCGGGGACCATATCTGCCTCGGCCACAACGGTGCGACGAGGATCATCCTGCACCGGGACCGTCTGAGTTGACTGATGATTCGTAGGAGCAACAGCAACGGTGGGAACGCATAGAGAAACAGGCCGTCCCAGGGGAATGAGAACGCATCCCCCATGCTCCCCGGCTGGGGAAACCTGCTGGCGAACCTCCGGCACTTGGTGTTCGTCGCCGTCGCAAACAGATCGATCTGGGGATTGCCCCATCGTCGAAACAGTAGATCCACATGATTCTGGCGAAGTTCCCACTAGTGGCAAGAGAGAAGCTCCCTGCAGAGTGAGTCGGCGACGTTGTTCTTCACTCCTGCCAGATGAAAGGGTACCAGAAACATCCTTTGGCCGACGGCCCAGTGCCTTAGGTCCTGCGCTTCCTTGGAGAGAGCTGGCGATCTGGTGCCCCCCTGCTTCCGAATGTAAAACATCATTGTGTTGTTGGTGAAGACCCGCACCACGTTGCCCTTTAGGGATGGAAGGAATGACGTGAGGGCCCAAAACACAGCCCAGAGCTCCAGGACATTGATGTGCAACAACCTCTCCTCCGGGAGCCAAAGGCCTCTTGCGTGGAGATTTCCGGTGTGTGCGCCCCAATCCCTCCAGAGAGGCGTCCGCTGTCCCCGTCTACTGATGCGTCGGGGTCTGGAAGTCTGTGCCCACCGCTAGATGCGCGCGGACCCCACACCATTGAATCGCCTGACTGAATGTTTCGTTGAGGGCGATCTTGTCCTCGAAGCTTCCTGTCGCCTGCATCCAACGGGCATCGAGGAACGCCTGCAGCAGCCGCATCCGCAGTCTGCACAGCCGAACGAGGCAGATGCATGACAGCATCATGCCGAGAAGGGACTTGATGGACCTCAGCCTGGCAACCTTCATGGTGAACAGCCGTTGTACCTTGCCCAGGATGGCCTTTATCCTGTCCTCCGACGGTGCGGCTAGACACGCCACCGTGTTGAGTCTGGCTCCCAGATACTGGGCATCCTGAGATGGCCCTCAAGCAGGACTTCGCATAGTTTATCGAGAATCCCAGTTCCGTGAGCAGGCGGAGAGTCCTCGCTATGTGCCCGATGGCGAGTTCCTTTGACTTCGCTCGGATGAGCCAATCTTCCAGACAGGGGTAGACGTGGATCCTCTGTAGGCGCAGCCGGGCCGCCACCGGTGCCAGGCACTTGGTGAAGACCCTTGGGGCCGACTTCAGACCGAAGGGGTGGGCCTTGAACTGGTAGTGCCGCCCTTGGACCACGAAGCGCAGAAACTTCCGATGTCCTTTGTGAATGGGGATGTGGAAATAGGCATCCTCCAAGTCCAGCGACGACAGGAAGTCCCCTTCCTCCAGCTGTCCCAGCACGTGCTGGAGGGTGACCATCCAGAACTTCTGGGTTTTTATGTACCTTTTGAGGCGGCGAAGATCTAGAATGGGCTGCCAACCGCCGGTCTTCTTTCGGATGAGGAAGTACCGCGAGTAAACTCCGGAGCCCCGGAGCCGCTTTGGGGCGAGTTCTATTGCGCCTTTTAGCATTGCTCGCACCTCCAGTAGAAGCTGCAGAATGTGGTTTTCTTTCCTGGCCACAGGTGGAAAACGGGGACACTTCCCCTGGAACTCCAGAGTGTGCCCGTGGGCCAGGGCAACCAGCACCCAATGGTCGGTGGAGATGGACTTCCACACGCCGACGTAGTTTGCCAGCCGGCCTCCCACCGGGGTGCTCGGGTGGGGGCCCGATGTCACGGCTGATTCAGTCCTGCTTGGCCGAGGCCTTACTGCCTTGGGCGCCTTGGCAACGACGACAATGTCCTCCCCTACGGCCGCATGATGGTAAGAAGAAGAGCTGCCGCCGAATCCTTTGGAAGCACCTTGTGACTTGAATCCGGAGGGCCGAAAGGACGGCCGTCGTTGATGGAGCGTGCCCAAGGCACGGGCCGTCTCAGTGTCTGCCTTGATGGCCTGCAGTGACTCGTCCACTGCCTTGCCGAACAAGTTGTTCCCGTCAAAGGGCATGTCCAGTACCCTCGACTGTACGTCCCGATGGAAATCGGTGGCCCTGAGCCAGCCATGCCGTGGCCACCTCGATGGCGTAATCCGACACCACCTCGCCTTCGTGCAAGATCTCAAGGGCTTCCGCCCTCTTGATGTCCGGGAGGAAGTCCAGGAGGGGGGCGATTTTAAACCATAGCTCCCCATCATAGCGAGCTACGATGGCTAGAGCGTTGACCGCCTTAATGGTAGTCGAGATGACCCGACGTCCCATGTTGTCCAGCTTCTTCCCCTCGCCATCCGGCGTGGAAGTGGAGGTCGATGCCGTCGCCCCGGCAGATTTCTTCTTGGCCAACGCAGAGACCACCGAGTCCAGGAACGGCTGCGCCCTGAAGCACATAGGTGCAGAGTGTGGAACCCGGTACTTCTTCTCGTACCGCTGGGTTCTTCAGAAGGGCCTGCCCTTTGTCTCAAATGTCATCCAACAGCGGGACCGAGAGCACAGTCTTCCTTTTGGCCTCTCGTTGCTGATAAAGGAATCCCTCCCTCTTCTGCTCCTTCTGCTCTTCGGGGCATAGCTGAAAAAGCTCTGAGGCCTTAGCGATCATGGCATGAAAGCAGCCAATTTCGCCGGGGGCGGGGGAGAAGCCCGGGGTGGGGGCGATGTGAGATCAGTTCCGTTGTCGCCGCCGTCATCCGTCCCCGCTGTCTCGTCCCTCGGTGGAGGGGATTGAGGTGAAGGATGGAAGGGCGGGATGGATGGACCAGCCTTCGCTTGGATGGAGGGCTCCCCGACAGTCCAGGCGCCGCTGGATCGTCCGCCGGAGGCAAAGGCATCCTTGTCCTTATTTCTGTGCACAGCGTGTGCAAGGTTCGCAATAAATCCTCTGAACTGTCCGTCGGTGGAGGCAGCGGTTGCTACGGGAGCGTCGGCAGCAGCATAGTGTCCTCGGCTCCGCGTAGATCTGCCGTTCCTCGCCGTCTCCCTCGTCGCTCTCCACGTCCGCCTTATTGGGGTCTTACCTCGAGGCCACGCCATCGCTGGAATTCCTGCTACCTTCTTCCAACTCTTGGGTCCCGCGCGCATTTTACCCAAGTCAGCCTCGCCATCGCTTGAAGAAGCACTGCTACCGTTTCTGACTCTGCAGCAGCCGCGCCCTCATCTTACCAGTCTTCGAGTCCTTCGTGGGTGCCGTCTAGCATCCTTACCTGTCCCGAACTTCCATCAACACAGCGCCATCTTCCGGCACAGCATCCACGCAGATCTTCATCTCCGGCAGCCTGCAGGAGTTCGGAAACCGCTCACAGCTAACACCGACCAGCTGCACCTGTAAAGGGAATAGAAAACACAAGGTGAGCAACTAGGTCCATCCACTGCGCCCCTGCTGAAGGAAAGCAGGACGGAGAGTCCATCATTACATCAACACAGGTGAGCTTGCATGGGCAAATTCTTGCGCACTACATTTTGGCACAAAAGGGTCGAGGGCAATCACGGCACCACCAGGCTATTCTCACTGCCTCATCTTCTCTCAGGACCAGTACCAGCAGCCTGGGTCCTCGATACCACTGCAGTTGGGGGAGAGAAGAGATCCAAGGGAGTCAATTCCTGGGAGAGACCAGGTGAGCGTAACAGAACGCGAAGCCTCTCCGAATCTCTGCCTGGGCCTTATGAATACCTCAGACCGACCAATTGGCATAATTGCTGGGGGAACTAAGGGCTGAAAGTGCATGCCTCCAGACAAGAGACAAATTCCTTAAGAAGGGATCTCATTGTTGCCCGAGAACGAACTGACAAACTGGCAAGACAGGTGCTTCAAACTCATGCAGGGCAGGTTCAGCTACCTGGATCGCGCCACCCTTTCTGCCACCATCACCACCAGTTCAAGTGGTACTCCCAGGGGCTGTACCATTGGCTCCACCTGAACGGTTTACCGGCGATCCCAACGAATATGCCATATTTATGAATCAGTGCCACCTGCACTTTTTGTGCCGTTCAGGTGCATTCCCGAATGATAGTTCCAGGGTGGCTTTTGTACTTTTGTATTTAGGAGGCAGCGCAGTGGACTGGTCGGTACCTTTGGTCAATCAGGATGACCCTGTACTTCACAATTTTGGGGAGTTCCAACGGGAATTGGAAAAGTGGTTTGCGAGACACACCCAAGGACAGGCTCTGGATAACGAACTGTTGATACTAAGACAGGGAAATCATGATTTACTGACGTATATAGCCACATTTTATCGCCTCATTGCACAAACCAATTGGCCTGAAGAAAAAAGAACCACATTATTTTACCGAGGACTACGTGGGGAACTAAAGGACGTGCTAGCCCAGGTGGTCAACCCTCTGGAAGGCTGTGCAGAGTATATTAACCTAACGCTGCAACTGCATCATAGATTACAAGACCGAAAACCGGATCGCACAAGAACTGAAGGAAGGTCAAGCTATATGCGACGCAGGGACAATCTAGTCAAGACCCATGAAACAACTGAACCCATGCAGATCGGGGGGTTACGGACCCCTACATCTAGGGTAGAGAGAGAGAAAAGGAGGCAGCAACAACTTTGTTTATATTGTGGCAAGGCAGGACATTTGCTTCGAGATTGCCCAACGAAACCACCCAAGAAAACTGTAGGTGCAACGGATAATACCGATAACGAGCAAGACAAGGCTCCGGAAAACTCCAGCGCCCGACAAGGGTAGAGTAAAAAGAAGGTACTTCAGACCTCACATCTAGTCATTCCGGTACTCATAGTCCACCACCAGCAACCATCAAGGTTGGCCAAATGGAAAGGACGAACAAGAAGCTCGAACAATATTTGAGATGTATGTTACAACAAACCAGAGACTCCTGGAAAAACATCCTCTGGCTAAGTGAATTCGCATATAACTCTATTCATACCAGCACTGGACAGACCCCATTTTACACGATGAACGGTCGACACCCAAGAACATCCTCCTTTGACCCCCTTGACGAGTTGGAGGTGCCAGCTGTTACATCATTGCATAAATAATCACCCAATCTCTTAAAGAAGCTAGCGAAAACCTAAATCGATAAAGTGTGGTTGGTGTCCAAAAACATTCCATTAAAAGGACCTCGTGCCTTTCGGCCACAATACCTGGGGCCATACCCAATTAAAGCCATCGTAAACCCTGTGACCATGAAGATTTACCTTCCAACATGCGAATCCACCCAGTTTTTCATTTCTCTCTTCTAAAACCAGTGAAACTGGACAGTTGAATTTCAACACCACCAGAACCGGAGATCATCGCAGGTGAACTTGAGTATGAGGTAAAGAACATCCTGGACTCCAAGAAAGTACGCTCAAAACTTTATTATCTCATTGATTGGGAGGGCTATGGGCCCCAACACCGTACTTGGGAGCCAGCCGAATTTGTCCATGCTCCACAACTAAACAATTTCACCGGAACAACCCCACCAAACCGGGACCGGAGGGAAGAACAACCGTGAGGGGAGCCTTGGGGGGGGGGGGGGGGGGGGTGCTGTCATGGCTACTGGTCAAGGGCCAAGTACTTCACCACATGCAGGGTCCCAATGGCCCCAGTCTTGGCACCAATGGCACCAAGCTCATTACATGTGCTCTGCACAAAGAATACAGAAAGCATGTGCCTTTAGGCCGGGCGGGGCCCTACCAATACAGCGAAGGCACATGCAGAAGACAGGGGGAGTGGCAAGGTGGGGCCACAAGGCAGGGCCTAAGGGGAGTAGCTGGGGCCAGGCTATATAAGCCGGCCACACCCGCATGCTGGCGCTTTGCGTAAGTCTGCTAGTAGAGCGTAACGCTTACCGCCATTCTGAAGATTCTTATCTGGTTCAGCACGTGCGTCTTCAGTCTCCGGAACCCTCCAGCATCTTACCTGGAATCAGCCACGCCATCGCCAGAAGCACTGCCATCTGGTTCCATCTGCAGCTGCCGCGCACATCTTACTTCGAGGCCACGCCATCGCTGAAATTCCTGCTACCTTCTTCCAACTCTTGGGTCCCGCGCGCATCTTACCTGAGTCAGCCTCGCCATTGCTTGAAGAAGCACTGCTATCGCTTCCGACTCTGCGGCAGCCGCGCTCATCTTACCAGTCTTCTCGAGTCCTCCGTGGGTGCCGCCTAGCATCCTTACCTGTCCCGAACTTCCATCAACACAAGGCCATCTTCCGGCGCAGCATCCACGCGGATCTTCATCTCTGACAGCCTGCAGGAGTTCGGAAACCGATCACAGCTAACACCAACCAGCTGCACCTGCAAAGGGAATAGAAACACAAGGTGAGAAAGTCGCATAGACTATAACACATTAAGCAGCGCAAATCACGAACTTGGCGGAATTTCTGGAACAGTCTACTTACCATCAGTAGGTCCTCCGGGATAGACTTTTTTTCATAATCACGCGCTTGTGGGCCTTCTTCATACCTAGGGAAAGAAAGGACAATATATGGTTACGGACAATAATCATTGGGGAAATTAACACAAAGGATACGGACAATAATCATAGTAATAAACCTACCTTCAAGACGGAATGGTCACAGCCGGTCTGGACCTACACCCCTAGGACCAGTGACGCAACTAGGTCCATCCACAGCGCACCTGCTGAAGGAAAGCAGGACGGAGAGTCCATCATTACATCAAAACAGGTAAGCTTGCATGGGCAAACTCTAGCGCACTACATTTGGCACGAAGGGGTCGAGGGGAATCACGCCACCACTACGTTATTCTCACTGCCTCTCATCTTCTCTCAGGACAAGTACCAGCATCCTGGGTCCTCGATACCACTGCAGTTGTGGGAGAGAAGCGATCCAAGGGAGTCAACTCCTGGGAAGGCTCCAACCATGCCCCAACGTCCCTGCAAAGACCAGGCGAGCGTAACAATTCCCAGCCTGACGATGGGGAATATTCATGACCATGTGAATCCATGCCAAACCCCATGTTGGAGAAGGCTGTATATATATCCCCAAAGGCTTCCGTGATGGTTAATGCGGAATACTCCAGGTGGTTTGACCTATCCAGAGGCACAAGACAGGGCTGCCCTCTATCAGCTATTCTGTTTGCGCTTTCTGTAGAACCCCTTGCCCAGGTACTCAGGGCAGAGCCCCAGGTAAAAGGGATTCAAGTGGTAGATACAGAATATAAAGTTGCCCTCTATGCAGATGACTTATTGCTCCATATTACGAACCCTATGACATCAATACCAAGGGCACTACAGTTGATTGAAGAGTATGGCTCACTATCAGTTTTTAAAATTAATAGATCCAAATCCATCCTGTTCCCAATACAAGAACCAACTCCCGATTACACCACAGCACTGACGTCCCTAGGACTAGTGATAGAAGATAACACCCTCAGCTACCTAGGAATAAACTTGACCAGAAAGCTGGACGATATATATGGTGCTAATTTCCCCCCAACTTTTAGTCAGATTCCAGGAAGATTTGACTGAAATGCCAGAAGCTATCAATATCATGGATGGGGAGATTAAATGCAATCAAAATGGTCTGGCTACCAAGGTTCCTATAGCCGTTCCAAATGCTTCCCATAAAAATCCCTGTTGTATTCTTTAAAAAAGCAAATAGAGTTACAATAAATTTCCTGTGGCAGGGGAAAAGACCAAGAATGCCATATGACACTCTCACTCTACCTAAAGAAAAAGGCGGGGTGGGCCTCCCAGATCTGAGGTTGTATTATAATGCTGTCCAATTGAGGGTGTTGATCCCCCATCTGAGAGGGAGAAAGGACTTACTGGTAGTCCAGCTGGATAACCATAACTTAACTCCAGTCACAGTAGCAGAGTGTTTAAGGGTCCCTAGAAAGAAACTTCTGCGTAGGCTCCGAACTCACCCCATGCTGGGCACAATATGGGAGATCTGGAGGGATGGAGCGGGTATGAAAGGTGTCACCACATGGCCCTCCCCCCCTGAGTCACATATGGTCACCAGGAAAACGTGAGGAAATACCAGACCATGCGAAATTTCAAACCTGGTACAATGCGGGCCCCGAGAGAGTGGGACAACTGTGGAGTGGTGGTGTTTTTCTTACAATCACATAACTCAAGCAGGCACTGGTGATCCACCCATTGCCGATCTTCCCCTTCCTACAGCTAAAAAGGTACGCTCATGAGGAGAGAATGGCGTGATAAAATTCAGAGAGAACTGACCCCCTTCGAAAAATTATTAGACACAATGACTATGACTAAAGGGATGATCTCAAAGATATACAAAACGCTACTGGATGCAGGAAAGGGTTCAACAGAGAACTTAAGAAAAAGATGGGAAAGGGATTTTGAAAAGGAATTAGATCCTGAAACATGGGCCAAGATATGTAAGGGGGCCTCACAGACATCGATCACAGCACAATATAAACTTCATGCTGTCAAATTACTTCATAGATGGCAATATGATCCTTACAGACGGTCTAAAATCTTCCAAACAAAAGATACAGCGTGCTGGCAATGTGGGGTAAAGGCAGACTATTGGCACATGTGGTGGGGATGCCCCAGAGTCCAGATATATTGGAACAAGGTCCTTGGATGAATCAAACAGCTAGACGGAATCCAAAGGGAAGCCTCGCCCCTTCTAACATTGTTCAACCTTGAAGAATGTGATGATGAAGTGAACAGGGTGAATGGAATTGTGGCTCCTCTGCTCCTTGCTGCAAGAGCTTATTTAGCGATAAAATGGAAACTTCATCAGATTCAGAAAGAATGATGAAGTGTGGCAGCTAATATATACACAATGGAGCGGATCACTGCTGCACTTCACGGAAGGGCGACCCAAAACAAGCTAATGTGGAGCGACTTTGCGAATAAATATTTGTCCAATCCCCGCTAGAATGCTGCACAATGGAAATTAGATCAGTCAATGGGACAAGCCCCTCACTGAACTGCAATGGATACTGTGTGCCGGGGTAACCCGGGGATAGAACACGGACTGCCTTAAAGCCGTTTGAACAAGGTCATGGACAATCCTGAAACGAAAGGAGTAACATATACAACCTCCGAAAATACTGGAACCATGGACAGAACCTAGAAGTGGAGCTTTGCCACAGGGAGTGGGAGGTGGCGGAAGGGAGAAAACAGAGTTAGAAATGTAAATGTTCATACCGGATGTTTCAAGCTGATTGAAATGTGTGAACGAAATACATGGTACCATTATGCTAAGACACTTCAATTGTAGATGTAAACTACATTTTTCTTTGCTTGACAAAACTCAATAAAATCAGAATACCCTTACTAAAAAAACATCCTTAGACCCAAGTACCCCAACCAACTACAGGCCTATCACCACTGTCCCTTTTCTACTTAAAATTCGGGACAGAGCAGCCTATCTGCAGATCCAGGACTACCTGGAATCAAATAATCTCCTGGGCCTTAGACAATCAGGCTTCCGACCGAAGCACGGAACCGAAACAACCCTAATTGATTTAAAAACACAAATCGAAAACCTTAAGGATAAGGGCAAACGGGGGCGTGACTAACTAGCCATGTGAGCGGCTGGGTGGCTTTGAAGCTCCTGATAATTCTGAAGAATCCTTCGTAAATCCGCCCGACAAACTCAATGCAAACGGCCCCCATAAGGAGTGGAGACTGGGGGAATGCGTGCAGAACATAGCGTGCTGAACCACATCCAAAATCGGGAAGAAACAGAAGAGATATTTGCAAGAGAATGCCCGCGGGATCTCTATCAGTGAAAAACTAAAATGGCTACCCGCTAAACAAAGGATCTGAACGAAGAAAAGCAAGCGCATGGCAAAGCGCGGCAATATGCACATGAAAAAGGACTTGGAGTGGAAAAGTCAAACGCCCACCTCAAGGGGTAGCCGGACAACAACGGAGTCTGCCCAGGAGAGGAAAGCACGAGTTAACCCCCGCGATGCGCTGCACGAAGTCGTGACCTGAACGTAGGACCCACGGAACACTGCGAGCCCTGGACCCAACAAAACTGTGGCAGTAGAGCGGAACACGGGGGAACAGTCATCCGACAGAGCTTGAGATCCCAGTCTCTGAAAAGCAGAGCGGTCAAGCGGAGAAAAGCAGAGCACGTCGAGCCCGAGGGAGACCGGCCTGAGGCCATATGAGGGTCCTACAAACAGAAGGAGGCACGATAGCCGACAAGTGATGCAGAGGATTCAGAGGACTTACAGCCCCAGGGCACATGGAAGCTACGCAGCGTGCCCATCTTAAGGTGAGAAGGGGCCGCTAACGAACCGAGTCACACAGCGCTGGAGGAAGCCCACCACGTGGGAGTGCAGGTTTGCTCCCACGGAGCTGGGAACAGACGCGCACGTTTACAAGAACCACAGCACCCCAAGTATGGCATCACAGCTCCCGCGGATCTAGGGATGCTGCTACAAAACAGCAGAAAGTAGAACCCCACAGGAGGTGAGGGCCCGGACTGGCAGGGCAGCCAAGCAGGGGAGGCATAGAGACGGTCACGCAAGAAAGGAGGGCCTGCGCCTGGGACACATCTAAGGCCCCCATCACCAATACACAGATCGGGCCTGGCATTAGAGGGGAAAAGTGCCACAATATACACTATAGGAGACCCCAAATCTGGAACAATAGCTAGAGCGGCAGGGAACCACATCTCCCTAGGCAAGGAGGGCAACTACCGACGCCTGTGAGGAGGGGCCCCCCTGAGAAGAGCAGAGAACGCTTGAACAGAACCCGAGCCCAGGGAAGCAACCACAAAATAACAAGCTGGCCATGGTGGGATAATTGCAGAGCTTCGAGGCAGATGTGTTCATTATCTGGGTGCCCCACCACCGAAACTCTGCTAACAGTAGATGCATCCTAGGCCCAGCTAGGACAACTAAGTGCCTCTAAATACAGAACTAGGAGCTGAACCAGCTGGTACATATTAGCACAAAGGGCCCTCAGACCCTAATCATCTCAGGCAGAAACACCCAGAGATGCAGCAAGGGCATCCAAACTGCATAAATGAAAAGGAAAGCAACCCACCATGGAAGACTACACGAAAACACTGCAAACAGCGGAAGGAGCCAAAAGTAAAGAGAGGAACATGCAAACTGATGCAACACCTGTGCGCAGTGACCAGCAGATCTTGGAGACCATAGCGGACCTGAAGGCATCATTTGAAACTAAACTGGAGGCAGCCATGGCAAACCTCAAAAACTTTGCTTGAATTTAAAATTGATGCAGTACAAGTGGACGTGAATCTACTGAGACAGGACGTGAAATCGATAGCTGAACGCACGGGCGTGCTGGAGAAGGAAGTCCAATCAAATACAACTGCCTGCGCACCACGCATCGGACATTCATATGTTGGGCCAACAAGTGAACAACCTGGAAAACAGGGCTGAAGAGGCCGAAGGGCGGGCCCGAAGAAATAACAATCGTATCGTTGGGCTTCCTGAAGGTGAGGAAGGGGCAAACCCCACAGACTATGTGGAAACCATGCTGCTGCAAAAAAATCGATGGAGATGCACTGACCCAAGGATTCGCGGTGGAAAGAGCACACCGAGCACTAACTAGGAAGCCCGCGCCTTGAGCCCCCCCCCCTCCCGAGGCCGATTATTGCCAAGATATTGAACTATCGAGAGAAAATCCTGGAACACTTCCGAAAAGGAGGTACGATACGGAGAGCATCTGCATCCATCTATAACAGCGTACCCGGACTACACACTACAGGTGCAGAGACGGCGGCTAAACTACGGAACAGTGAAAAGACGACTAAGAGAGGCGGGCTACAAATACATGCTTATGTACCCGGCGAAACTGAAAGTATTCCACAGAAAAAGAGCACTTTTTTTTCGATACTCCAGAGGAAGCAACAACATGGTTGGATGCGCAGAATGGCCCGTCAGGGACAGACGACTAGAGGGATGGCGAGAGAGACAAATGGAACGACTACGTACAGAGACCGAGGTGCTTTATAAACACTGTCAGTGGGACTGGAACATAGACCCATAAATAATAACCGGGAAATGTATCTAGAATATGGGCGGGCAAAGCATAAAGAAGTATAAATACAAGAGATACTGAGAACCCACAATAGATAGATTAGTGCTGTTGCCAATAGTGTGGCAACACCCCGCTGTGCTCCTAATACCGACATAGCCAGGATAGGACTAAATGTAGGATAGCCTGAGATCCAGGGATGGAGCTGGGCAACAGTTGGGGACCGGGAGGGAGGTGGGGGGAGGGGAGAGTTGGGGAGTTTGCAGTGAAAATAGTTAGAGAGCGAGATTATATCCACGTAAAAGCATACATGGGGTGCAGGACATGGAGGGACGGAGATGGCACGGGATATGGATGAAGATGGGAGACTTAGAATAGTAACCTGGAACGTCAGGGGACTCAACAGCTATTTGAAGAGGAACAAGGTCATGATGTACCTGAGAAGGCACATTTTTTATTACAAGAAACCCACCTCAGCAAAGAGAAACAGGAAGTGATAAAGAAAAAATGGGGGGGGGGGCCATATGCCAGGGGAGTAATCACCTGGGTAGCGGCACACGTACCCTTTCAGCTGTTGCAGGCCACAGTGGAGCCAGACGGGAGGATGGTGGTGATGTGGGTTTTGCTGGAGAACAGAGCTGTGCATCATCAACACGTACGCCCCAAATCAGGACACAGTGGCCTATTTTAAGACACTATATTGCAAAATCAGCCCCCACCTAAGAGGCGCGGTCATATGGGGAGGGGACTTTAACTGCACGCTAAATCCCAAAATAGACATATCAGATACGAAATTAGACAGGCCTACTCCCGCAGTTAAAACCCTACAGACCCTACTGGGAGACTTTCGGTTGGAAGACATATGGAGGCAGCAACACCCAAACGATGGGCACTATTCACACTATGCTGCTCCACAAAGGCTATACACAAGACATGACTACATGTTCATCACTCCGGAACTCACAGGGGAGATTGTGGGGTCAGAATATAAAGCAAGGATACTATCGGACCACTCCCCTTTGGCTCTGGCATGGTGACACCAGCCCCCCAGAGCCAAGATCCTAACGTGGAGGCTCAGAGCCGAAGCACTGAAAGATGCAGCATTCCGGGTGGACCTATGGGAGGAAATAATAAAATATTTTGAAAATAATACTGGCAGCGTAGAGTCAGAGGGTATTCTGTGGGAGGCCTTTAAGGTGGTGGTAAGGGGGGCGGCTGTATTTAAGTCCAAAGGGAGACAGAAAGGAGGACGCTGAAACTATGAGCCGGGCTGTGGGAGAGATTATGCAACCTAAACTATAAAAAATACATTGAAAGACAACATGCAGGGGGAGACAAACTGGGGAGGCTGCTAGCATGGCTATATAAGAACGAGACACCCAGATCAGTGATTAGAGAGATAAAGGGAGAAACAGGTCAACTATGGGACACCCAGGAGAGTGTAAACGGGGGATACCTTAAATTCAATCAACACCTATATGAGGATGCTGGGAAGATGGCAGAGCAGGAGATTCAGGAGACAGAAGACATAGGATTACCCAAACGGAATGCAGAAGATAGGGAGGCCCTAGATCCCCCAATCACAATGGAGGTACTAGAAACAGTGGTCAAACACTTGTCCACCAGCAAAACTCCTGGGGCAGACAGGCTCCCTAGTGAATTCTACAAAAATGTACAGACAGGGGGTGCTCCCCCCGTTATTAGCAATGCTGAATGAGGCCTTTGAGAAAGGGAAACTGCCGGAATCCCTGAGGGAGGCGATAATCATACCGCTCCTTAAATCCAATAAGCCAAGCACAGACTGTGGGTCTTACAGACCGCTATCCATGCTAAACCAGGACAGTAAAATTCTCACGGCGGTGCTGGCAAATAGACTTAAACAGGTAATAAATAAACTCATACACCCTGACCAGATAGGATACGTCCCAGGTAGAAGTATATCTGCTAACCACAGAAGGCTCCACCACATCATAGAACAGGTGGAAGGCGACCCAAGTGAAATAGCAATAGTCTTGCTAGATGTGGTGAAAGCCTTCAACTCTATAAAAAGGCCTTGGCTGATGGCGGCCCTGAAGGAAAATGGGATGGGATCTGGGTATCTGAGGTGGGTAAAACTGGTGTATAGGTCTCCACTAGCCAGAGTTAAAACGGGAGCGATTATCTCAGACAAATGGCAAATCAGCAGAGGTACGAGACAGGATTGCCCATGGTCCCCGATGCTGTACATCCTAGCACTAGAACCTCTAGCGATATATCTAAGACAACAATACGAAGAGATAGGGGTCTACACTAAGGGGGAACCGCACTTAATATAATTGTACCCAGACGATGTGCTGCTGTACCTGCGGTACCCGGAGGAAAAAACCTGCAATATATCTTGGAGGTGATGGAGCGTTGCGCGACACTCTCTGGCGTAGCGGTTAATCCCAAAAAATCGTGAATCTTTCCCTTAGGAAGATACAAAGTAATCCCACAGGAAAACTTACCAGTCTTACAGATAGCCTGGGAGACCAGAACGTTTAGCTACCTGGAATCAACATATATCACACAATAGGAGACTAACACAAATATATACAGAAAAAGCAGTAGAAAACGTTGAAAACAGCATGAGGTTCTGGACGAAGCTCCCCCTAGCCATGCTGGGGAGGGCGGTTTTGTTGAAGATGGTGGTCTTGCCCAGACTACTACACTTTTTCGTAAACATCCCACACATGTTGCCCAGACGCATTTTTATTAAACTTCAGAGTTTATGCAGAGGTTTTATTTGGCACAACACCAGAAACGGAATTGCCCTATGGAAATTACAGAACACGAATGATAGAGGGGGCATAAACTTGCCGAACTTTGACATATACCATTTGGCCGGGCAGCTACATTATGTTGCTAGGTGGCTCTCGGAAGACACGACAGCAGAATCCAGACTGCTGAGGGACGAATGTGATCCATTTTTTCTGAAAGAACTGATATGGCTACCCAAATCAGAGTTAAAAGGGCGATCGAGATTGCTGGAACTAGGTTGGAAGACATGGCACAAGGTATACCAGGCCATGGGTAACCCGACCCCATGCTCCCTGCAGGCACCACTCTTGACGCTGTGCGGGGTGGATGAGCAACTAAGGAAGGCAATCCGTAAACATTGGGAGCCTGTAGGCTTAGCAACTTTGCGAGATATATGGCAAGAGGAGAAGGTATTGGATTTCCAAACGATAGTTGATGAAACCAGGGTACACCCGGGGCAATACATCACTTACACCAGAGTGGTTAAATGGGTGAGGGAGACGTGGTCCGAAATAGTGCTAGCAGAACAACCTGACAGCGCCATAGAAACGATATACAATATTTCGGAAGGAGGGGTGAGGTATCCCGGATCTACGAACTTGTGATGTCTAGGGTGGGTAAAGAGGTGTCCCAGCTGAGACAGGATTGGGAGGAGGATGCAGGCATACCCATGCAGGACAGGCAATCGGAAAGAGCACAAAGATACCATAAAAAGGTGTCTAGGAATGCGAGGCTGCAACAGACCCAGCTGTATGTAACCCATAGGGCGTACATGACCCCCCCCGGAAGATCGACAGATTTAGGAGCACAGAGGTACAAACATGCCCCAAATGTGGGGAGGTGGACGCAGGGATGATACATATGTTTTGGGCATGCCCGGAGATTGGAAAATTCTGGGGGGGAAGTTAACCAATGTCTAACTGAGAAAGGAATTAAACTAGAGGTGGAATCTGTGTGGGCATGCATGGTGGGGGATTCACCAGACCACGCAACTTGAAATACGTGTGCAAACTCAAGGACCTGGCCTACATTCTGGCTAAACGTATAATTGCTATGAGTTGGAAAACATGCCACAGACCCAGAATAGAGGTATGGTGGCATGATCTCTTGAAATGGGCCGATGCTGAAACAGTAGTATGGTATGAGGCAGCCAGCAGAGGGGAGGAAAACGAAGTGGGACCACCGATAGCATGGAGACAACTGGTGGCCACATTGTCAGGTTCCACCCAAACCAGCCCAAGCGAACATGATACGTCCGAGAGTAGTGAAGGTGAAGAGCCCCCAGAGACATGACATTTGGAGGAGCAGTGGAGAAAGCTCGAGTTAAGGGCGGAGGAGGGGGATGACAGTAATAAAGATATGCAAATATATGCTGAGAAGCTTGAAACTGAAACTGTCGTGTGTGTTTGATACTTGTTTGTTGTAAAAACCAATACAAATTGTTGTTTTTAAAAAAAGGATAAGGGCAAACTGGCCCTACTCCTACTGCTCGACCTGTCTGCAGCGTTTGACTTGGTCAATCACCAAATACTCTGCAGCACACTTCTCGGACAAAGCCACCACTTGGATCAGCTAATTCCTGGAAAATAGATCTATGAGAGCCCCTTTTCGATTTCCTTGACTATTTGGGTGTCATCTACACTAATTATGCAGATGACACCCAAATACTCATCCCTATCACGGGAGACCATATACTTGATTCCAAAGCTCTAAATGATGTATACCTGGTAATCCAGGCCTGGATGGCTCAACGATGATGAGACAGAGCTTCTCCTCCTTGGATCCCAACCTAGACTCAATAAATTAGACCCAGCCTTTAACTCTCATCATGGATGGCAATACCATCAAGGTATCTTATGACACCAAAACCTTGGGCGTATTTCTAGACTCCACACTATCCTTAACAAGACAAACCAATGCCATAACTTCCTCAACAGCCTGTACGTGTAAACTTATCACAACTTGTCGACCATTCCTATCCTTCTCCAATTGCATTACCATAACTCTCATTATGTCGAAACTCGATTACTGCAATGTCCTATACCTAGGCACCAGCCAACGGAACCTAAATAAACTTCAAGTAACACAAAATAGCGCCATCCGAGCAGCACTAAACATCCCTAGAAACCATCATATCTCCGACACCAGACATAGCTTGCACTAGCTATCTGTCACTCAAAGAATTACCCTCAAATCTCTGTCATTGACTCGTGAAAGCCTAGCCAATCAAGCACCGAAATACCTATCCAACCAGTTCACACGCAACAGCTCTGATTGCTCCCATAGATCAGCCCAAGCACACTGCCTCCTATTACCTATGTTCAGACTCCAGAAAGCAGGAGGACGCAGTTACCCGGTGCTCGCCGCAAGGCTGTGGAGTTCACTACCCAACCCACTCAGATCAAAAGCCTCATTCCAATCCTTCAGAAACAAAGCCAAAACCTGACTTGCAACACAGGACCGCTAGAGGAAACACTAGTCTCCTCACCACATTTGTCCACATGCCTATCCCCCAATCTGTCAAATTCCCTCTGTACACCAATGTAATAGCTGGAACGTACTTGTTAATCTACTCTATATGTAATTTATCATGAAAAAATACACTCCTATGTTATGTTTTGGCTCCACTGTAAACATCTGTAACAGTGACCTATAAGAATTTGGATCTTAATTGTAAATATTCTATGCAAATTGTTTTTGAAGAAGTATATTTCTATGATATGTGTTGTGTCTAAGTATGCTTCATTGTAAATACTTGTAACTGTAACCCATAAGAAATGCACCTAGATGCCTTTGGGCCAGGCGCGCTATATAAATAAATAAAATACAAATCCTGGGCAAACACACTGGTGTTTGCTGGCGTTTCCGACCTGTGGCTTCTAGCTCCAGTGAAGTCCATACTGCAAGAAAGCGATCCCCGCTCTGCAGACCGTCTAGCATTACTCCCGTAGGCTTCCTCTTCACTCGCCGGTCGAATTGCTGCTCCTCAACTTGACTGTGTCCCCGACAGCCTCTTCATTGAGCCGGCTCTTCAGCGGTCTCCATTCAACATCGGTTATGCTGTTCCCAGTCTCTCTCCTTTCTGGTAGGAAACGCCCGCCTCCTTCAGCATAGCCTGCTCGTGTGAGTCTGCCTTCAGTTCTGCTTTCTGCAGCACCCACTCTGCATCTCTTCTACTTCTCTCCTCTCCATTCGAAAAGGCAAACCATGTTTAAATGTCCTGCATAGCAGATTGGTATTATAACTAGTCTTCACATTTAACTTGGTATGTTTTCTGCTCCATATGTATGTATTTGTTATTTAGTGAGCATTTGTATGGCACCTATACAGCAGAAAGTGTTTCCAGGCGCCACAAGACAAGGGGTGGGAGTAGGGACAAGGAGGATACACAACAATAAACAGTCCTACTAGGCCTTGTGACATTCGGATTATGCAAGTGCAGAAACAGGAAGTGAAGGGGAGAGGGGCAGGTCAGGGAGAGGGGGGTATGCAGGAGGGAGGGGGGCCCCATGGGCTGGATGAGTGCTGGGGGTACGTGCAGGGGGAACCCAGGGGGCAAGTGCGCGGGGGGACGGCATAAGGGTGGGCGAGTGCGAGGAGGGGGTGAACCAGACTCAGCAGTCCAGTCGGGGAAGGGTGCCCAAAGGCAAGTGCTGGAAAGGGGTGCGGAGGCTGACAACAAGAGTGATAGCCCCCCTTATAGAGTATCAAGGAGGAGAGGAGCATAACCTGCTTTGCCAGTGGCAAACAACAGTGGAACGAACAGCACCAATGTGTATCATATCTTCCCAAAAGCAGTCGTACATTTTGATGTTACTGAATGTCAAAGACTTTCCTGAAAGGTTTGAAGTAAACTCACCACCGTGTACTTGTAGTAGTGTTAGGAGCTTTTTGTCCTGGCAGGCAAGTATACCAGGACAGGGACCTTTTAGTGGTAGTCCTGGCAGGTTAGTGGACAAGGAAGAAATCATTGAAGTACTGCATTGTGGTTAAAGGTTGTGGAGAAGAAGTGGCAACAGAAAGGTGTTCACTAAATTGTGATGGAATCATCCTGACAAAACATAGTTGTTGATACAGAAGAATTGTGAAAGTATATTTGTTTTCTTAAGGAGAAGAAGTTGTATAGAGAAAAGAAAAAAAGGTTTAGAGAAGTTACTGACATGCGCCAACCTTTCATAAATTATTTTAGGTGAGTTAGTCATTTCTTTTTATTTTTCACAATTTTTTTTTAATTAAAAAATATACAGACAAAAAGTCCTCCAAATTAGGTGTTTTCTTCACACCTTATAATGGTCATGTAACTTGCTCACAGATCCTTAATACAAACAAATGTTCAATTGCCACGTGATTTGCTTAATCATTTATACAGCTTAATATGGGGTGTTTCCTCCACACCCAATCCTTAAATTTTGCAGATACTTGACTGCATCTCTCTCTTAGTAACTCTTCAAAAAATGTGATTTTTATTAAAC